>NC_069502.1:641207494-641524480 GCF_027579735.1 Bombina bombina
CTAGTGTAGTATTAGGTTTAATTGTAACTTAAGTTAGGATTTATTTTACAGGTAATTTTGTATTTCTTTTAGCTAGGTAGTTATTAAATAGTTAATAACTATTTAATAACTATTCTAACTAGCTAAAATAAATACAAAGTTACCTGTAAAATAAATATAAATCCTAAGATAGCTATAATATAATTATTAATTATATTGTAGCTATCGTAGAGTTTATTTTACAGGTAAGTATTTATTTTTAAATAGGAATAATTTATTAAAGTATAGTGTAGTGTTAGGTGTAATTGTAACTTAGGTTAGGATTTATTTCACAGGTACATTTCTCTTTATTTTAGCTAGGTAAGCTATTAAATAGTTAATAACTATTTAATAGCTATTGTACATGGTTAAAATAAATTGAAAGGTACCTGTAAAATAAAAAAAAATCCTAAAATAACTAGAATATAATTATTATTTATATTGTAGCTATATTAGGGTTTATTTTAAAGGTAAGTATTTAGTTTTAAATAGGATTCATTTAGTTAATAAGAGTTAATTTATTTAGATTTATTTAATTAATATTTAAGTTAGGGGGCGTTAGGGTTAGGGTTAGACTTAGGTTTAGGGGTTAATAATTTTATTACAGTGGCGGCGGCGTAGTGGGGGGCAGGATAGGGGTTAATAAATTTATTATAGGTGGCGACGGTGTAGGGGGGGGCAGGATAGGGGTTAATACATTTAATATAGGTTGCGGTGGGTTCAGGGAGCGGCTGTTTAGGGGTTAATATGTATAGAGTAGCTTGCGGTGGGCTCCGGGAGCGGCGGTTTAGGGGGTAATAACTTTATTTAGTTGCAGCGGTGTAGGGGGGGTCAGATTATCGGTGTTTAGACTCGGGGTACATGTTAGGGTGTTAGGTGTAGACAGCTCCCATAGGAATCAATGGGATGTCTGTCAGCAGCGAACTTGTACTTTCGCTATGGTCAGACTCCCATTGATTCCTATGGGATCCGCCGCCTCCAGGGGTGGCGGATTGAAAACCAGGTACGCTGGGCCGTAAAAGTGCCGAGCGTACCTGCTAGTTTTTTGATAGCTAGCAAAAGTAGTGAGAATGTGCCGCACTTGTGTGCGGAACATCTGGAGTGACGTAAGAATCGATCTGTGTCGGACTGAGTCCGGCGGATCGAAGTTTACGTCACAAAATTCTACTTTTGCCGGTCTCGAGCCTTTGATAACTAAGGCGTATCATCCTCGCCACAAATACGCTGCGGAATTCCAGCGTATTTGAGGTTGACGGCTTGATAACTACCCCCCTATGGAATTTGATGCCACTCTTTGTTGCAAATTGTGAGGGGATCTCCTGTGTACTGCTCTCTCTAGGTCATTCCACAGATTATCAATGGGATTGTGGTCTGGGCTTTCACTTTTTTATTCTGTGACTTTGATTTTCCTTTTCTGAAGCCATGCCTTGGTCGACTTGGATGTGTTCTTTGGGTCATTGTCATATTAGAATGTGAAATTCCTCTTCCTCTTCAGTTTTCTGACAGAGGCCATCAGGTTTTGTGTCAAAATATATTGATATTTGGAGCTATTTATTATCACATCTATCTTGAAAAGAGCCCCTAACTAGCTGAAGAGAAGCAACCCCAAATCATAATGCTAGCACTACCATACTTCAATGTTGGTATGGTGTTTCTTGGATGATGAGCTTTATTGGCTTTGTGCCAAACATAACTTTTACAATTTAGGCCTAAAATTTCATCCTTTGTCTCATCAGACCATAGCCGATTTTCCCAAACGGTTTGGGGTGACTGAACCAAACTTTTGACAAAATTAAATTGGGCTTAGATTTGCCACCCGTCCCTACCTCATAGCCCAGACATGGGCAGAATACAAGAGATGGTGGTCACATTCAAGGAGTGACTGGTACCTTCCATTAATTCCTGTAGCTCCTTCAGTGTTGCTGTTGGCCTCTTGGTAGCCTCCCTTATAGGTTTTCTCCTTGTCCTCTCATTATTTTTGGAGGGTCATCCTGATCTTTGCAGTGTCTTTTTGGTGCCCCCTTTTTCTCCACTTATTGATAATGGGTTTGACTGTGCTTCTTGGTACATCCAATGCCTTCCATATTGGTACTTTTCAGCAATTAGCTCTTTTAGTTGCATTGGCAACTCTCTGTGGAAAATAGCTCCCCAGAAGGATGCAAGCCCAAACATTCAAGCAAATCCTACAGCAACAGTTGACTTTTATCTTGGTGTATTCTCTTTTCCTAAAGGCATTATTTAGAATGTGATTGGTTAACTGTCAACACAGTCAGAGCCCCCATTATGAAAGGGTTGTGTATACTTATGTAACCAGGGTGTTGTAGCTTTTTAAATTTAAAATGTTCCTAATAATTAACTATTTGTTTGCTTTTTTTTCCCTCAGGATTTTTGTTTGTTGGAAATCACATTACAGATGGAAAAAAGACTGACATTTACATTGTTGTTATTTCTGTATTTACATTTCAAAAACCTGAAATATATTTAAAAGTATAACATTTTATTTTAATGGTCTACATTTGTTTGTTGCACTTTTCTTGTAGCCCTAACACTTTACCTCAGGTTTCAAGTTGCGCTAAATTTTATAGCGCTGTTATGTGCTGTACTCGAGCACAACACTTAACTCACAACTTGTAATATGAACAATGTTAAGGGTGGCTGCAAAATCCATTGAAAGTATAGGGAATGTAGGCCACGAAAAAAATTCTCTGGTAAATCTGTTTCACCATGAACTTGAAGTGCAAAATTGTGCTCTATTCATAACGCGGGCCCATGATATTATAATAGCGCTCCACTTGTAATCTAAGACATTGTGTGTTAAAAGACAAATATGTTAATATTTAATTTAACAGATTATAACATCTCAAGAATCTAGTCTTCTAGAGTCATTTACAAATTACTTTACGTTTGTGATCCTTTTATATAGCTTTATGGATGGACCATGATTTGCTTACTTTACTTATAATACAAAAAATTGATTTTCTACAAAACAAAAGTAAACAAAATATTGTTTTTTAAAATATTTTAAAATGACAAACAAAACATGTGCTACAAAAATGCTTGTTTTACATTGTTGCAGCATCATAAATAATTGCAAACAAAACAGAATAAAAATGCATACATCAAAGATTACATTATACAGTATGTCAACTCTAGTAGAGAATTTTTATAATGTGCCGTTTTAAATAGTACTGAAACAGGAAGTAGTAGGATATGAAGAACAACTTAAACCCTATAAATGTTGAAGGACAATATGGTGTCTGAACCTATGGGATAAATGAATATCTATTACATGCAAGTTGTTTGTAAACTGTCATTGATTTTGATAATACATTTAAAAAATACACCACCATATCCCTTTGATTGAATGAGATTTTGTATCTTTAATAATTTTTTTTGTTTGTTATGGGAACGTGTTTACATTGCTTCTTTTAAAAGCTCCAGAGTTTTCATTTTAAACAGTATCAGGTATGATGTTACCTTCCTCATAATGTTATGTTACAGTATGGGTTATGTTATTTGTATTTAGACTTTATAGAGACTATATATGACCTTTCCTGAATATTTCATGGAAATAAAGTTCAAACCCTTTTTGAAAACCTTTGGCTTGTGTATACTGAGCAAATATCTTAAACCTAAAATAGCTCCAGCAAGTAAAGTATTGGCACAAGACTGTCTTCTATGTCTTATTTATACAGAATTATGCTATGGAATGTTCCATGTGTTTCCTGTATACTTAACATATAAGGATTAAGAAAACATTTCTATGTAATATACAATTACCTTGAACAAAATAGAAGTGCACAGTGTTAAACTTTTCAGTTTTATTATCACAATTACTTCACATTTTGAGTCTATAGAATCGATTTTGTTCAACACAGTTTTCTTCTATAAGGTAAGACGAGTCCACGGATTCATCCTTTACTTGTGGGATATTATCCTCCTGCTAACAGGAAGTGGCAAAGAGCACCACAGCAGAGCTGTCTATATAGCACCTCCCTTAGCTCCACCCCCCAGTCATTCGCTTTGCCTACTCTAAGTACTAGGAAGGGTAAAGTGAAAGAGGTGATAAAATATTAGTTTTTAATTTCTTCAAGCAAGACTTTGTTATTTTAAATGGTACCGGTGTGTACTATTTACTCTCAGGCAGCAGATGGATGAAGACTGCTGCCTGGAGGATGATAATTTTAGCATTCGTAACTAAGATCCATTGCTGTTCCCACAGAGGCTGAGGAGTACAGGAAACTTCAGTGTGAGGAATGTTTTCATGCTATGCAGCAGTGAGGTATGTTCAGTCATATTTTTCTGGAGAGACTGTGTATTTCAGAAAGGCTGACATTATACCCAGGAGGGTAAGGGTAAGCAGTGATCCTAGAGCTAATAAGAAGGGCATTACTAAGCTTGCATAAGGGGCCAATTACAAAGATGGTTGACATTGAGTTGTAAATGTTTGTGGGCAAAGTTTTTATGATCAGGGAGTGCTATTAACGTTTTGTGGGCAATAACGTTTTGGGCAACTTTATTAAGGTTACACTTGGCTTATTTTTTGGGGGTTTCAGAACCCACATAGCTAGTTAAAACCGCTCTGGTGCGGTTCTGTGAGGCTGTGGAGACTTTAACCCCACATTTACTATTCCTGAGGGCAGGTAGGGCCACAGCAGGGCTGTGGCAAGGTGCTGAGGGTGGGTTTTTTTCCGGATTTAGGCCTAATTCTATCTGGTTTACACATTAAAGGGTTCAATGTTATAATTCCTTGTGGGGCAATCTTAACTACCTATATTGGGTCTGCATGCAAAATTTTGAAAAATTTGGTGCATTTTAAGGCTGTTTTGCAGAACGTGTATGCTTTTTTTCTCTTAAAGGCGCAGTACCGTTTTTTAAGATTGTTATTTTTTTCACTAAAGTGTTTTCATGCTTGTTTGTAGTCATTACTAGCCTGTTCAACATGTCTGACATTGAGGAAAGTCAGTGTTCAATATGTTTAGAAGCCATTGTGGAACCTCCACTTAGAATATGTCCCTCATGCACTGAAAGGTCAATAAATTGCAAAGAACATATTTTAGCTACTAAAAGTATGCCACAGGGTGATTCTCAGTCAGAAGGGAATCAGGTTATGCCATCAAATTCTCCCCAAGTGTCACAACCATTAACGCCCGCACAAGCGACACCAAGTACTTCTAGTGCCTCTAATTCTTTCACCCTGCAAGATATGGCCGCAGTTATGAATACTACCCTCACAGAGGTTTTATCTAAGTTGCCTGGGTTGCAGGGGAAGCGCAATAGGTCTGGTGTGAGAACAAACACTGAGCCCTCTGACGCTTTATTAGCCATATCCGATGTACCCTCACAATGTTCTGAGTTGGGGGTGAGGGATTCGCTGGCTGAGGGAGAGTTTTCTGATTCAGGAAATATGTCCCCTCAGACAGACTCAGATATGAAGGCTTTTAAATTTAAACTAGAACACATCCGCTTATTGCTCAGGGAGGTTTTAGTGACTCTGGATGATTGTGACCCTATTGTAGTTCTAGAGAAATTGTGTAAAATGGACAGATTCCTAGAGGTTCCTGCCTACACTGATGTTTTTCTGGTCCCTAAGAGGATTTCGGACATTGTTACTAAGGAGTGGGATAGACCAGGTATTCCGTTCGCTCCCCCTCCTACTTTGAAGAAAATGTTTACCATATCAGACACCGTGCGGGACTCGTGGCAGACGGTCCCTAAGGTGGAGGGAGCTATTTCTACCCTGGCTAAATGAATAAGATGAGGACCAAACAAAATAATTTTCATTCCTTTCGAAACTTCAAAGGTGGTCCCTCTACCTCTTCTCCTGCCACAAAGCAAGAGGGGAATTTTGCTCAATCCAAATCAGTCTGGAGACCTAACCAGACTTGGAACAAGGGTAAACAGGCCAAGAAGCCCGCTGATGCCACCAAGACAGCATAAAGGGGTAGCCCCTGATCCGGGGAGGTGTTTGCACAATTGATTCAGCAATGGGGCACACCAGAATTGGATCTGATTGCATCTCGTCACAACGCCAAACTTCCTTGTTACAGGTCCAGGTCAAGGGATCCTCAGGCGGTACTGATAGATGCTCTAGCAGTACCCTGGTCGTTCAACCTGGCTTATGTGTTTACACATTTCCTCTCCTTTCTCGTTTGATTGCCAGAATCAAACAGGAGAGAGCATCTGTAATTTTGATAGCACCTGCGTGGCCACGCAGGACTTGGTATGCAGACCTGGTAGACATGTCATCTCTTCCACCATGCCACTGAGACGGGACCTTCTGATTCAAGGTCCGTACCAGCATCCAAATCTAGTTTCTCTGCGACTGACTGCTTGGAGATTGAGCGCTTGATCTTATCCAAGCGGGGATTCTCTGAGTCAGTCATAGATACCTTGATTCAGGCTCGGAAGCCTGTCACCAGGAAAATTTATCATAAGATAAATATCTTTAAATATCTTTATTGGTGCAAATCCAAAGGCTACTCATGGAGTAAGATCAGGATTCCAAGGATTTTGTCCTTTCTCCAAGAAGGATTGGAGAAGGGGCTATCAGCTAGTTCCTTAAAGGGACAGATATCTGCTTTATCAATTCTTCTGCACAAGCGTCTGGCAGATGTTCTAGACGTTCAGTCGTTCTGTCAGGCTTTAGTTAGAATCAAGCCTGTGTTTAAACCTGTTGCTCCGCCATGGAGTTTGAAATATGTCTTGGAAAGTTCTGTTTTTAGTTGCTATCTCTTCGGCTTGAAGAGTTTCTGAACTATCTGCATTGCAATGCGACTCGCCTTATCTTGTTTTCCATGCTGATAAGGTGGTTTTGCGTACCAAACCTGGATTCCTTCCTAAGGTTGTTACTAATAGGAATATCAATCAGGAAATTGTGGTTCCTTCTCTGTGTCCTAATCTTTCCTCTAAGAAGGAGCGTCTGTTGCACAACTTGGACGTGGTTCATGCTTTGAAGTTTTACTTGCAAGTGACCAAAGATTTTCGTCAAACATCTTCTTTGTTTGTTGTCTATTTGGAAAACGTAGAGGTCAAAAAGCTATGGCTACCTCTCTTTCTTTTTGGCTGAAAAGCATCATCCATGGACAGCAGCCTCCTGAAAGGATTACAGCTCACTCTACTAGAGCGGTGGCTTCCACATGGGCTTTTAAAAATGATGCTTCTGTTGAACAGATTTGTAAGGCTGCGTCTTGGTCTTCGCTTCATACCTTTTACAAATTTGAGTCCACGGCCCGCCCTGTCATTTTAAGAAAGATTATATTTTTTTGATTTAAAATTCAGTCACCTCTTCACCTTGTAGTTTCTCTTTTTCTTCCTGTACCTTCGGTCGAATGACTGGGGGGAGGAGCTATATAGACAGCTCTGCTGTGGTGCTCTTTGCCACTTCCTGTTAGCAGGAGGATAATATCCCACAAATAAAGGATGGATCCGTGGACTCGTCTTACCATAGAAGAAATTAATTTATCAGGTAAGCATAAATTTACTTTTTTAAAAGGGCATGTGGAGTTTATCAATGTTTCAACCCAGGTGTTTAACCCCTCCTTTTAGGAGGTTGATTTAACCCCTCAAAGTTGATGTATTACAAGCAAGGCCGGATTGGCCTACCAGGATAAAATTAAAGGGTGGATACAATTGGGCTGTAGGGTGAATATATAACAACAATCTTGCACTTTTTTCAATACAAACTAATAAAATTTAGTATCCCAGTAATCCCCTTTGAGAAAAATTGGGGTGGGGGATGCGCATTCTGTTGACTCATTGAAAAAAATAGGGCTGGTAATCAAATTATCCACAATATCACAGACGGCAGCACCTTTCAACGGATAAAAAGTCTTTATTTTGTCATACCAAGATTACAAAAATTGTGACTTTCAGGTACAAAACCCTTAATCATGCATAGCTTCAAACTTACAAGTGCGTTCTTTTATAGACCCACCTACACTCAGGTGTTTAATTAACACCTCAGTACAACACCACCTAGTGGTAACATAATAAACAGATATACAGACCATCACCTTTGTTACATTTGAAGTACATAATGCAGATCAGACATAATTTAAAAAAAAAACAATATGAACAATATCATAGCAAATATATATACAGATATGGAACTAAACATCTACAATCAACGCTATATTACTTTTACATGTTTTTTTAGCACCCAAGAATCAAGTATATTATGGGGAAAAGCTATCAGAACAGAGAAAAATCGAATTCTTTATTTAACCCCTGCGGTTGCATGGCACCTAACTTATGTATCCAAAATGCCTCCTTCTTTTTTAATAACAACTCCCTATCCCCTCCCCGCCTAGGTAGGGGTACTGCATCAATTACCTGAAAACGTATTTGGCTAATATTATATCCACATTGTAAAAAGTGGCTGGAGACAGGGGCCTCCAAGTTGTTACACCTAATGTTGCTTTTATGTTGAACAATTCTTTCACGGACCCTACAGTGGTCTCCCCGATATAAACCCTCCCACACAGACATTTATTGAGGTACACTGCAAACTTAGTACACTGCAAACTTAGTATTGCATGTGTAGTACCCTCTTATATAGATTTTTTTTTCCAGTCAGTGGATGTACAAGAACTGGGCCTTTTATCATTGAATTACAATTACCACATCATAAACATGGATAACAGCATTGTCTCTCTTCCCCTTTAATTACACCTTGTCTTAACATTCTTTCGCTGCCTAGATCAGGACTAGTACGTCTTTAAGGTTCCTCCTTCTTCTAAAAGCCGGCATAGGGGGTAAATTGAATTCAGCCACTCCTGGGTGGCAATTCTGAAGGATTGGCCAATGTTTCCTAACAGTCTTCATTATTTCATCATTATGGTTATTATAATCCATCACCATCATCAAACGTTTGTTTTCTTTTTGTAATGATGAACATAATGGAGCCTGTACTTGTGCAAGTTCTCTCTGTACAGGGAGTGCAAAATTATTAGGCAAATGAGTATTTTGACCACATCATCCTCTTTATGCATGTTGTCTTACTCCAAGCTGTATAGGCTCGAAAGCCTACTACCAATTAAGCATATTAGGTGATGTGCATCTCTGTAATGAGAAGGGGTGTGGTCTAATGCCATCAACACCCTATATCAGGTGTGCATAATTATTAGGCAACTTCCTTTCCTTTGGCAAAATGGGTCAAAAGAAGGACTTGACAGGCTCAGAAAAGTAAAAAATAGTGAGATATCGTGCAGAGGGATGCAGCACTCTTAAAATTGCAAAGCTTCTGAAGCATGATCATCGAACAATCAAGCGTTTCATTCAAAATAGTCAACAGGGTCGCAAGAAGCGTGTGGAAAAACCAAGGCGCAAAATAACTGCCCATGAACTGAGAAAAGTCAAGCGTGCAGCTGCCAAGATGCCACTTGCCACCAGTTTGGCCATATTTCAGAGCTGCAACATCACTGGAGTGCCCAAAAGCACAAGGTGTGCAATACTCAGAGACATGGCCAAGGTAAGAAAGGCTGAAAGACGACCACCACTGAACAAGACACACAAGCTGAAACGTCAAGACTGGGCCAAGAAATATCTCAAGACTGATTTTTCTAAGGTTTTATGGACTGATGAAATGAGAGTGAGTCTTGATGGGCCAGATGGATGGGCCCGTGGCTGGATTGGTAAAGGGCAGAGAGCTCCAGTCCGACTCAGACGCCAGCAAGGTGGAGGTGGAGTACTGGTTTGGGCTGGTATCATCAAAGATGAGCTTGTGGGGCCTTTTCGGGTTGAGGATGGAGTCAAGCTCAACTCCCAGTCCTACGGCCAGTTTCTGGAAGACACCTTCTTCAAGCAGTGGTACAGGAAGAAGTCTGCATCCTTCAAGAAAAACATGATTTTCATGCAGGACAATGCTCCATCACACGCGTCCAAGTACTCCACAGCGTGGCTGGCAAGAAAGGGTATAAAAGAAGAAAAACTAATGACATGGCCTCCTTGTTCACCTGATCTGAACCCCATTGAGAACCTGTGGTCCATAATCAAATGTGAGATTTACAAGGAGGGAAAACAGTACCCTCTCTGAACAGTGTCTGGGAGGCTGTGGTTGCTGCTGCACGTAATGTTGATGGTGAACAGATCAAAACACTGACAGAATCCATGGATGGCAGGCTTTTGAGTGTCCTTGCAAAGAAAGGTGGCTATATTGGTCACTGATTTGTTTTTGTTTTGTTTTTGAATGTCAGAAATGTATATGTTGAGATATTATATTGGTTTCACTGGTAAAAATAAATAATTGAAATGGGTATATATTTGTTTTTTGTTAAGTTGCCTAATAATTATGCACAGTAATAGTCACCTGCACACACAGATATCCCCCTAAAATAGCTAAAACTAAAAACAAACTAAAAACTACTTCCAAAACTATTCAGCTTTGATATTAATGAGTTTTTTTGGGTTCATTGAGAACATGGTTGTTGTTCAATAATAAAATTAATCCTCAAAAATACAACTTGCCTAATAATTCTGCACTCCCTCTATAAGGTTAGTGGGGTATCCCCTAGCTTCAAATTTTTTTGCCATATCCCTGTATCTTTTATTACGTCTTTACTCATCTTATACAATACGTTGGACTCTCAAAAAATTGACTTCTGGGGAGAAATTTGATTGTGTTTCTAGGGTGATAATTTTGGTAGGGTAGCATACTGTTCCTGTCTGTGCGTTTGGTGTATAAATCAGTACATATTCTTGCATCTTTGAAGTATACAGTGGTGTCCAAAAAATTAACCTCTACCTCGCTAGCAGTTAAACAAAATGTAATCAGATTAGTACTCCTATTTAAGTCCTCTACAAATGCTTCCAGGGTTCCAATGTCGCCACACCACACACCGAATATATTGTCTATATATCGCCACCAAACCGCTGCATACTTGAGGAACAAGTTGTTCTCATATACAAATCTCTTTTCATAGACGTTCATGTACCACAATGGGCCTACCTGGTGGATTGTCTAGCCGCTTGTGCACCTTGGGCAGAGTATAAAAACCGGGATACGTGGATATTCCACAATCAAAAAATCAGAAACGTCTTTGGATATTAGACCCATATGTAAAGCCATGTTGAACATATTTAATCTCTTTTTGGATTAAAGACGTACTAATCCATACTGATCTAGGCAGTGAAAGAATGTTAAGACAAGGTGTAATTAAAGGGGAAGAGAGACAAGGCTGTTATCTATGTTTAGGATGTGGTAATTGTAATTTGATGATAAAAGGCCCAATTTTTGTACATCCACTGGCTGTAAAAAAATTCTATATAAGAGGTTACTACACATGCAATACTAAGTTTGCAGTGTACCTCATTAAATGTCCGTGTTGGATGGTTTATATCAGGGAGACCACCCGTAGGGTCCATGAAAGAAATGTTCAACATAAAAGCAACATTAGGTGTAACAACTGGGAGGCCCCTGTCTCCAGCCACTTTTTGCAATGTGGACATAATATTAGCCAAATACATTTTCAGGTAATTGATGCAGTACCCCTACCTAGGCGGGGAGGGGATAGGGAGTTGTTATTAAAAAAGAAGGAGGCATTTTGGATACATAAGTTAGGTGACATGCAACCGCAGGGGTTAAATTAAATAAATAGATTTTGATTTTTCTCTATTCTTATAGCTTTTCCCCATAATATACTTGATTCTTGGGTGCTAAAAAACATGTAGTGATAAATGTATACTTTTTACTTTAGATGTTAGCAGTCTGTATACTGCAATAAAGCATGAAAGTGGGATTGCAGCAGTTATGAAAGTACTTTGGGCTAATAATGAATATACTACAGCTCAAAAAACGTTTTTTGAAAATCTATTGAGGATTGTATTGTACCAAAATTATTTTCTATTCCAAGACACATTTTTTCTCTAACTGCAGGGTACGGCCATGGGTTCCAATGTCGCCCCCACATACGTAAATAGATACATGAACGTCTATGAAGAGAGATTTGTATATGAGAACAACTTGTTCCTCAAGTATGCAGCGGCTTGGTGGCGATATATAGACGATATATTCGATGTGTGGTGTGGCGACATTGGAACCCTGAAAGTGTTTGTAGAGGAATTAAATAGGAGTACTAATCTGATTACATTTCGTTTAACTGCTAGCGAGGTAGAGGTTAATTTTTTGGACACCACTGTATACTTCAAAGATGCAAGAATATGTACTGATTTATACACCAAACCCACAGACAGGAACAGTATGCTACACTACCAAAGTTATCACCCTAGAAACACAATCAAATCACTCCCCAGAAGTCAATTTTTTAGAGTCCAACATATTGTATCAGATGAGTAAAGACGTAATAAAAGATACAGGGATATGGCAAAACAATTTGAATCTAGGGGATACTCCACTAACCTTATACAGGGATTACTTGCACGAGTACAGGCTCCATTATGTTCAGCATTAAAAAAAGAAAACAAACGTTTGATAATGGTAATGGATTATAATAACCATAATGATGAAATAATGAAGATTGTTAGGAAACATTGGCCAATCCTTCAGAATTGCCACCCAGGAGTGGCTGAATTCAATTTACCCCCTATGCTGGCTTTTAGAAGAAGGAGGAACCTTAAAGACGTACTAGTCCATACTGATCTAGGCAGTGAAAGAATGTTAAGACAAGGTGTAATTAAAGGGGAAGAGAGACAAGGCTGTTATCCATGTTTAGGATGTGGTAATTGTAATTTGATGATTAAAGGCCCAATTTTTGTACATCCACTGACTGGAAAAAAATTCTATATAAGAGGGTACTACACATGCAATACTAAGTTTGCAGTGTACCTCATTAAATTTCCGTGTGGGAGGGTTTATATCGGGGAGACCACTGTAGGGTCTGTGAAAGAATTGTTAAATAAAAGCAACATTAGGTGTAACAACTGGGAGGTCCCTGTCTCCAGCCACTTTTTACAATGTGGACATAATATTAGCCAAATACGTTTTCAGGTAATTGATGCAGTACCCCTACCTAGGCGGGGAGGGGATAGGGAGTTCTTATTAAAAAAGAAGGAGGCATTTTGGATACATAAGTTAGGTGCCATGCAACCGCAGGGGTTAAATAAAGAATTAGAGTTTTCTCTATTTTTATAGCTTTTCCCCATAATATACTTGATTCTTGGGTGCTAAAAAAACATGTAAAAGTAATATAGCGTTGATTGTAGATGTTTAGTTCCATATCTGTATATATATTTGCTATGATATTGTTCATATTGGTTTTTTTAAATTATGTCTGATCTGCATTATGTACTTTAAATGTAACAAAGGTGATGGTCTGTATATTTTTTTTATTATGTTACCACTAGGTGGTGTTGTACTGAGGTGTTAATTAAACACCTGAGTGTAGGTGGGTCTATAAAAGAACGCACTTGTAAGCTTGTAAATATGTATGATTAAGGGTTTTGTACCCGAAACGTCACAATTTTTGTAATCTTGGTATGACAAAATAAAGACTTTTTATGCATTGGAAGGTGCTGCCGTCTGTGATATTGTTGATTGCAAAGGTATACAGCGTCTTTATATTGGCGTGCACCTGACAGAAGTGCTGTGCTTCAAATTATCCAGGGCTGCTTTCAATTCCAAGTCCAGCCCTGATTACAAGTGTATGAAAGTCCTGAGATCATTTTGTATCATAGATACATCGATGACATCCTCCTAATATGGATAGGTACACAGGGGGGTTAAACACTTGGGTTGAAACATTGAACAATACCAGATGCCCTATTAAATTAAAAGTGTCAGCCAATAAAGAGTCCATATAATTCCTGGATCTATGCATTTACAAAGAGGGCGAGGGGTTAAATACCACGCTCTATCATAAAGAAACTGATCGCAATTCCATTCTTTATGCTGACAGCTGCCATCCTCGTCCACTTCTTAGAGCTATTCCGTGAGCGCAAATGCTTCGAGTGGCATGCAATAATACATTCAGTGACAGACGTGCACTCCAAGTACAACAAATGGAACAAAAAATTGCCTCTCATGGCTACAGTAACGCAGATATTGTGTTGGCAAAGACAACAGTATAAAATATCACACAGCAAGAATTGATACAACACAAACCTTCCAAGGACGTCACTCCACATATGACTTTCATCACTGTTTACTCACCGCAATTGAGGACAATGTCTAAGACAAAGGATTGGCATGGTATTAACAGTGATGCCTCTTTACCTTTTGATACATATGCACCACCAAGGATGGGGTTTAAGTGAGGTAAAAACCTCAGGGATCTTTTGATGCTTACTGACCCCAAACATTGTTACAAAACAGAAACTTGGTTAAAACCAAAAAAACATGGATCATTTAGGTGCCCTAGCTGCACGACATGTCATTCTATGATACAAGGGAGTGACTTTAGACACCCACATACCAGTCAGAGGTTTAGGATTAAATATTATTTGACCTGCACTACAAAATGTGTAATATATATGCTCAGCTGCATTTGTGGTCTGTTTTACATCGGGAAAACAACAGACTATATAAAGAAATGTATGTCCAATCATATGAGTGCCATTTGGGCTGCCATAGACAAGGGTAACAGCGATCAGCCTGTAGCCAGGCACTTTGCAGAGAAGAGCCACACTGTCAAGGACCTATGTTTCCAACTGATAGATCATGTTCCCCCTCTGAAGAGGGGTGGGAATAGGGACCAGCGCCTTTTACAACTAGAAGCACGATTGATCTACAGGCTTGATATGGTACAACCCAGGGGCCTTAACACAAATGTGGACTAGCACTGCTTCTTGTAGATAGACTTTGATTTATTGATCTTATTAATCTGATCCATATATAATTGCTTTGTTTAATTTCCCCCATGATGTAACTGTAATGAGACATTTAAAGGACCAGTAAACACAGCAGATTTGCATAATAAACAAATGCAAGATAACAAGACAATACAATAGCATTTACTCTGAATTTCATATGAGTAGTAGATTTTATTCTAACAAGTTTCAAAGTTATGTATATTTCCACTCCCCCTGTACCATGTGATAGCAATCAGCCAATCACAAATGCATATACGTATAGTCTGAGTTCTTGCACATGCTCAGTAGGAGCTGGTGACTCAAAAAAAGTGTAAATATAAAAGACTGTGCACATTTTTTTAATGGAAGTAAATTGGAAAGTTGTTTTTTTTTTTTTTTTTTTTAATAATGATTTTATTGAGGGTTTTTTTGTCAAAACAAACAAACAATCAGTACTTGTTAGTACACATCATGAGAAACAAAGATCAACACAGGGTAAACTGTTAACATATGTCAAATGAATAAACATAAGCATTGAATGACAAATTACTGTTACATAGGATACGAGAAATGTCAAATTAACTGAACACCTACTTCCCAATGTAAGCGACCGCTGTTGGGCCACCTAGAATTGTCATAAACAAAATATAGAGTAGGTAGTCATGAATTAAAAAGGACCACTTATGGGTCTCTATTGAAAAACCTCTATTTTTTCTTTTTATATGTACAATGTCAGTATCAAGGTACAATAGTATACAATAATATGTTCTAAACTCCTTTAGTAGAAAAATAGGATCCACATTAAAGTCTTCCAAACGGTACATCAAGGCATTTGCTACTTATGATCTGGACTCACAAAGGTCTCTCAAATATATTGTAGGGAGAAAAACTAAGAAGAACTATTTAAGGAGACCTACTGGTCAGAATGAAGTAAGTGGGATCCGTATAGTAATGTTATGTGAAGAAGGAGAGAATACTAATGGAGTGAAAGATGGTGCGGTATAGGTAAGAGAAACCGCTAGGTTAGTTCTCCTAGGACTAGGAGATGTATTACATAGAGGGGGGGGGGAGGTGGTAACATAAAAGCGGTGAATGAAATATATGCCAAAGAAAACTTTTAAAATATGGGGTATCAATTATTATATTGCCCTGATAAGGAAAAGAACTAGTGAGGCTGTAAAAAGATAAAATACAATTATAGACTCAACTGGCTTATAATGATGGTCAGTCCTGCTGACCTAACTAGATGATAGGTATATCTGGGATGATTGAAGCTTATGAGATGTCAGTAGGTTAAGTGAGGGGAATGTTATTATGAGAAACATATATGCCTACAGTGAGATCCTAGCAGCCATATAATAACTAGTAAGGAGGGCAAGTAATAAGATAATAAGCTAGTAAACTTGTGAGTCGCCTGGTGAGGCCAGTATGTAGAACAGATTAGAGGGTTAAAGTGCTAACACTTGGGGACTCCATAGCAGAGGATCATATACATAGAAAAAATAGAATATCCCCATGGACAGGATCTAACCAGCCATTATGGGACAATTTATATGATCGTGTAGTGCTAGTTAAGGGTTAAGAGTACTGCCAATAGGTTTACATTAGAGGTGTAGCTAAGTTCGCCTCTTTTAAAAGGGACAAAGGGGTCATGTGTATAGAAAGTATGTTCTGCGAGGGGCTGTAATTAGGTGGAGCCTGGTGCTAAATTCCAAGGGTTGAGCTCACGTACGCCTAAACTTGTTCTGTGCCAAGAGAAAAAACTATGTGTGTATAAACAGGATTACTAGGACCATATGACCCCATGTTGATATGTGCCTCCCTTTGTATATACACAAACATATAAACATTTGCCCGATCTCCCTTCAAAGTTATAATATAATGTAACTTATAAATGCGGTCCTGCAACTAGAACAGGAAATATGTTATATATGCACGCCGCCCCGGCCGCTGGAGGCGCGCCAAATGACATAGATCAGAAGTTTATATAAGAGAGGGCAGATAAGGGCACATTAAATATTAAACATATAATCAGGAGATGATAGTCCCATTGCGCAACAAGAAATGTACTGGTAATGAAAGCATACTTATTTAGCTCAACTAACGTTATGGCAATTTAAAAGAAACTCAACCCCTAATGACAACTAGCGTCAATGGTAAATAACAAACAGTGTCCTCAGTCATAATAATAGAGCAGGGGTGCTAGGATATACAATATACAAAAACTTTCTCCCTATGGGCTCTGGCTATAATAAGAAGAGTCTCTGCAGCAGTGACTAAGGTAGGTAATGAAACATACAAGGTACACTTACAAACAGTTCCATCAACCTAAAAATTTCAAAATACATGCATATCCTACGCTAGGTCTGGAACTGTAGAAATTTAGAGAACATTAGTATTAAGGATAAGCAATTACAGACATTCTGGACATTAAAGTGAGAATATTGAATTGTAAACAAGTGTACAGCCAATACATTGCAAAGGCCTATTGAAAACAGAGAGCAAGGCAGTAGTAGTGGGTTATTTGGAGTGAAGTAGATGGATGCGGCATAACATGAGCGTGCTATAAGTAAAGCTCTGTATGTGTATAAACCAGACAGTACCTGTGTTATATGCTGCACCGTTAAGTACTGCAACCTAAATGAAAATATGATCCTATGGAGAACTGTTAACAAGTGAGCAGACAAAACATTAAAACAGATAACAAGATAGCAGAAATGGGCTTTCTAGAGCATTGTAAATGGCTATGTTATAAATTATATGATAAACCTGTTATAAACAATGCTTCATGAGTATATACACCTAACAGTGCCTATTTTATATAAACCGTCCGAAAGTTCGCTGGCACAGCTATCCTGAAGAATGTCTCCTGCTCCAGCAGGCTAAAATGAGTTATAGTAGAAAAGTCAAATGGGGTAGCGGTAGGAAATAGTTTAATGACAGGCTCATGTATCAGGGACTGATAATATAAATCTGTGTCTCAGGTTATAGCTGTAAGTTCCATTTGAAGATAAAGTAATGTCCAAGACCATGTTCTAAATCAAACCGGCTACTTGAGACAGACAGTAGGTCAGTGTTCAACCTATTCCTAGCCACATAGATCCGTTCTTTTAACCAATGCCCCTGGGGTTCAAGGCCTTTGTGTTTGGCTGTAAAGGCCACTCTGGGGAACAATCTGGAGGGTTACCTTCCACAGCAGGGCCTGCAGCGAAATTAAAAGGTATCGACTCACTCATTTCATCAGCTGCGGTAATGAGCAAAAGGAGAGCTCTCCATGCGCGGCCGCCGGCTGCAAACACCACATGTTTAGTAGCTGTGAGTATTTTCAAATTGAGGCGCAGTCTGTTCCGGAGTCCGGCTCAGCAAGCTTAGCAGGGCAATCTTCCATTACAGCCTCCGTAACTGTGCCCTCCTCACAATCAGCTCGGTCGTTGTAGTTGCGAGTAGGAGACTCGCCATAGTGAAGGAGTTCAGGCAGGGAACACGAGGGCCCAGGGGCTGTTGAAGTATAGTTACCCTGGCCCAGGGCAATGTAATCGGCAGTCAGGTTAGGGGTAACAGGTGTAAGTAAGCCTGTTCCAGCACAGCACTCCTCTAGTGCCAATTCCATCCTCGCAAAATGCTTATGTAGGAGCTGCGCCACAGCTCGCTCCCAGTCTCTGAGGGCCGCCATCCTGTTCATATTTTGTTAAAAGGATTCCCTTACTCAAAGATATCCACTTGCACGTTGCTTAGGACTGCGACATTAGTAAGGAACGAGAAGGCTCTTTGTAGTACTGAAAATCATAATTTTAAGGGCAAATAAACATTTTAAAGTTGGTTGAAGCCAGGAGCTACACTCATGTGCGTCTGTCTCTCACGGCAGTTGGCTCCGCCCCTCTGGAAAGTTGTTTTAAATTACATACTGTATCTGAATCATGAAAATTTAATAAAACCTGAGTGTCCCTTTAAGATATATTTATATGGATTTACCATACACATAGTGAATATTTACGTATGCGCCCTGTTGCTAGCTTTATCTATGTGTTTAATTCTATATGACTTTGATAATCTGATCCGTTTATAATTGCTTAGTTTACTTTCCCCATGATGTAACTAAATATGAGACATTTAATATATGTATATTGATGTACCATACACATAGTGAAAATGTACGTCTGCTCCCTGATACTAGCTTTAGATATGTATTTAATTCTATATGTTTAACTAGACTTTTGAATTGCATTTTTATGTTTTATTTTTTTGAAAATACTTTGATCAGTTTGTCTACATGTAGGTAACTCTGAGGATACATTTGGAGCGATATCTTAGACAATAGCTGGTATATAGACTTGTTATCTCTATTACTAGGTCCAATATAAGACTATAGGTACACCTATAGGAGTTGAAAGTGATTACACTAGACATTTGTATCTTTATACACATCTATACATTGATTTGGATAACGTTATGTCAAATAGTTTTTGATACATTTATGATACACATTGATACATTCCCTTGTTGTAGTTTGAGGGCAGGGCTTAAGAAGCCATTTTCTCAGTGTAGGAATAACAACTGAGGTTTGTGATAATATTAAATAGAGAATTTGTTTTTATCACTAGCAAGGATTGATGTTCTGCAATTGGTCCCACTATTACTATCGTAGAAAGAGAGAGGGCGTAGCTCCAAGCAATCCAACGAGGATCACAGTACAGTCTCCGGTTACCGAAAAGTTATGACAACTTGAGAATTGGGCTCAAACGAAAGGTGCAGGCTCACATGAAGGGACCAAGCAATCCTGGCAATGAATGACGGAAGAAAAAGGCAGCACACTTGAAATCTGCAAAAAGAGGATCTTTAATCCAGCATGTTCTTGAGAATACACAAATACAAAACAATGAAGGAGGTAAGGGGCGTGTCCTTACGCATTTCGTGCCATGCAGCACTTAGTCATAGGATGACAGGTGAGTGTGAAGCGTATAGCTATATACCTCAACACCTCCAATCACATCTTGAAACACGTATTTGGGAGTGGTGAGGTACACAGACTAAATCAGTGTATTAAAAACAAAAGAAAGAAAGGATTTCTCAAAAATAAGTTTCCACAAAGTAGATGAATAGAAACAACAACTTAATATGCGACAACAGTCTAAAACTTTGTAAATTGTATAACCATGTACACAACACTAGAGGACATTTAAACCCAATATGAGGTCATATAAACCTACGTATGCAGAAAAAGTAAATATGGTGTTTGTAACCATCATATAAAAATAGCTACGTTTGATGAACACATTCCATTGAATGTTAATAAATGATAATGTCAACATAAAAAATGGTTACAAAATGTGAGCTATCAATTGTTACATATTACACAAATATTTAAGATGAATCTATATGATGGACATTCTGACATTTGGAAAAATTACTGAAAAGCTACACTGATTTTGTACAAAATGTAAATTGGTACATATCACTAACTCCACAAAATACTAGCTAGATCATGTTTTAACAAACATAGCAAAAATATATATACATACACAAATGAGTGCATAAATTTTAGCAGTTACAATATAAATGCATGTTAAGTAGACTGAGCCACTCATATCATAAGTCTAGGTTATACACAACACAATACATGTTAAGCTAAAACCATGAAACTACCTAAATAAAAGGTCTATTCGCAACAGATTAAAATGAGGGGAGATAATAAGACTATACAGGATAAGAACATATGCCTAAAGCCTTTAATCTGTAAAAAGACATATCCCATTCCTTATTTAAACCTTGGGGTTCTCTAGTATTTAATGTGAAGATCCAGTATAACTCCTTTTTCATGAGAATCTTGTATTTATTGCCACCTCTAGGTGGCAATGTTACAAGGTCAATCACCTTAAAACTGAAATTTGGAATATTAATAAAATGTAATCCATTGAAGTGATTGGCTATACTGGAAGTCTTCACATAATTCTTCACATCTCTCTTATGTTCGCCAATTCTGGACCTCAATGTATGAGAGGTCTGACCAACATATTGGGCCTCACACAGATTGCACTCTAACAAGTAAACCAAAAACGTGGATGTACAGTTAGCATAATGATTCAGTCTGTAACTCAGTCCTGTTGAAGTACTTTTGAATGAATAACCTCTAGAAAGAGTTTCACAAGTAACACAACTCAGTGCCAGACATTGAAATGTACCCTTTATGTTTAGCCAAGTTGGTTTCTTTTTGTTCAAATTACTGACCACTAAACTAGGGGCCAACTTGTTTCCTAAGGTTTGCGCCTTTCTTGGTACAAATTAAGTTTGTTCTACTTATGGAGAGAGAATCTCATCTCCCTTCAAAAAAACAAAGTTTCGCTTTAAAATGTTACATATTTCAGTAAATTGTGAAGAATATTCCATGGAAAACACCATAGATTGTGAGTAACTATCATCTCTCTTTCCTGAATTGTTCTTAACGTTTGCCAGAGACTCTTCCCTAACCTCTTTCATTACTCTCTCTAATAAGCCATTATCATAGACCCTAATCAAAAGCCTTTTCTTAAGACTCAAAGCCAGTTTTTCAAAAAGAAGGTCAGAAGACGCATTCCTTCTGAGTCTTAAAAATTGGCTCTTGGGAATGGCTTTTATCAAATGTTTGGGATGGCACGAGTTTGCATGCAAAATTGTATTGCCCGCAGTTTGTTTTCTGAAGGTATCTGTAACAACTGAGTTATTCTGAATACACCCACTTAGTTTAAGATCCAAATATTGGGCCTCAGTATTATGCATGATACCTGTGAACCTTAACCCAAGTTAATTGTCATTTATAAAGTGCAAAAAGTCATCAAATACAAAATCTCCTTTAACTATAAATATGAGATCATCAATATATCTCATATATATAGTTGGATTTTGTCCTTAAAGAGATTGTCTACACTTATATAGTGTGCCGAGTTCCCCCCATCCCATAAATAAATTTCGCCCCATTGCCGTTCCACAAGTCTGTAAGAAATACTTATCATCAAACATGAAGAAGTTATGGGACTGTAAGAACTCAACACACTCACAAATATACATGCAAAATACTTCTCTGTTTAAGAAAAAATCCAATGGCTTTAATCCCCAAAACATGCAGAATATTTGAATACAGTGAGACCACATCAACCACCACCCAGCAAAGCCCTCACATCATCTAATATTATCCAAAAGCGAGATAAGATGGCCCGAGTCTTTTAGATAACTGCTTAGACCCTTAACAAGTGGTTGTAATATTGCGTCAACCCATTCTGATAGTGGTTCAAACAGTGAACCTATTCCTGAAATAATTGGTCGACCAGGTGGGTTGACCATATTTTTGTGAGTCTTGGGCAGATGGTGGAAAATGGGCATCACTGGATAAGAGGGAATAAGAGAGGATTTGTTGTTTTCTCTAAAAATTCCCAAACTAATTCCTTCATCAATGAGCTTCTTAAGCTTTATTTTGAAAGCTCTTGTTGGAATGGATGACAAAGACCTATAAGTGATTCCATCACTCAATTGTCTGATCGCCTCTTTCACATAATCTAATTTATTCATAACCACGACCTTGCCACCCTTGTCAGACGATCGAATGACAATCTCATGTTTATCACAAAGCAGTTTAATTGCAAGCCTTTCTTTATAGCTAAGATTCTTAGATTTCTTGGTGACACTTGAAGAAGCCATATTTGACTAAAGCTTATGATATCTTGTTCAACCTTTTTCTGGAACAAATTGAGATGCATACCCCTGGGTTGTATGGGATAAAAACCTGTAGCAACCTTTTTAGGTTTATTGATCATATGATCATTAAGACCCACATCACCAGAATCCAGGTCTCTCAATGCCTCCACTGTCATAACATCATTAAATTCAAAATCTGAGATGCAAATTTCAGAATAATATTCCTATTTACCACAAACTTCAACAGCATCAGCATCATTTCTATCTGACTCACAAGAAAAATCTTTTTAACTCTAGTTTGCGCACAAACTTATTAATATCTATCAGAGTAGAAAATACAGAAAAGTCATGGGTGGGTGCAAGCCCTAAACCCTTAGTCAATACTTTTATGTGATGTTCATTTAAAGGAAAATCTGACAAAATGAGGACAGACAAATCTAATCTTTCTTCTTTCCCCTTTTGGAACTTCTCCTGCCTTCTCCTTTTCCCTGCACGTCTTGTTTTTTTCCTTTTTTTGCCTAAAGGGACTTCCTTGCCCTTAATTTTTGGACATACAACCCTTTCTTCTTGCTCAGAATCTTTATCCGTCAAGACCTGAAATGACAAAGAGGGTTGGGGAGAGAGAGAGGAAGAAGAGGAAGAAGTATCCGCATCACTATCCTCTGAGCTTGCAGAATCGGGTTCAGAGGTCTCAGGTTCAATGGAAGAGAAATAAACCTTGCGATCAGTTGGATTTTTCTTCAGGATCAATTTTGGTTCTGATTTGGGCGTTGATGTTTTCATCCAATATCCCTTCTTTTTATTTGTATTCTTATTTGTGATTTGTTTCTTTCTCAACATCTTTGTCCAAGCAGTCTTTTTTATCTTCTTTAACGTCATCTTGATCACGGTTTTTATTGAACCTCCTATATCCACAAGGGGTGAATCTTCTCTGTCTCCCTGTAAACCTAGACCAATCATAAACTTTATTACTGACATAGTCTTCCTGGTTTCGGGTAAACTTGCGTCCCTTAAAGGTTGCTAAGTCATCATCAGACTTTTTTATTTTTAATTTCATCGAAGATTTTAATCCAGAGTACCTCCCATCTGTTTTGTAGGCTTTAAGTTCATTCTTTAATGTTTGGATACGTCCTTTAAGGGTTTCTCTTTTCATGTTTTTGCTTTTAACAAGAATGTTCAATAAAGTTATGGAGCATACTGTTAAGGCCTCTTTCCACTGTTGAATCAGAGCTTCATCCGCTAGATCATAGGAAGGAAATTTTCTTATCCTCAAACCCTTTAGTATTCTTTTTAATCCAATATAGTGCTCAAAGGCCACAGTGTCCCACATTAAATGGAGATCCGTTAACAACAGCTTCTCGAGCTGGTTGAACATACTTTTTATATTCTTGCTTAAGTTGTCATTACTAGTAGAAAATATTTTTTCAAATAAATCCTTTCGATTTTCAAGGTTAAAAATAGTTTTATTCTAATTCAACCCTTCAAAATGAAATATCTCGGGATATACCTCACTGCAGATCCCCAGGATTTATTTCAAACCAACTATGAACCCCTTAAAGTTAGTATTGCCAACGACCTATCCAGCTGGAATAATAAACAGATCTCCTGGATTGGTAGGACGCAGGTTGTTAAAAAACATAATTGGACAATACATTTGGCAAAAAAACAAACCTTGCATCCCGAAAACCACTTTGCACCTTCTCAGACTTAGAGGAGGCCTGGGAGTTCCCAACATCGAGCTCTATAGAAGGGCCACAATTTTGCAGCACCTGATTGAATGGAGCCATAACTCATTAGATAAATGATGGGTACAGTTGGATCAAGCAATTCTACACATAGACAATATGGGCACGCTGTCATGGATGCAGTCTAAGGCTAGACCTATAAAGGTCACCCACTATCCCCTCTGGACGGAGTTCTTTGCAACATGGGATGGGGTCGTACAGACCTCATCCCATGTCTCCTCTCACTTCGCGCCCATGACCCCATACAGACCCAACCTAGAGGCACTCTCTGGTACTTTTCCCTGTGTACATAATTCTGCCCCGCACATTAAGTTACTGACAATGAGTGGCATATTGGCAGGGACGAAAATACTGCCAAAAGAAGAAATAGAGGAGAGATGCGGAATGAGCTTCTCATCCTGGCTCGATTACACATGTTTAGTACACTATATACAGTCACACAAAAATAAAAGTGATTTCTTCAGACCACTCACGGCCTTTGAAAGCCTATGCGCACAACAATCACAACCTAAACACACCATCTCTAAAATGTATTATATTCTCTCTACTAACGAGGGAACAATGTATCCGTCATTCATACATAGATGGGCTACAGACTTAGACAGACAAATTAACCCTCAGGAGTGGGACAGAGCCTTTAAGCAATTAAAGGAGGCCTCAGTTTCATCAAGCATTATAGAAATGAATTACAAATTAATGGCCAGAAGGTACCTGACCCCGGCTAGAATTTGCCGGATCTATGGGAGGGGGAGCAGGAGGTGTTGGAGGGGATGTGGAGAAGAGGCCGATATGTTGCATATTTGGTGGTGTTACGAAATGCTGGGCTCTTTGTGGTCAGATGTGTTAACAGAAATAAATGACAAACTAGGGCTACAGATTCCAAATGACCCAGGCATCCTGATTTTCTTGAGTCTACCTAAGGTTAAGAACAAACCCAAAAGGTCCCTTCTCTACCTCATGTTAAATAGTATCAAGTCCCTCATTCCAAGGAAATGGAAATCTAGAGATATCCCCTCATTATCGGAATGAAAGGCACAGGTTTCCTCACTACTAAAACTCGAGAGATACCATTACATGAAAAGCGGGAATTTAGAAATTTACAACACCATGTGGGAGTTGTGGAGCCCTCCGGCTGATGGGTAGTCCCTCTCATATTTGTATTCCTACCCCCGTTTTTTTTTTTCTCCCCCTCCCTTCCCGTTTCTCACTTTTCCTTACTTTCCTCTCTTCTGGATTTTCTTTTTTTTTCCCTTACCCCTGACTCTGTTGTATTTGTGTTTATTTATCATACTCCATGTCAGACAAAATTGTTGATATCTGTTGAGAAAACCCAATTGTTGTTCCTGGTCCCCTGTTGGGACTTTCGTCTGTTACTTAATAACAATAATTACAGTTTTCTTTGCTATAACAAGCAACTTTATATATATATATAAAAAAATAATTGAGCAACACATCACCTGTATGGGCTTATGTTAAGGACTGTTCAGAACTCTCAGATAAGGAACATTAGCCCTTTATGTCATATTACCTTTGTAGACCTTGTTTTAACTGTTTTTGTTAAATGCTTGCCTATGCTAACATTTTATGTAACATCGAGAAAACATGTTTTGTATATCTGTTTGATGCTCAATAAAAATTTAAAACATAAAAAAAAAATTATATAGTTTTATTCAAACTCATAGCCCCTTCCTCCATGTTAATGTGAATGTGTGTTAATGGCAGATGTCCAAAAAACTTTCAGTTTCACCAATAATAAAAAAATCTTTACGAATTCTGTGACCCAACTGTGTATGTAATGCAAACCAGACTTAATCAAAAACTTATCAGGGCAATAATTGGTGTTTAACTATGCGACTGCAATCTTATTTTATTTTATTGATTGCTGTAGGATTAGTATTTTTCCTTTCAACACTTAATCTTCAAGCGGTCACAGAAAAAGAAATATACACCTATGCCCTGAGCACACCAAAGTGTAATAGAAAGTCCAATAGTTTTATACATACACAATCAATAGCACAGTAACTGCAAAATAACATAAGGCACATACTGGATGTTCCTTGTCGGGTATAACCAAGCTCACGCTGTGGCTTAGTTCCGTGAAAACAATCATAGAAAGAGAGGGGGCGTGGCTCCAAGTAATCCAACGAGGATCACAGTACAGTCTCTGGTCACCGAAAAAAATATGACAACTTGAGAATTGAGCTCAAGCGAAAGGTGCAGGCTCACATAAAGGGACCAAGCAATCCCGGCAATGAATGAAGGAAGAAAAAGGCAGCACACTTGAAATCATTTTCATTTATTAACATTCAATGGAATGTGTACATCAAACTTAGCTATTTTTATATGATGGTTACAAACACTATATTTACTTTTTCTGCATACGTAGGATTATGTCCTCATATTGGGTTTAAATGTCCTCTAGTGTTGTGTTCATGGTTATACAATTTACAAAGTTTTACTGTTGCCGCATATTAAGTTGTTGTTTCTATTCTTCTACTTTGTGGAAACTTAGTTATGAGAAATTCTTTCTTTCTTTTGTTTTTAATACACTGATTTAGTCTGTGTACCTCACAACTCCCAGATACGTGTTTCAAGATGTGATTGGAGATGTTGAGGTATATAGCTATACGCTTCACACTCACCTGTCATCCTATAACTAAGTGCCGCATGGCACGAAATGCATAAGGACACGCCCCTTACCTCCTCCATTGTTTTGTGTTTGTGTATTCTCAAGAACATGCTGGATTAAAGATCCGCTTTTTGCAGATTTCAAGTGTGCTGCCTTTTTCTTCCTTCATTCTCCCACTATTACTACACTATATGTTTATTAGTGCACTGTATAATATTAACACAGGATTAGTAACTATGAGCATTCACAATACATTTGCTTTTTCTATGGTTGCTATGGCAACAGTTGGGCTTTTTTTGCACAGTGGGTGGGGCTTTAATGGGTATAAAATGTTTGATTCACTCTGTACAATTGTTGGTCTGATGAAGGGGTGAACACCCCGAAACGTCACTTGTTTATATGGAAAAAAAACTTTTTATTTCACCTGTATCAAGTCCACTGAGTGCTTGTGTTATAACTTGGATATTTGAACTTTCTATAGCACCCTGGCAGAATTGAAATTTACGGTTCGTGGGAGTGCACTTATTTCAGTGGATTATATATATCCATTATATATAATATATAATATTTCTAGACATAAAAAACAGATATGTTATTAATCAAATTAATGAAAAATGAATAAAAAGAACATAAGTGTCCCTTCAGATAGAGAGAACAAACAGATTGAAAAATAAATCTGAAAAGGAAAAAACAACAGTGTTCATAAAAGTCTTTTGTGATTCGTTGTGTTCAGTGGATCTGTAAACAGTTCTGTGTTTGGGGCTGCTTCTCTTGAAACTGGCGGTGAAACAGATATCTATAAGACAAAAAAGGAAAGAGAGTGCCTCATAGTGCAAATATCTCTAAACCAAAAAGTGATAGAGTGTAGAGGTGTCCGGTGAAATGGTACTCACAAGTGAAGTGGCACTTTTAATCACAAAAGTGCAGACAGACAGGCTGACATTTAACAGCAGTCAGTACGCTGGCAAATGCAGTGGTAAAGTGTTGTGCTGAATCTCGCTTGTCCGGGGACCATCAGAGGAGACCCTGGTGATGATAGGAGCCGTGCTCCACAGCGTGTATCTAAATCCTCGTAGACCAGGTGCCGGTTGTGGACCCAGAAGTGGCAAATGGTTTCACGGTAAAACTCTGGTTAGTCCCACTGTAAGGAACTGCAAAAGGTATCCTGGTGTGGATAGATTTTTGCTGCAAGGCTAAATGGATGCTAGAGAACAGTGCTCCAGTAGCATCTCAAAGTAGGAAGGTGACAAAAGGAATTCGGACAGTCCAATAATAAAGTTAAAACAATTTATTCGAGCTAATAACACGTTTCTCGGCCGCTAGCTCCTGGCCGTTTCATCAGATAAATTACATACAGAGTGTAAAAACAGGTTTAAAAAGGTGTACTTGTGCCATGATTGGATCGAATCTGAACCAATGAGAACATTTGTAACATTGTTGCAAAACTGTAGCGTATTAACCAAATTCTTGATATGAAAAGATTCAAATGTTAATAACAAAGGGAAATAAACAAAGGGAAATAAATTCTGACATCAAAGAATATCTAACTATTCGACAGGATTGGTATTATCATCACATTTCACATACACAATTATTTACATAGTTTATATTCGCTATCGGCTAGATTTAGAGTTGGGCGGTAGCCGTCAAAACCAGCGTTAAAGGGCTCCTAACGCTGGTTTTTACCGCCCTCTGGTATTTGGAGTCAGTCAGGAAAGGGTCTAACGCTCACTTTACAGCCGCGACTTTTCCATACTGCAGATCCCCCTACGCCATTTGCGTATCCTATCTTTTCAATGGTATCTTTCTAACGCCGGTATTTAGAGTCTTGGCTGAAGTGAGCGTTAGAAATCTAACGACAAAACTCCAGCTGCAGAAAAAAAACAGGAGTTAAGAGCTTTCTGGGCTAACGCCGGTTTATAAAGCTCTTAACGACTGTGCTCTAAAGTACACTAACACCCATAAACTACCTATGTACCCCTAAACCGAGGTCCCCCCACATCGCCGCCACTCTATTAAATTTTTTTAACCTCTAATCTGCCGACCGCACGCCGCTGCCACCTACGTTATCCCTATGAACCCCTAATCTGCTGCCCCTAACACCGCCGACCCCTATATTTATTAACCCCTAATATGCTGCCCCCAACGTCGCCGCTACCTACCTACACTTATTAACCCCTAATCTGCCGACCGGACCGTGCCGCTATTATAATAAAGTTATTAACCCCTAATCCGCCTCACTCCCGCCTCAATAACCCTATAATAAATAGTATTAACCCCTAATCTGCCCTCCCTAACATCGCCGACACCTAACTTCAAGTATTAACCCCTAATCTGCCGATCGGAGCTCACCGCTACTCTAATACATTTTTTAACCCCTAAAGCTAATTCTAACCCTAACCCTAACACCCCCCTAAGTTAAATATAAATTTATTCTAACGAAATAAATTAACTCTTATTAAATAAATTATTCCTATTTAAATCTAAATACTTACCTGTAAAATAAACCCTAATATAGCTACAATATAAATTATAATTATATTGTAGCTATTTTAGGATTAATATTTATTTTACAGGCAACTTTGTAATTATATTAACCAGGTACAATAGCTATTAAATAGTTAATAACTATTTAATAGTTACCTAGTTAAAATAATTACAAAATTACCTGTAAAATAAATCCTAACCTAAGTTACAATTAAACCTAACACTACACTATCAATAAATTAATTAAATACAATACCTACAATTATCTACAATTAAACCAAACACTACACTATCAATAAATTAATTAAATACAATACCTACAATTATCTACAATTAAACCTAACACTACACTATCAATAAATTAATTAAATACAATATCTACAAATAAATACAATGAAATAAACTAACTAAAGTACAAAAAATAAAAAAGAACTAAGTTACAAAAAATAAAAAAATATTTACAAACATTAGAAAAATATTACAACAATTTTAAACTAATTACACCTACTCTAAGCCCCCTAATAAAATAACAAAGACCCCCAAAATAAAAAAATGCCCTACCCTATTCTAAATTTAAAAAGTTCAAAGCTCTTTTACCTTACCAGCCCTGAACAGGGCCCTTTGCGGGGCATGCCCCAAAGTAATCAGCTCTTTTGCCTGTAAAAAAAACACATACAATATCCCCCCCCAACATTACAACCCACCACCCACATACCCCTAATCTAACCCAAACCCCCCTTTAATAAACCTAACACTAAGCCCCTGAAGATCTCCCTACCTTGTCTTCACCTCACCGGGTTCAGCGATCGGTCCAGAAGAGGGTCCGAAGTCTTGATCCATGCGGTGGCTGAAGAACTCCATCATCGGGCTGAAGTCGGAAGTCCATCATCAGGATGAAGTCTTCTATAAAGCGGCATCTTCAATCTTCTTTCTTCTGGAGCGGAGAGGAGCCATCTTCTTCCCAACCAACGCGGATCCAACCTCTTCAAGCGACGCCTACTCGCCGAATGACGGTTCCTTTAAATGACGTCATCCAAGATGGCGTCCCTCGAATTCTGATTGGCTGATAGGATTCTATCAGCCAATCGGAATTAAGGTAGGAAAATTCTTATTGGCTGATGGAATCAGCCAATCAGAATCAAGTTCAATCCGATTGGCTGATCCAATCAGCCAATCAGATTGAGCTCGCATTCTATTGGCTGATTGGAACAGTTAGAATCCTATCAGCCAATGGGAATTCGAGGGACGCCATCTTGGATGACGTCCCTTAAAGGAACCGTCATTCGTCGGGAAGTCGTCGGTGAAGATGGATCGATCCGCGCTGGAGGTCTTGAAGATCAGCTGGTCGTCATCGGATTGAAGAACATAGAAGATGCGGCTTGGAAGAAGATGTTTGCCGGTCCGGATGTCCTCTTCTGCCCGCTTGGATCAAGACTTCAGCTGGAGGATGGACGTCACTCTTTAGCCCCCGCTTGGGCTTGGATCAACACTTTCGAGGCTTGGATCAAGACTTCCGAGGACGGATCGGTGAACCTGGCATGGTGAAGATAAGGTAGGAAGATCTTCAGGGGCTTAGTGTTAGGTTTATTTAAGGGGGGTTTGGGTTAGATTAGGGGTATGTGGGTGGTGGGTTGTAATGTTGGGGGGTATTATATGTTTTTTTTTACAGGCAAAAGAGCTGAATTCTTTGGGGCATGCCCCGCAAATGGCCCTTTTCAGGGCTGGTAAGGTAAAAGAGCTTTGAACTTTTTTAATTTAGAATAGGGTAGGGCATTTTTTTATTTTGGGGGTCTTTGTTATTTTATTAGGGGGCTTAGAGTAGGTGTAATTAGTTTAAAATTGTTGTAATATTTTTCTAATGTTTGTAAATATTTTTTTATTTTTTGTAACTTAGCTTTTTTTATTTTTTGTACTTTAGTTAGTTTATTTCATTGTATTTATTTGTAGGTATTGTATTTAATTAATTTATTGATAGTGTAGTGTTAGGTTTAATTGTAGATAATTGTAGGTATTGTATTTAATTTATTTATTGATAGTGTAGTGTTAGGTTTAATTGTAACTTAGGTTAGGATTTATTTTACAGGTAATTTTGTAATTATTTTAACTAGGTAGCTATTAAATAGTTATTAACTATTTAATAGCTATTGTACCTGGTTAAAATAAATACAAAGTTGCCTGTAAAATAAATATTAATCCTAAAATAGCTACAATATAATTATAATTTATATTGTAGCTATATTAGGGTTTATTTTACAGGTAAGTATTTAGCTTTAAATAGGAATAATTTATTTAATAAGAGTTAATTTATTTTGTTAGATAAAAATTATATTTAACTTAGGGGGGTGTTAGTGTTAGGGTTAGACTTAGCTTTAGGGGTTAATACATTTATTATAGTAGCGGTGAGCTCCGATCGGCAGATTAGGGGTTATTATTGTAAGTAGCTGGCGGCGACGTTGTGGGGGGCAGATTAGGGGTTAATAAATATAATATAGGGGTCGGCGGTGTTAGGGGCAGCAGATTAGGGGTACATAACTATAATATATGTTGCGGCGGTTTACGGAGCGGCACATTAGGGGTTAATAATAATATGCAGGTGTCAGCGATAGCGGGGGCGGCAGATTAGGGGTTAATAAGTGTAAGGTTAGGGGCGTTTAGACTTGGGGTTCATGTTAGAGTGTTAGGTGCAGACGTAGGAAGTGTTTCCCCATAGAAAACAATGGGGCTGCGTTAGGAGCTGAACGCTGCTTTTTTGCAGGTGTTAGGTTTTTTTTCACCTCAAACTGCCCAATTGTTTTCTATGGGGGAAAGCACGTTTTTGAAGCTGGCCGCGTCCGTAAGCACCGCTGGTATCGAGAGTTGCAGTGGCGTTAAATTATGCTCTACGCTCCCTTTTTGGAGCCTAACGCACTGAAAACCCAGCCATTATGTGAACTCTAAATACCAGCGGTATTTAAAAGGTGCGGGGGGGGAAAAAGCACGCGTAGCTAATGCACCCCTTTGGCCGCAGAACTCTAAATCTAGCCGTATGTTTGCTGCAATAATGTTTCCCTTTTTTAAGTTAGCAATATTTCTCTCTGCTTGTCAGAAAGCTATTTTTTCAACACACGAACTACAACTGTCAGTAAGTCCAAATACCTACCTGTAAACTTAATCATTGAGATATTTAAAAAAAACAATTTCCCCCTTTTTCGAATATCTGCATTGTTCTACTTTATAAACGAGCTGCAGACTTTGTTATATAACAATGTTTATTTGTCATTCTCTTCAACAAACGATGCCATTAGAACAAGGTCATTTTTAACATATGTTTATCACTTTTTCGGTGCATTTACCTTTTTATAAAAAAAGAATCATACTTGTAAGCCTTTATCTGTATAAGACAGATATTAGTAATAGCCGCAGGTCATTTTTATTTTTATTTTGTTTTTATCCTTATTTTTATTGATTGCACATTTCGCCATATTATAATCTTGTTACAAATCCTGTCGAATAGTTAGATATTCTTTGATGTCAGAATTTATTTCCCTTTGTTTATTTCCCTTTGTTATTAACATTTGAATCTTTTCATATCAAGAATTTGGTTAATACGCTACAGTTTTGCAACAATGTTACAAATGTTCTCATTGGTTCAGATTCGATCCAATCATGTCACAAGTACACCTTTTTAAACCTGTTTTTACACTCTGTATGTAATTTATCTGATGAAACGGCCGAGAAATGCGTTATTAGCTCGAATAAATTGTTTTAACTTTATTATTGGACTGTCCGATTTCCTTTTCTCACCTACCTACATTGAGACGCTACTGGAGCACTGTTCTCTAGCATCCATTTAGCCTTGCAGCACGAATCTATCCACACCAGGATACCTTTTGCAGTTCCTTACAGTGGGACTAACCAGAGTTTTACCGCAAAACCATTTGCCACTTCTGGGTCCACAACCGGCACCTGGTCTACGAGGATTTAGATACACGCTGTGGAGCACGGCTCCTATCATCACCAGGGTCTCCTCTGATGGTCCCCGGACAAGCGAGATTCAGCACAACACTTTACCACTGCATTTGCCAGCGTACTGACTGCTGTTAAATGTCAGCCTGCCTGTCTGCACTTTTGTGATTAAAAGTGCCACTTCACTTGTGAGTACCATTTCACCGGACACCTCTACACTCTATCACTTTTTGGTTTAGAGATATTTGCACTATGAGGCACTCTATTTCCTTTTTTGTCTTTTTTGTCAAAAAGAAAGAAATATAGGGCATATAGTAATCCCCTAAAAAAGAAAGGGAAAGAAAAAACGCACACATACGGGGTTTATATATAATAGTTTTAATTAACTATGAAACATATCAAAAATGGTACTTGCCCACCTATGCCCTGCAGCACTGCATAAAGCAAAAGCATTATAGACAAACAAATATATACATATACACAGGGGGGAACCAATACCCGTTATCTATGACACAGGCCTGTATCACTCTAATGCCGTATATAAACATATAACCATAACTTGTCATCAGGACCAGCTTAGATTTTGTATGTACAAACACATATAAGCATAGTGTGTGAAATACATAAACACTTGAGCAGAGAGGAAGTAGAGCCGCAGTGAATACACACTACAAATCCTACCGCATGTGATATAAAATTAGAGACAGTCTCGTTCCCAAATAGTGACCGCAGATCAAACTGCACATTAGGTCGTGATTTGCAAAAAATGGAAAACTTGCATCTATCAATTGGGATTATACTTTTATACATAGACAGTCTTACTGCCTTAGAGAGGTAACCGCAAACCAAACAGCACACTGACTCTTGAGCACATTGTTTTACAAGTATTATTTCACTTATCTTTGAAGCGGATTTCAGCGTTCATGTAGCGTTTAAACTTCCACTGTGCATAACCTCAGTATGACATATTGAGTGGGGGAGTGGCCCAACTACCACATCTTTTTTTGATTGGCTAAAGACATTCAAGTCCGTTCCTATTTAGCCAGCAAACATTCACGCTGAAATAACAAAGATATCCACATTTAGATAAGGTGTATCCGATCTTACCACAGATGTACCATGTAAAAAAGAGTAAACATCCAAACACTCATAGTGTGTAACGAGTCTTACCACAGATGTACCGTTCCTCTTTGACAAATTTCATGCTGATCACTCTGCTGCAGATCTCCACCAGATCAAGTATAGAGACAGTCTTACAGTTTCAGACGTATAGCTCCACACAGCAAAGTCTTGCTGGAAATACAGGCCCAATGGCAAGCTATCAGGAATAAAAAGCCGGTCAGTAATGTAACAATAGTTCCCATTTACGAAAACCTAGGAGATAGTCAACTTACTCCAAGGTATAAAGACACATAAGTGTCAAACAAACAAGTGCCAACGCAGGTTTCACCCCCTCAGTAAGTATGTGTTACAGGGGCTCCTCAGGGCATGTTAGTCCTCTCTGGACCTCCTCCTTTTATAGCACCTGGCGGTGTTCAATTTAGGTAATTACTACCTCACCTCCATATACTTTCTTAAAGGAACATGTCAATACATACAAACATATGCATTGAAATCACTGCCCTTTCTTGTATTAACAAAATAAACTTGAGATATCTGATAATTTATTCACACATTACAACACATTTTTCCTAGTGTCCGGTGACTTTCTATCTCTTGTTGGTTAAATACCTTCACTTTATTTATATGGCACTCACCCCATCGGACAGTCTATTAGTGTACCCTCCACAACTTAATATATGAAATTGTGCATAATAATGATTTCTTGCATAGTAACACATTACAGGAAACTGGCAAACTCCAAAACTCCTACAGGGATTCTGGTCCCTAACCTATAAATCCATTTTACCTCTTTTTGGAGTAAAACTCTATCATTATCACCTCCACGACCATTCGTTATCCCCTTATCAATGACTATAAATCTAAGGGACTCCACTTCTCCATTATGCAACAGATTGAAGTGTCTAGCAACATTAGTATACCTGGAGTATAAAATATCATCTCGGTGCTCTTGTACCCGGTCCTTTATTAACCTCTTGTTTTACCAACGTAAAAGACAGGACACGAGCACCGTAAAAGATAGATAACCCCTTCCGATTTACAATTAAAGAAGAACCTAATGTCATATACTTTCCGATCCAACACTGAAAATTGCTTTGTTCTATCCATGTGGACACAATACACACATTGTCCACATGGAAAGCTCCCTTTAATCTCTCTGTCCTTTCTCAACCATCCTTTCTCAACCAGTCTGAGTTTGAGGGACCTCTCACATGGGAATTATTTGATATTTTTGAAACCCACAGTGGCATCTTTGATGAAAAGGTGCTAATGTGGATTAGATATGTGGATGATGTTCTTGTTTTGTGGGATGGGACTATTTGTGAATTTGAAGAATTTTTAGCCACATTAAATAATAATAACAAGAACATCTTCCTCACTTCAGAAGTGAACAATAAAGAATTAGCATTTCTGATTTAACTCTAAGAAAAGAGGGAAACACCATTGTTACAGAGAATTTTAGGAAAAGCAATGCCACAAATAATATTCTGCATGCTAGAAGTGGCCATCCGGAGCACCTGAAGAGGGGTATTCCATATGGCCAGTTTCTTCACCTTAGGAGGAACTGTTCTTCCTTATCAAAATTCGATTATCATGCCTCACTTATGAAGGAGAGATTTCTTAAGAGGGGTTATTCTAATAAATGTATAAAAAGGTCATTATGGAGAGCAAGGAATCTGTCAAGAGATGATGTTCTGTACAATGAGAAAGTAAAGAACGAGAGTGGTCAAATCAGGTTTTTTTCCAGGTATAATAACCAATGCGATAAAATAAGAGGTATAATGAAACAGAATTGGCATATCCTCACTTTGGATGATAGGATTAAGAGGGTGGTAGGAGAAAGCCCATTAATGGCAGCTAGAAAAGCTCCAAATTTAAAGGACAGGCTGGTAAGAAGCCAATTTGTGAGAGGTCCCTCAAACTCAGACTGGTTGAGAAAGGACAGAGGGATTAAAGGGAGCTTTCCATGTGGACACTGTGTGTATTGCAGCCACATGGATAGCACAAAGCAATTTTCAGTGTCGGATCGGAAAGTATTTGACATTAGGTTCTTCTTTAATAGTAAATCGGAAGGGGTTATCTATCTTTTACGGTGCTCGTGCCCAGTCTTTTACGTTGGTAAAACAAAGAGGTTAATAAAGGACCGGGTACAAGAGCACCGAGATGATATTTTATACTCCAGGGATACTAATGTTGCTAGACACTTCAATCTGTTGCATAATGGAGAAGTGGAGTCCCTTAGATTTATACTCATTGATAAGGGGATAACAAATGGTCGTGGAGGTGATAATGATAGAGTTTTACTCCAAAAAGAGGTAAAATGGATTTATAGGTTAGGGACCAGAATCCCTGTAGGTCTAAATGACAAATTGGAGTTTGCCAGTTTCCTGTAATGTGTTACTATGCAAGAAATCATTATTATGCACAATTTCATATATTAAGTGCCATATAAATAAAGTGAAGGTATTTAACAAACAAGAGATAAAAAGTCACCGGACACTAGGAATTATGTGTTGTAATGTGTGAATAAATTATCAGATATCTCGAGTTTATTTTGTTGATACAAGAAAGGGCAGTGATTTCAATGCATATGTTTGTATGTATTGACATGTTCCTTTAAGAAAGTATATGGAGGTGAGGTAGTAATTACCTAAATTGAACACCGCCAGGTGCTATAAAAGGAGGAGGTCCAGAGAGGACTAACATGCCCTGACGAGCCCCTGTAACACATACTTACTGTGGGGGTGAAACGTGCATTGGCACTTGTGTGTTTGACACTTATGTGTCTTTATATCTTGGAGTAAGTCGACTATCTCCTAGGTTTTCGTAAATGGGAACTATTGTTACATGACTGACCGGCTTTTTATTCCTGATGGCTTGCCATTGGGCCTGTATTTCCAGCAAGACTTTGCTGTGTGGAGCTATACGTCTGAAACTGTAAGTCTGTCTCTATACTTGATCTGGTGGAGATCTGCAGCAGAGTGATCAGCATGAAATTTGTCAAAGAGGAACGGTACATCTGTGGTAAGACTCGTTACACACTATGAGTGTTTGGATGTTTACTCTTTTTTACATGGTACATCTGTGGTAAGATCGGATACACTGTATCTAAATGTGGATATCTTTGTTACTTCAGCGTGAATGTTTGCTGGCTAAATAGGAACGGACTTGAATGTCTTTAGCCAATCAAAAAAAGATGTGGTAGTTGGGCCACTCCCCCACTCAATATGTCATACGGAGGTTATGCACAGTGGAAGTTTAAAGGCTACATGAACGCTGAAATCCACTTCAAAGATAAGTGAAATAATACTTGTAAAACAATGTGCTCAAGAGTCAGTGTGCTGTTTGGTTTGCGGTTACCTCACTAAGGTAGTAAGACTGTCTATGTATAAAAGTATAATCCCAATTGATAGATGCAAGTTTTCCATTTTTTGCAAATCACGACCTAATGTGCAGTTTGATCTGCGGTCGCTATTTGGGAACGAGACTGTCTCTAATTTTATATCACATGCGGTAGGATTTGTAGTGTGTATTCACTGCGGCTCTACTTCCTCTCTGCTCAAGTGTTTATGTATTTCACACACTATGCTTATATGTGTTTGTACATACAAAATCTAAGCTGGTCCTGATGACAAGTTAATCTTCGACATGGTTATATGTTTATATACGGCATTAGAGTGATACAGGCCTGTGTCATAGATAACTGGGATTGGTTCCCCCTGTGTATATGGATATATTTGTTTGTCTATAATGCTTTTGCTTTATGCAGTGCTGCATGGCATTGGTGGGCAAGTACCATTTTTGATATGTTTCATAGTTAATTAAAACTATTATATATAAACCCCTTATGTGTGCTGTTTTTCTTTCCCTTTCTTTTTTAGGGGATTACTATATGCCCTATATTTCTTTCTTTTTGTACTTTACAAATCAATAATAATAGCTATGCAATTTTTTTTTCACACGTTTTAACAGGGTTTTCGCACTCCAGGCTATTTCAACCCATGTTTTTATACACACTCGCAGGGGCAGCCCACGTGGATTTCTGTAAGACATAAAAGGGGCTGTTCCTACGAGTTGCAAAATGTCTCCCACAGAAATAATAAGAGCTTTCTGTTAGGTAAAAGTTCTCAATGGAGAACAGAGTACAGAGGGAGATCCCGGTTTACGTTTTTAACCTGAATATTATGCCTAATACAAATCAAATTACCCTGTTATTTTGGTATGCATAAGTTTTTCTTTCAGAGTAATAATTTTAGTATTTTGATCAAAACTCACCACCTTTTACGTTGCATGAAAAATAGAGGGATCTGCAGGGCATAAATCTTTACAGAATTAGGTTGGGATTTAAAAGACAATGTCATATACGCCCATGTTCAGCCCATTTTATAAAAGAACAACAATAACGCTTTGTATTTGTATAAGTATACATTTCTATGTGTATTTTGTACATCCAGTGTGCTTAAATACAATTTAAGCTGTGCATAATTAACATAATTTATTTCTGTGTAATTTACATACAAATTTTATATTTGTGATAAAATACGATTTTTGGTGAACAATTTTGATGCCCCTTAACAATAGTATTTTTGTTTAAATGGTTCAATTATTCGTTTTGTATCATTTTCAATTTACAATTTTCATTGTGCACTATTGTAATATATGCATCGCCTTTCTATACGAAAATCCTGTATACGCCCTTTAGCGAAACACACTGTTTTCAGGGTAAAAAGTAGCTTTACATAATTCCACCATGGAAATAGAAGGATTAGTGAGCATTCTTATAGAATCTCACCAGTCCAGAGAGCTTTTTAGAATCAGGCCATGGGTATCTGCAGAAATGTATTTTTTTGGAAAAATAAAATAAAATGCCCCAAACATAATAATATGAGTTGAAACTTATGCTTTTTCTTGTTGCACACTTGAGATGAGCATTGTTTTTAAAAAGGTGCCTAATTGGCATCAAATGAGCCCCTAAAGTGGATTGGTATGCAAGTGTAAAGAACAAAATTCCAAGGGGATACCTTTCTCTTGTTGAGACCCTTCAAAAACAATATTCTCTTTTAAGTGTAAAAATCAATATAAAAATTGACTATAGGGGGTGCTCAACTTTAAAATAAAAACAATGCAAAAACAACCAAAAAGCACAAATAAAAAATGCAAATAGAAAAATATTAAAATGTATAAAATATATATAATTTATTTCACAATAATAACATGTTTCTTAATACGATATAGAGGTTGAAATATTGGTGTAACACTCTGTAGGCTGCTTCCTCTTCAAGGTCAGGAAAACAATCCACAAGAAAAAAATCATTCACAAGAATACCCTTTACATATATCTGTTTCACATGGGTTTTAGATTTAATTAATTCAACAACTTTGACAAATTGAAAAACCTTTTTTAAATAGAATATCAGACCTTAAAAAACATGGGGAATCTGTAATAAACTCACCCACCCCATAACATTTAATAATATAATATAATATAAAACAATATGATATGATAACACAATATACTATCTGGTTTAAATAGTATTTGATTGAGAACTTAAACTACAATATTACATAATTTTATATATACATAGACATATCTTTTTTGATAAATAAAATAACATTATATAAATATATCTGTTTGTGGTGTGTGTGTATGTATATATATATATATATATATATATATATATATATATATATATATATATATATATATATATATATATATATATATATATATATATATATATATATATATCTATATATATATATATATATATATATATATATATATATATATATATATATATATACAGGTGTCCCTCGTTTTACAATGGTTCAATTTACACCGTTTCAGAATAACAACCTTTTTTTCCAGTCATGTGAGTGCTATTGAAAAGCATTGAGAAGCAGTGCATTTATTAAAATAGCCAGTAGGTGGAGCTGTCTGCTTGTGTTGCAGCAAAGCCAAGCAAGCTGAAATTAATCAGTTTAACCAGACCTGAGCTATCGAGCAGATTTCAAAGGAACAAGATCTTCCTGTCTATAAATCAGTCCAGATTGGAATGCACAGAAAGAACTGTTTGCAGAAAAATGCAAGTGCATTTAAAGGCTTCATTTCAAAGCTTTAAAAATAATGTTTTAGGTGTTACTTATGACAATTTTGAGAGGAGCCTGGAACCTATCTCCCTCACTTCCCATTGACTTACATTATAAACTGGGTTTCAATTTACAATGGTTTCGATTTACAACCATTCCTTCTGGAACCTAACCCCGGCGTAAACTGAGTGCTACCTGTATATTGTATATACACACATATATATACATGTATACACACAAATAAATATACATTTTTTTTTTTTTCATTCTATTGAGGAAATCTGGTCTCTAAAGTGGAAGAAAAATTCAAAAGCCTTCATACAATAATGAATTGAAAGAACATTGCATAGAAAGTACTTTCTGGCACTGTGTATTAAAGCACTTTGGACACTATACAACTATAAACATGCTCCAATACTGTGAATCTGCTTTTGCAAAACTCCTTTCAAGATCTGGATCTCAAATGCACATGCAGTCTTTTTACAAAGCTTACAGAAAAACGTGTTTTGATTGTGTTCAGAATGGCATGGAGCCAGGCTTGCTATAGCACCATCCTTGTTTCTGTTCTCAGAGTTAGTAAAAAAAACAACTCTTTAAGGATTACAGTTGCTAGATGAATGCAATGTTGCCAACGTTCTTAAGAAAATGTTGTATAACCAAAGTTTTATTCACTGCTCTATTTTCTTTTCTTAAAGAAAATTATAATTGCTTTAGACAACTCTTTAAAAAAAAAATTTCTTTAGTACATATGGTTCAAGGACATATAATTGCTATGTAGCATTTCTACACTCATTTTTTTACTTCAGTTCTGGAATGTTTTATGCAAATAATACAAATATATTATTATTAAAGATGTGCAATAAATGTTATTTGGAAGTTTTAAGGATCTTGTGGGGTAGAGTATTGCACTGATTTTTTGAAGATATAAAAGAAATACAACTTCATGTAATTATGTAGAACTGGTATTTTCAAAGTTTTTCTAGCACCAGATTCTCATTTTATTTTTGACACTATAATCAACCATCGGAATCATTCTAACATAATATTTGGATTAGTTCTAAAATGTTGTGGTAATCTGGAGATGAATATAATTATGTGCATTTTGTGATTGGCTAAGGGCTGTCACATGATGCAGGAGGAAGGAAATTTTATTTGTATTATACATGTGTTGATTATGCAGTTCTACTGTATATAATGGTCCAGTAATAAATACTTTTGTTTCAGCAATTGGTTATACACAACATCCCCATTGTTTTATAGTTCTTTAGCTGAGAAGTCTAAACTAAGTACCATGACTTCAAGGTCTGAGTGAGCACTGCCAACGTCTACCAGTGCATCTGTGTATTTTTTATTGAAACAGACTGAAACTCAGAAAGTAGGTACATCCTTCCTCTATTGCTTCTGATGACGACATAAGCCGAAACACGTCAAGCCCCTTATCCTCACTTGCAAGTGTTTTTATGAGTGTGGTTTTTATCCTGCTACAACAGTAATAATTTAGCTCCGAAAGGTTTGGGCATCTTGCTCTTATATGCCCCTTTTCCCCAGATTTAAAAGAAGTGATCATGGGTTTTCCTAAATGTTATACCTTTGCAAAAGCATGGTCTCAAGATCAGGGATAGGTAAGGTGTCCGTACACGGGCACTGGTGTCCGTGATTAGCCCTTGCAGTGTCCGCCACAACCTTAGTATATATGTATTTCTGATTAAATAAAAGGAATACAAAAAAAATATGTAGTGTAAATAAAGTTAGTGGCTTGTCAAGAGACTGCTAGCGATATTGGGTGATAAGTTATGGAATAAATAAAGCCTGAGTGAAATACTGGATGTGTATCTGCATCTGTATAATAACACCAAGCGCTATATAATGACACAGTAGTGACACTGGCTCATGGGTATCGCCAGAGGAGGGCTGGTTATAGGGTCAGTAGTATCTGCATCAGTATAATAACACCCAGCGCTATATAATGATACAGTAGTGACACTGGCACATTGGTATAGCCGGAGAAGGGCTGGTTATAGAATCAGTGATATCTGCATCAGTATAATAACACCCAGCGCTATATAATGACTCAGTAGTGACACTGGCACATGGGTATAGCCAGAGGGGGGCTAGTTATAGAATCAGTGATATCTGCATCAGTATAATAACACCCAGCATTATATAATGACACAGTAGTGACACTGGCTCATGGGTATAGTCAGAGGAGGGCTGGTTATAGGATCAGTGGTATCTGCATCAGTATAATAACACCCAGCACTATATAATGACACAATAGTGACACTGGCTCATGGGTATAGTCAGAGGAGGGCTGGTTATAGGATCAGTGGTATCTGCATCAGTATAATAACACCCAGCACTATATAATGACACAGTAGTGACACTGGGTCATGGGTATAGCCAGAGGAGGGCTGGTTATAGGATCAGTGGTATCTGCATCAGTATAATAACACCAAGCACTATATAATGACACAGTAGTGACACTGGCACATGGGTATAGCCAGAGGAGGGCTAGTTATAGAATCAGTGATATCTGCATCAGTATAATAGCACCCAGCACTATATAATGACACAGTAGTGACACTGGCACATTGGTATAGCTAGAGGAGGGTTGGTTATAGAATTAGTGGTATCTGCATCAGTATAATAACAAGCAGCACTATAGAAAGACACAGTAGTGACACTGGCTCATGGGTATAGCCAGAGGAGGGCTGCTTATAGGATAAGTGGTATCTGCATCAGTATAATAACACCAAGCACTATATAATGACACAGTAGTGACACTGGCTTGTGGGTAGGGCTGCACGATTAACCGCACATGCGGTTTTAAACTGCGATTAATCGCCGCAGTTTAAAACCCGCAAGAGTACGTGATTTTCATGAAAAAAAACATTCTTTAATCTTCATGAAAACGGAGGCGGAGAGGGAGGATGACAGGCGGACCAGGGTGCGGCCGTGGGCGGACCTGAGAATGCCCGCGAAACGGCCATTTTTGCAGAGAATTCTGAGTGTGTTTCAGCAACTGGCTTTCATCCTGCAGTCATCTGGGAGTAGTGTGGCGGTGGTCAAGCGTTGGTCAAGTTGTGGTGTGGCGGTGGGACAGCTCAAAGTTGTGAGCAATAAAGTGAGTATTGAAAAAAAAAAAATTAAAACTTTTAAAGTGCACTTTTTTTCTGTGATGCATGTGAAATTGTGAATGTAAACATTAAGAATGGATGTTTGTTCATTAAGGGTTGCACTTGCTACTACTACTTGCTTGTAGGATGTATTGCTTTGTGAAATTTGTGAATTTATATTATTTATGTTACACATAAAATAATATTCTAAATATAATAATAATATATTTTACTACTACAGAACAGTCTCTAGCTCTACTCCATCATCAGAATATAGAGGATGATCATGATAATGATATAGATAATCAGACTTTTTAATAGATACTGATTTAGATTCCCAGAAGATAGATCATCAATCTCCTAAACAGTACACAGTGGTGCAGTCAGTGAGTGCACATATTTTTGTTGTTTATAATATTTTTCATCTAATTTTAAATAGTTAATTTTATATTTACATTATCATTACCCTTATTATACAGGTTTGCAGTCCAGTAGTGTAACATAACACAAATCATTTTTAATAAATAATCAAAAAAAGATCTCTTATTATATTAGTTTATGTTCCCAAATAAGTTATATTAGTTTAATAACATGTTTATTTTTTATTTATGGATGGATGCATTGCTGCAGCTGCTGCAAGTGCAAATAAAGTAATTTTTTTTTATTATTTAAAAAAAAAAAAAAAATTCTAATATTTTTTTATTGTAGCTCAGCCTCTGCTGTCAATGCAAGTCAGATTGTTTTTTTTATCATTGATGCTAGGCTAGTGCTGCAACAATAAAAAATCATTAATGGTTAATGCATTTTGGTGAGCAAAAATATCAAAATTAGCATGATGCTTAAATGTGCAAGCAATGCATTCATTGTGTCAAGTCTGCAATGCCCTATTAACTCATTGTCCATGTGCATTGTGCAGCCACAAAATAGCAGCCCTAAGTGCGCCTAACCAATTGTGTTTAAGAAGAAAAAAAATAGCTAAGCTAATAAAATATAAGTCAATTTAATTTCAAATGCTGCTTAGAATGCCATGCCATGCTCTATTGCTCTTGAACACAAAACAAATTAATTAAATGTATAAAAAAAAGTGTTTTTTTACTTTTATGTCCCTCCCAGTCCATTACTGTTTCTGACTGTGTTGTTGACAACAATAAACAAACACAAGACAGTCAGAAACAGTAATGGACTGGGAGGGACATTAAAGTAAAAAAAACAAACACTTTTTTTTATACATTTAAAATTTTCATTCATTTATTTTGGCTTTCCAAAAAGTAGAACTTGTCTCCCTCCCACCACCACCTTATTATAAAAATATTTTATGTTCATTGTTCAACCAACAGCAAATACTGCCTGACAGTGCCTGTGTGTCATCTACTCAAGTTCACCTAAGTCAGCCAACAGCTGTGGTTCCAGATTGCATCCTGTTTCTTCTTCTACAATAGCAAGTTCATCCACACATCCTGCAGCCTGTTTCTTCTTCTACAACAGCAAGGTCATCCACACATCCTGCAGCCTATTTCTTCTTCTACAACAGCAAGGTCATCCACATCCTAGTGCAGCCTGTTTCTTCTTCTATAACAGCAAGGTCATCCACACATCCTGCAGCCTGTTTCTTCTTCTACAACAGCAAGGTCATCCACATCCTAGTGCAGCCTGTTTCTTCTTCTACAACAGCAAGGTCATCTACATCCTAGTGCAGCCTGTTTCTTCTTCTACAACAGCAAGGTCATCCACACATCCTGCAGCCTGTTTCTTCTTCTACAACAGCAAGGTCATCCACATCCTAGTGCATCATGTTTCTTTTTCTACAACAGCAAAGTCATCCTGCAGGTGCACTGCAACTCTCAAAGACTGTGTCTTCTACAACAGCAAGGTCAGCCATTCAGCCAGTGTATTCTACAACAGAAAGGTCAGTCATCCAAAGCCAGTGTTTTCTACAACAGCAAGGTCAGTCCTCCAGAGCTAGTGTATTCTACAACTGCAAGGTCAGTCTCCTGCAGTGAAAGCCAGTGTTACCTCAGTCTAAATACACATGAATATGAGCAACCCCATTGTTGTCGTCTTTAAAGTTTATATTTAAATCATTTCAAGTGTATAAGCCTCTGGTCTCTTGTCTCTTCTCAATCAAGGTGACTGCATCATCATTAAGTTAAGCAAGCCCCTTGTTGTCTTCTTTATATTCTAGATCTAGAGTCTAGACCCAGTACAAGCCTGTGGTCTCTTGTCTCTAGTCCCAATCCAGGTGATGTCACTGCATCATCAAGTCCATTGTTGTATTCTTTCTTTATATTCAAGTGCTACTAGCCTGTGTTCTCTTCAATCAAGGTGACTGCATCATCAATCCCATTGTTGTCTTTCTATTCAAGTGCAGCAAGCCACTGTGTTCTCTACTTCTCTTCAATCAAGGTGCCTGCATCATAGCACTATCAGCCTATTTTTTTCTTCTTTAAAGTGCAGCAAGCCTGTGTTCTCTCTTCAATCAAGGTGACTGCTTAATCAAGCCCAATAGCCCATCATTGTCTTCTTTATATTCAAGTGCAGCTAGCCTGTGTTCTCTCTTCAATCAAGGTGACTGCTTAATCAAGCAAGCCCATTGTTGTCTTCTTTATATTCAAGTGCAGAAAGCCAGTGTTCTCTACTTCTCTTCAATCAAGGTGACTGCATCATAGCACTAAGTATCAGCCTATTTTTTTCTTCTTTAAAGTGCAGCAAGGCTGTGTTCTCTCTTCAATCAAGGTGACTGCTTAATCAAGCCCAATAGCCCATCGTTGTCTTCTTTCTATTCAAGTGCATCTAGCCTGTGTTTTCTCTTCAATCAAGGTGACTGCTTAATCAAGCGAGCCCATTGTTGTTGTCTTTATATTCAAGTGCAGAAATCCAGTGTTCTCTACTTCTCTTCAATCAAGGTGACTGCATCATAGCACTAAGTATCAGCCTATTTTTTTCTTCTTTAAAGTGCAGCAAGGCTGTGTTCTCTCTTCAATCAAGGTGACTGCTTAATCAAGCCCAATAGCCCATCATTGTCTTCTTTCTATTCAAGTGCATCTAGCCTGTGTTTTCTCTTCAATCAAGGTGACTGCTTAATCAAGTGAGCCCATTGTTGTTGTCTTTATATTCAAGTGCAGAAATCCAGTGTTCTTTACTTCTCTTCAATCAAGGTGACTGTATCATAGCAATAAGTATCAGCCTATTTTTTTCTTCTTTAAAGTGCAGCAAGGCTGTGTTCTCTCTTCAATCAAGGTGCACTGACTGCTTAATCAAGCCCATCATTGTATTCTTTATATTCAAGTGCAGCTAGCCTGTTTTCTCTTCAATCAAGGTGACTGCATCATTAATCCCATTCATTGTTGTCTTTATATTCAAGTTCAGCAAGCCAGTGTGTTCTCTACTTCTCTTCAATCAAGGTGACTACATCATAGCACTGTCAGTCTATCTTTTTCTTCTTTAAAGTGCAGCAATCCTGTGTTCTCTCTTCAATCAAGGTGACAGCTTAATTAAGCCCATCGTTGTCTTCTTTATATTCAAGTGCAGCTAGCCTGTTTTCTCTCTTCAATCAAGTTGACTGCATCATATAGCACATTGTTGTCCTCTCTTTATATTCAAGACCTTCAAGTGCTTGTGGTCTCTTGTCTTAATTGCAACAGAAGCATATCATCCATTCTTTAATTATTAATCAAAATAAATTGTGTGATTCTAATCAAAAATCTTTAAGAAGCTTTTTTAAGACTGCTTCCGCTGCGTCATCTCTGCAACTTGAAGAAGCTATACTAGCATCATCAGAGGTAAGCTAACTGCATTATCAAGGCCATTCAATAGTTCTCTGTCTCTGTATTCAAGTGCAAGACTGTGGTCTAGTCTATTTGTGCCACGGTTGCCAGTGACACTTGACCCTACTGATATTGGCAGTGTGTGCGGTAGTATAATCTCCTCATATTTTTTTGTGCCAGCTGGTATTGTGTGCGTGGTACATAAAATTTAAGATGAGTTCTGAAGAGTTGTCCGTGTCCAACAATAACGACGATGATGATGAAAATGATGTGGATGTTGCTACAGAATTGTTGGTGCCAAAGAAAAATCAGTTGTTTGGGAACATTTTGGATTCAGAAAAGAGGATGTGAAACAGAACCAAGTAATCTGCAAAACTTGTGGAACGAGTGTTGCAGCAAAACGAAGTAACACATCAAACCTGTTACAGCACCTTAAACAGCGGCATAAGGAAATCTTTGAACAATGTATGGCCAAAAAAAAACCCTGGTAGAGAAAAGACAACACAAACAAGCTGTTAATCTAAAGTTAAGCAGCAGCAATCATTCATAAAGGCATTTGCAAACACAGCACCATATGGGAAGACCTCAAAAAGGCATAGAGAAATACCCAACGCTATCGCATATGATATATGCAAAGACATGGTGCCTGCATACACAGTTAGTAAAGAAGGCTTCAAAAGAATGATACACACACTCGACAAGAGATACCAAATGCCATCTCGCAATTACTTCTCAGTAGTTGCAATCCCAGAAAGGTAAGCAAAATGCAAATCTATAGTTGAATCTGAGATAAAAAATGTATGTAATATGACAGGCTGCAGGATGTCAGGATTGACTTTGTCAATGCCACATTCCCCATGTTTTCATAGACAGTCACTCAGCTAAATGACTAACACATGCTGCATTGCACTACCTTTACTTAGAAACACAAATCATGCAGCTGGAGCTGGATAGTCCTCAGTCAGCACTTTTCAAGTTTCTTTCTACATGCTGCACACTCTGCTTCATATGTTACTCTTACCACAGGTAGACTGACTGCCCAAGAAAACATGAGCAATGTGGTAAGAACTGGCCAGCTAATTTAATTTAAATTAGCTTTGTTTGTATGTGTTGAGTTAACTTGTTATGTACTACTAACCTCCTGTATATAACTGTGTTGATGTGTTCTACTTCTTAGTGGTCTTTTATATAGATCTACTACTAGACAATAGCTGTGACTAGTGTGTGATGTATATGACAGGCTGCAGGATATCAGGATTGACCTTGTCAATGCCACATCCGTCATGTTTCCCTGGACAGTAACTCCTAAAATTAATAACACATGCAGCAGTGTGTGCATTCATTGTACTTACTTTACTGCACTTATATTTATTTATATACAGAACTTTACAAGTCATACTGCTGTAAAGACAGCAATTTTCAGGTTTCTCCATGCTTACACTGCTTCATATGTTAATCATACCACTGTGTCCACACTGTTAGAATGTCTGTCCAATAAAACATGACAATGTTGTGTGAACTTGTGTGTCATAAGACCTAATAACTGGCTAGTGGCTACTATTTAATCACATCACATGCAGCAACTTTTATTGTAACTATTTTTTGGTTTGTATTTTTATGCTCAAATGGTGTATTGGACATTGATAAACATGCACATTAAGATTCTGTAGTGTTAAATAAATTGTTTAATGCTAAATGAAGGTGTTATTGTCATTTTTAATAAAATTGCGATTAAATCGCAATCGTGTTTTCCAAAAACTACCTACTCATGGGTATAGCAAGAAGAGGGCTAGTTATAGCATAAGTGGTATCTGCATCAGTATAATAACACCCAGCACTATATAATGACACAGTAGTGACACTGCGTATGGATATGTTTAGACTGTAAGTTAGGATGGGGAATTTTTGCACACCTTCGAAAAAACTTTATCCCAATGTTTTTTTAGAAATTTAGTGTTGTGAGAATAGGTGGCGCAAATGAATGCTAGTTCCCTATGTATAGTGAACGATAATTGTTCAATTTTACTGATACTTCAGTTTTCTAGATTAAATTAGTTGTTCTTTAACCAATGGAAGATGGTATAAATAACAGGCTCATCCATCTATCAGGTATCTTGACAAAGGCTTTGAAGCCGAAACGCGTAGATACCAGAGCACCATTATACGGATCTGAGAGACACGAGAGGAGCGCTTCCAACTACTTATCAAAGAAACGGGATTTTCAGCTAAACCCATTTGAAAGCATAAGTATCCATTTGGCGGCGTATATTTAACCGCATTTAACATCAAACAGTTACATTGGTAACTATAGTAACTTCCTTAACACCTTCAAAGCTGCAGATTTTCGACACCACAGCAGCCAGATCGGTCACTGACCGACAACCAAGACACAGAACAGCCGACCAGAGCGGCATAAGATTCCTCACCAGACGGTTAAAATTTAACCGCAGTAAAGATTACACCAGGAACCTTCAACCCTTAGGGAGCTCGATCGGTCACTGACCGACAAAGAAAAAGGGAACCGCACAAGCATTCACATATAAGTGAAGCCTTAAACAACCACGAATAAAACACCAACTCACTGATCTTTTCAGAAGACAGATCACCAACCACAGGAAGGGTCACATAGCGGCATATATTTAACCGCCTGCGGCTTATAGATAACCGCTTGTACGATCCAACACCGAAGGAAGAAATCCCAAAGTAAATAACAAAAGAGAAGTCATTGAAAGAATCCAAACAGCGGCATTTATTTAACCGCACTATCCTTCAACAAAGAAAGTGTTATCAAGCAGATACACTTTAAGGTACTGTTTCGCACATATTCAATATAGTGTGACAGATATCGCACATACCGTGCCCCACTGCATGATAAATTGAAGCCTAAACAAGACTAGTAATTACAAATCTGAACTATATATAAAGTATCATTTATGAACTATATATAAAGTATCGTTTATACCAGTGCAACAAAGGTAATGTTGAAAACATAACCTGTGAAAACTAAGATTGTATATATTTTATCTTTTTTAAAGTATTTTACTAAATATCGATAGACACTGGTGTCAATTTAACAATATTATGCCAATATATATATATATATTTTTAAGATTTAATAAAATTGTATTAACTATATACAGTATTTGGTCGTATTTGAAAATAAGGAGTATTTTATTACATACAGCGGTACAAGCGGAGTATTTACAATAACACTATATCACAAATTAAGACATAGTGACACGATAAACTAAATATATAGAAATTAACTAAACTCATCACACATTGAAGAATAGCATTTGCGCCATATAGCATTCACAGCGATACTCGCTAAACCTATCTAAATTAATCACATACCTAATAATTACATTTGTGCCACACAGCAATCACAGCGATACTCGCATAACTTATCTAAATTTATCACAGAGATACTCGCATAACCTATCTAATTTTATCTAATTTAATCTAGAAAACTGAAGTATCAGTAAAATTGAACAATTACCGTTCACTATACATAGGGAACTAGCATTCATTTGCGCCACCTATTCTCACAACACTAAACAGTAGTGACACTGGCTCATGGGTATAGCCAGAGGATGGCTGGTTATAGGATCAGTGGTATCTGCATCAGTATAATAACACCAAGCACTATATAATGACAAAGTAGTGACACTGGCACATGGGTATAGCCAGATGAGGGCTGGGTATAGGATCAGTGGTATCTGCATCAGTATAATAACACCCAGCGCTATATAATGACACAGTAGTGACACTGGCTCATGGGTATAGCCAGAGGAGGGCTGGTTATAGGATCAGTGGTATCTGCATCAGTAGATAACACCCAGCACTATATAATGACACAGTAGTGACACTGGCACATGGGTATAGCCAGAGGAGGGCTGGTTATAGGATCAGTGGTATCTGCATCAGTATAATAACTCCAAGCATTATATAATGACACAGTAGTGACACTGGCACATGGGTATAGCCAGAGGAGGGCTAGTTATAGAATCAGTGGTATCTGCATCAGTATAATAACACCCAGCACTATATAATGACACAATAGTGACACTGGCACATGGGTATAGCCAGAGGAGGGTTGGTTATAGAATCAGTGGTATCTGCATCAGTATAATAACACCAAGCACTATATAATGACACAGTAGTGACACTGGCTCATGGGTATAGCCAGAGGAGGGTTGGTTATAGAATCAGTGGTATCTGCATCAGTATAATAACACCCAGCGCTATATGACACAGTAGTGACACTGGCTCATGGGTATAGCCAGAGGAGGGGTGTACTTTGGAAAATGTCAACCAGAGCCTTTGGGGCATATGTATCAAGCTCCATATGGAGCTTGATGCCTCTTGTTTCTGGCGAGCCTGCAGGCTCGCCAGAAACAGCAGTTATATAGCAGCGGTCACAAAGACCGCTGCTCCATAACCTGTCCGTCTGCTCTGAGCAGGCGGACAGACATCGCCGGAAATCAACCCGATCAAGTACGATCGGGTTGATTGACACCCCCCTGAGTCAGCAGGGGGCGACGTTGCACCAGCAGCTCTTGTGAGCTGCTGGTGCAATGCTGACTACGGCAAGCATAATGCTCTCCGCATTCAGCGAGGTCTGGCGGAACTGATCCGCACTGTCGGATCAGGTCCACCAGACTTTTATAACTAGGGGGGGCCTATGTCTGTTCCTATCCCTGTTTAAGAGTCTGCTTTCCAGTGATGTGTTGTTTTTCATGCCCAAATTTAGGCCCTCCCTTTCTGTTACTCAGTGGCGGCTCGTGGGTTATTCAAATGGGGGTTCACTCTATATATATATATACACACACACACACATATACATACACACACACACACTATATATTATTTATATATATATGTATGTATATATATATATACACACATATATAGTGTGTGTTTGTGTATGTATATATATATATATATGTATGTGTATATGTATGTGTGTATATGTATATATATATATATATATATATATATATATATATATATATATACACACATATACATATAAACATACATATGCATATATATACACATATATATATATACACACACACACACTATATATATATATATATATATATATATATATATATATACACACACACACTATATATATATATATATATATATATATATATATATATATATATATATATATATATATATATATATATATATATATATATATATATATAGCATGTTGACCCATACAAGAAAAAAAAAATTAAGTTAAAGAGAAAAAAAGGAGGAAGATTAGAGAACACCATCCTAAGCAATTTTTCAAAGGATAACAACTATTTCTAACAGGAGCATAAGGGTTAAAAAGCATGAGTTCTGCTGGGAGCCTTTATGTCCTGTCCGGCATGGCAGCACACATTATTTACAGCCCCCTCTTATCTCCTTCACTCATACACTCTCCTGTCTATAGATTAAGATTCCAAAGGTTTACACACTGCCTTCTGTTATTTATATGTATGGGATGTACAATTATTTAATGCTTTCTGTGGCTGTGCTGCTTAAAAGTTTTATACATAGAAATTACATTTTAGCAATGACGATTCTTGTTTGTACAATAGCACAACACAGCCTCTGTGCTATGTTATTGTCACAAACTTTACTCACGGGTTCCTTGCTTCCAATACGTGTGTGATAGGCTTGGCACATTCTCTGCTTATCTGGGAGAAATTGAATTACGTTGCTTGCAGAGGCTGTCAGCATCCGTATCAGTGTAATAATTCTTCACACTACTGCCTGCCCTGGTATGTCGGCTGAGCCATGACAACCACTGCTGCTCTGACTTGAGCTAACCTTAAATCTAATAAATATTTAATAGCCTCAGTCTCTCAAAGAAGTGTAGAGGAGGAGCTGCCTTCAAATACTGTTTGCAACTCAAAGACACTGCATTCTAAAAACTTTCTTTCTGCTCCCGCGCTAACTGCCTCTGCAGCTACTCACAGACAGACTAAGAATAGCAGGGCACCGGGAGAAGCAAAATACAAAATTTCATCCTGCGCTAACTGCCTGCTCTAAATGAGTTAGCAGCAGGGTGCTCCTTAGGCTTTAAAGTGCTCCTTAGGCTTCCATCAGACTGATGGCATCAGTTAGCGATCTTCTTGCCCAAATGACTGCAACAAATTCAATTAAAGAGAAAAAACAGTACTCACTCGGCAGGCAGACAGGCACTCAGTCTTTTGCTGCAGCTCCCTCCTCTTCAGTACTGTAGTTCCCGCCACCAGCCGATGAGATCATGACGCCCGATGTCAGCCCACGATGCTCCACCTCCCAGTGCTCACACACACACAGCTCTTAGTGTGCGAGTGTCACGTGACAGCTTGCTCTCGCAAACTAAGAGCTGTGCGGTAAGGAGAGCTATAGGCTGGCCTGTAGGTGGCACTGCAGTCAATGCAGTTTTAAAGTGGAAAGGGCTTTTGCCTATACTTTTCACTATCGCACTGCTCAGCATGTGCGATAGATAGAAGTATTAGGCAAAAGACCATTCCACTTTCAGCCTAAATAATTAAAAATTACAATTTTAAATGTTTTAAGTTAAAACTGCAGGAGCCTGGATGAATTTTTTTATTTAAATCAGCAAAAAAAATTTTTTTTTTTTTTATTTCTCACTCTTTTTTTCCCCTTTTTTTTTCCATCAGGGGTCAGGGTGTTCATCAGGGGCATCAGGGGCCAGGGGGGTTCACGTGCTCAAGTGCTCCTATAGAGGAGCCTCCACTGCTGTTACTTGACCTCTAAGTCTTAAAAACTGACTTTTAAAATGGACTTGAGTCTCTGTTCCCGCCTTAAAGGGATATTAAACACTTTTAGATGGTAATATAAAATGATAAATTGTAAATATACGGTATAAAAAAAACCCTCTGCAATATACTTTCATGTAATTCCATTCTGAAACTGTTAGCTTTTCATTTCCTTTTAGAAATGGAAGTGCAGAACACTGTTATATTCCACACAGCCATTGGCTGCACACTCTAGTGACCTATTTATAACTGTCTCTTATTGGCCACAGCAGAGAAGGCAACCTAATTTACAACATGGCAGCACCCATTGTTTATAGACACTAAGTGGTCAATTTATTCTATGCGGAGTGGACATGATTCACTGTAGCGAATCATGTCTGCCCGACATCACTAAATGCCGACAGCATACACTGTCTGCATTTAACATTGCACAAGCATTTCTTGTAAAATGCTTGTGCAATGCCGCCCCTTGCTCATTCGCGGCTAATCGAGGGTCTTACGACCGCTGCTTCTTAGCTTAAGTTTTCAGGGAGCCGGAAACTTTGGGTGTAGAAAGCAGCATCCGCTACTTATTAAATCTACCCCTAAAGCATTACACTTATTTAGCCAATATTTAAACAGCTAATGAAACTTTAAAAAAACACATCTACATATTATTCTTAGACTAATCTTTTCTTTGAATGCATCGTTCTATCTAGCATTTATTTAGTGTTTAATGTCCCTTTAACTGGCAAAACAGTAGGTCATTGGCAGATAGGTATGTCTCCACATGTGCCACCATGTTGTCCAAGCCAATTACAGAGGCCCCATGGAAGTTCTTGCAGCTATCTGTCAAGTACTAGGGTTTCCATGATATATGTAGGACTATTTATAATTATGAATTAAATATTCTTTAAGATTTATACCATTTATTTTATTGCTTAAATATTTGTTAATATAATTACATAAAGGAGCTAAAAGATGCAATGCAAGTTATTATGTAACTGAAATAGATTTGTTTTTATATTTAAAAAAAAACAACTAAATAAAATATACCTGTACATTCATGTATATAAAATGTACATACTAACAAAATATATAACTAAAGAGAAAAACAAATAACCAGTCAATATAGTTTTATTGATTTTAATTTAATTTCCTATTTTATTCTTGTGACATAAAACATCTGGAGATTACGATAAATAATGTTGAATAATGCAAAGTAGATAAAAACAATATCATTTGATTATTTATTTTTTCTGTAATTATTTTTTAATTTTAAGGTTCACAGACATAACCTTGCCAGATAGCTATATGTAATTTGTCTCAGCAGAGGGAAAAAGATAAGATACTGCATTTAAATTACAGCAGTCAGCTCATAGATTTATACTAAGTTTATTATGTAGATATCTTATTACAATATATACACTTTGTCAATGTGTTAAACATGCAGCTATGTATATCTGAAAATTAAATTACTCTACTTATATATTATTTAGCTTATTCTAAAATATGTTTTCAATTTACTTATATTATCAAATCATTATCATGATATTCTGTGTTGTAGAGATGCCTAGGTAGGTGTCTGAAGAACTACATGGCAGGAAATCGTGCTGCCATATAGTGCTCTTGCAAAAGGATAACCTTCTTGCAAAACTGCTGCCATATAGTGCTCCAGAAATGGGCTGGCTCCTAAGCTTACATCCCTTGTTTTCAACAAGTATGAAACAACATACGCCTAGATTAAAAGTTTTGCGTTAGGGTTAAAAAGCAGCGTTAAGAGGTCCCAATGCTGCTTTTTAACGCCCGCGGGTATTACGAGTCTGGCAGGTACAGGTGTACCACTCACTTTTATTCCCCGACTCGAGCATACCGCAAATCCATTTACGTCAATTGCGTATCCTATCTTTTTAATGGGATTCGCCTAACGCCGGTATTACGAGTCTTGGAAAAAGTGAGCGGTAGACCCTCTCCTGTCAAGACTCCTACCGCATTTAAAAGTCAGTAGTTAAGAGTTTTATGGGCTAACGGCGTAACATAAAACTCTTAATTAAAGTGCTAAAAAGTTCACTAACACCCATAAACTACCTATTAACCCCTAAACCAAGCCCCCCCCCCACATCGCAAACACTTAAATAAAAATTTTAACCCCTAATCTGCTGACTGGAAATCGCCGCCACTTTAATAAATATTTTAACCCCTACACCACCGCACTCCCGCCTCGCAAACATTAGTTAAATTTTATTGATTAATCTGCCGGCCCTAACATTGCCGCCACCTACCTACATTTATTAACCCCTAATCTGCCACCCCCAACGTCGCCGCAACTATATTAAATGTATTATCCCCTAAACCTAAGTCTAACCCTAACCCTAACACCCCCTAACTTAAATATAATTTAAATAAATCTAAATAAAATTACTACAATTAACTAAATAATTCCTATTTAAAACTAAATACTTACCTATAAAATAAACCCTAAGCTAGCTACAATATAACTAATAGTTACATTGTAGCTATCTAAGGGTTTATTTTTATTTTACAGGCAACTTTGTATTTATTTTAACTAGGTACAATAGTTATTAAATAGTTAAATAGCTAAAATAGTTAAATAGCTAAAATAAATACAAATTTACCTGTAAAATAAAACCTAAACTAAGTTACAATTACACCTAACACTACACTATAATTAAATTAATTCCCTAAACTAACTGCAATTAAATACAATTAAATAAAATTATCTAAATTATGAAAAAAACACTAAATTACAGAAAATAATAAAATAATTAAAAAAAAATTAAACTAATTACACCTACTCTAATCCCTCTAATAAAATAAAAAAGCCCCCCAAAATAATAAAAATCCCTACCCTATACTAAATTGCAAATAGCCCTTAAAAGGACTTTTTTTGCGGGGCATTGCCCCAAAGTAATCAGCTCTTTTACCTGTAAAAAAAAAAAGACAATACCCCTCCAACATTATAAAACCCACCACCCACACACCCAATCCTACTCTAAAACCCACCCAATCCCCCTTTAATAAAACCTAACACTAACCCCTTGAAGATCACCCTACCTTGAGACGTCTTCGCCCAACCGGGCAGAAGTGGTCCTCCAGACAGCCAGAAGTGAGAAGTCTTCATTCTATCTGGGAAGAAGTGGTCCTCTAGACGGGCAGAAGTCTTCATCCAGACGGCATCTTCTATCTTCATCCATCCGGAGTGGAGCGGGTCCATCTTCAAGACATCCGACGTGGAGCATCCTCTTCCTTCCGATGACTAACACTAAATGACGGTACCTTTAAGTGATATCATCCAAGATGGTGTCCCTTCAATTCCGATTGGCTGATAGAATTCTATCAGCCAATCGGAATTAAAGTAGAAAAAATCCTATTGGTTGATGCAATCAGCCAATAGGATTTAACTTCAATCCTATTGGCTGATCCAATCAGCCAATAGGATTGAGCTCGCATTCTATTGGCTGATTGGATCAGCCAATAGAATGCAAGCTCAATCCTATTGGCTGATTGCATCAGCCAATAGGATTTTTTTCTACCTTAATTCCGATTGGCTGATGGCATTCTATCAGCCAATCGGAATTGAAGGGACGCCATCTTGGATGACGTCACTTAAAGGTACCGTCATTTAGTGTTAGTCGTCAGAAGGAAGAGGATGCTCCGCGTCGGATGTCTTGAAGATGGACCCGCTCCACTCCGGATGGATGAAGATAGAAGATGCCGTCTGGATGAAGACTTCTGCCCATTTGGAGGACCACTTCTTCCCGGATAGGATGAAGACTTCTGGCCGTCTGGAGGACCACTTCTGCCCGGTTGGGTGAAGATGTCTCAAGGTAGGGTGATCTTCAAGGGGTTAGTGTTAGGTTTTATTAAGGGGGATTGGGTGGGTTTTAGAGTAGGGTTGGGTGTGTGGGTGGTGGGTTTTAATGTTGGGGGTATTGTCTTTTTTTTACAGGTAAAAGAGCTAATTACTTTGGGGCAATGCCCCGCAAAAAGCCCTTTTAAGGGCTATTTGTAATTTAGTATAGGGTAGGGATTTTTATTATTTTGGGGGGCTTTTTTATTTTATTAGGGGGATTAGAGTAGGTGTAATTAGTTACAATTTTTTTTAATTATTTTATTACTTTCTGTAATTTAGTGTTTCTTTTTTTTCATAATTTAGATAATTGTATTTAATTGTAATTAATTGTATTTAGTTTAGGGAATTTAATTATAGTGTAGTGTTAGGTATAATTGTAACTTAGGTTAGGTTTTATTTTACAGGTAAATTTGTATTTATTTTAGCTAGGTAGCTATTAAATAGTTAATAACTATTTAATAACTATTGTACCTAGTTAAAATAAATACAAAGTTGCCTTTAAAATAAAAATAAACCATAGGATAGCTACAATGTAACTATTAATTATATTGTAGCTAGCTTAGGGTTTATTTTATAGGTAAATATTTTGTTTTAAATAGGAATTATTTAGTTAATTAAAGTTATTTTATTTAGATTATTTTAAGTTATATTTAAGTTAGGGGGGGTTAGGGTTAGACTTAGGTTTAGGGGTTAATATATTTATTATAGTGGCGGCAACATTGGCGGCGGCAGATTAGGGGTTAATACGTGTAGTTAGGTTGCAGCGACATTGGGGGTGGAAGATTAGGGGTTAATAAATATAACGTAGGGTTCGGCGATGTTGGGGACTGCAGATTAGGGGTTCATAAGTATAATGTAGGTTGCGGCGGTGTCCGGAGCGGCAGATTAGGGGTTAATAAAATAAAGCAGGTGGCAGATTAGAGGTTAATAAGTTTAATATTAGGGGTGTTTAGACTCGGGGTCCATGTTAGGGTGTTAGGTGTAGACATACATTTTATTGCCCCATAGAAATCAATGGTGCTGCGTTAGGAACTGAACGCTGTTTTTTTTGCAGGTGTTAGGTTTTTTTCAGCCAGGTCTGCCCCATTGATTCCTATGGGGAAATCGTGCACGAGCATGTTTAGCCAGCTCACCGCTACCACAAGCAGCGCTGATATTACAGTGAGATGTGGAGCTAAATTTTGCTCTCCGCTCACTTTTCTGTGGCTAACGCCGGGTTTCTAAAAACCCGTAATACCAGCGTTGTCTGTAGGTGAGCGGTGAGCAGAAACTGCTCATTAGCACCGCAAGCCTTACCAACAAAAACTCGTAATCTAGCCGATTGATAATAGAAGTAAATTAGAAAGTTGTTTAAAATTGCATGCTTTTGCCTCTATTTAACAAGGTCTGGCGGACCTGATTTGACAGTGCGGATCAGGTCCGCCAGACCTCGCTGAATACGGAGAGCAATACACTGTCCGTATTCAGCATTGCACCAGCAGCTCACAAGAGCTGCTGGTGCAACGCCGCCCCCTGCAGGATCGATTGGCCGCCAGCAGGACAGAAGCTCTATGGTTCAAGTAATTTAAAGTAGGACTACTATGTATTTCCACGTAATTTAGTCTAAAATGGTCTTAGATACGAAAGAAAAAAGGGGACTAGGAATGAAGGAGCTAGAAATGAAACACAATAAAGACACAAAAGCTTTGAGGTCTACATCTTTGTAGAGTCCATATGGCTCCAAGGTCTGACGTTTATGGATCCACTCAGTCTCTGCTTAGGAATCTGTTCTAATATATTGACGTTCATGTCCTTTTGATTTTTTTTTACTTTGAACTTCTGCAAAGTGTGCAGAAATGTGTTAATGTGCACCATGATAGTTACCCTTAAAAGAAAATTGGAACCTATTGATAACGGTGTATTTCCTGATATCATCAAACTCATATCTTCTTCTAGAACTCCTTTTAATGGATCATTATTGAGTTTGCATCAATGTGCATTTCATAAACAAAATACAGGGCTTTCTATGCTTTACATTTGGTTTATTCAAAATATATCATTCTTTTAATATTGAAAAAAGAAGAGAACAAACTAGTTCATAGACTAAATTTCTATAAAATGGTTTTGGAATGAAAACAATGAAGTCAGATATGAAATAATTATTGTCAATGTCTTTAATACAAGACATGTTCTTATTCAGTATTGTTCACCAGAAAGCTCAAATAATACTTTAGAATTTTGATTTGACAGATTTGCCTTTCATCTCTCAAAAGACAAAGTGCAGTACAAAGCTGGAAGTATTTGGCGGAAAGGCTCCAATGTAGCATCAGCTAAGCAACAACAAAGGGATATATATACCACATATACTGTGTAGCTTAAAGGCAACATAAAATAAGGTATTTACTCTTAAAGTGTCCAACTACATTGTTTATGATGATGTTTAAATGTTTTTCCTTGTTAATAAGTCTAAAAAGGTCCATGAATATCCCTAAGAATGTTATAAATACTATCACCTAGATTACGAGTTTTGCGTTAGAGGCTGTGCGGTGCTAACAAGCAGTTTATGCTCACTGCTCACTAACAGACAGCGCTAGTATTATGGGCTTTTACAAACCTGGCTTTAGCCGCAAAAAAGTGAGCGTAGAGCAAAATTTAGCTCCACATCTCACCTCAATACCAGCACTGCTTACGTTAGCGGTGAGCTGGTAAAACATGCACGTACACGATTTCCCCATGGGGATCAATAGGGGAGAGCCGGCTGAAAAAAAGTCTAACACCTGCAAAAAAGCAGCGTAAAGCTCCTAACGCAGCCCCATTGATTCCTATGGGGAAATACTTTTTATGTTTACACCTAACACCCTAACATGAACCCCGAGTCTAAACACCCCTAATCTTACATTTATTAACCCCTAATCTGCTGCCCCCGACATCGCCGACACCTGCATTATATTAACCCCTAATCTGCCACTCCGGACACCACCGCCAACCACATTATACTTATGAACCCCTAATCTGCCGCCCCCAACATCGTCGACACCTACATTATATTTATTAACCCCTAATCTGCCATCCTCAATGTCGCCGCCACCTACCTACACTTATTAACCCATAATCTGCCATCCCGAATGTAGCTGCCACTATAATAAACATATTAACCCCTAAACCTAAGTCTAACCCTAACCCCTGGCATTCTATTGGCTGATTGGAACAGCCAATAGAATGCCAGCTCAATCCTATTGGCTGGCATTCTATTGGATTGCATAGAATTCTATCAGCCAATCGGAATTGACGGGACGCCATCTTGGATGACGTCACTTAAAGGAACCTTCATTCAGTTGTCGGCCGTCAGATGAAGAGGATGCTCCGCGTTGGATGTTGGATGAAGATAGAAGATGCCGTTTGGATGAAGACTTCTGCCCATCTGGAGGAGCACTTCTGCCCAGTTGGATGAAGACGTCTCCCGGTAGGCTGATCTTCCGGGGGTTAGTGTTAGGTTTTTTGTAAGGGAGGATTGGGTGGGTTTAACAGTAGGGTTGGGTTTTAGAGTAGGGTTGGTTGTGTGGGTGGTGGGTTTTAATGTTGGGGGAGAATTGTAATTTTTTTTACAGGTAAAAGAGCTGATTACTTTGGGGCAATGCCCAGCAAAAGGCCCTTTTAAGGTCTATTTGTAATTTAGTGTAGGGTAGGGCTTTTTTTATTTTGGGGGTGCTTTTTTATTTTGTTAGGGGGATTAGATTAGGTGTTATTAGTTTAAAAATCTTGTAATTTCTTTATTATTTTCTGTAATTTAGTGTTTGTTTTTTGTATTTTAGATAAAAAAAAATTAATTTTATTTAATTGTATTTAGTTTAGGGAATTTATTTAATTATAGTGTAGTGTTAGGTGTAATTGTAACTTAGGTTAGGTTTTATTTTACAGGTATATTTGTATTTATTTTAACTAGGTAGTTATTAAATAGTTAATAACTATTTAATAACTATTCTACCTAGTTAAAATAAACCCAAACTTGCCTGTAAAATAAAAATAAACCCTAAGCTAGATACAATTTAACTATTAGTTATATTGTAGCTATCTTAGGGTTTATTTAATAGGTAATTATTTAGTTTTAAATAGGAATAATTTAGTTAATTGTAGTAATTTTATTTAGATTTATTTAAATTATATTTAAGTTAGTGGGGTGTTAGGGTTAGGGTTAGACTTAGGTTTAGGGTTTAATAACTTTATTATAGTGGCGGCGACGTTGGGGGCGGCAGATTAGGGGTTAATAAATGTAGGTAGGTGGCGGCAATGTTAGGGCCGGCAGACTAGGGGTTAATAATATTTAACTAGTGTTTGCGATGCGGGAGTGCGGCGGTTTAGGGGCGGCGATGTCCGGTTCAGCAGATTAGGGGTTAAAAAATTTATTTCAGTGTTTGCGATGTGGGGGGGCCTCGGTTTAGGGGTTAATAGGTAGTTTATGGGTGTTAGTGTACTTTTTAGCACTTTAGTTAAGAGTTTTATGCTACCGTGTTGTAGTGTAAAACTCTTAACTACTGACTTTAATATGCGGTACCAGGCTTGACAGGAGAGGGTCTGCCGCTCACTTTTGGTCAGACTCGTAATACAGGCGCTATGCAAGTCACATTGAAAATATAGGATACGCAATTGACGTAAGTGGATTTGCGGTATTTCCGAGTCTGGCCAAAAAAATTAGCAGTACATCTGTACCTTCAAGACTCGTAATACCAGCGGGCGTTAAAAAGCAGCGTCAGGACCTCTTAACGCTGCTTTTTAAGGATAATGCAAAACTCGTAATTTATCCGTATTTGTGGAATAGCTTGTAACTTAGGGAATACTGAAGCTTTTTCTAAAATGACTTGGGACTGTTTTTCATTTGGAAACTATGAGTAAATTGAGAAAGATGAGTGAAAAGGCCCTACAGTTGCAAGAAGAGGAGAGGAATAATGCATAAAAGAAAATAAGAGATGGGTGGAAGATAAAGATAAAAGTTAAGAGGGGAAGAAGGAGAAAGGAGATAAAAGTTAAGGTAATTGAGGACACAGGTTTGGGAGAGAATGAGAAATATGGGAAAGGGGACAGGTTGATGAGGTGGCAGCACACCAGCTAGGGCACAGAGATGTTTTGGCTGTTGTTAAAGGGACAAAAAAAATTGAAACAACTTTCCAATTTACTTCTATTATCAGATTTTCTTCATTTTCTTGTTATCCTTGTTGAGAAGCAGGAAAGTGAGTCCAGGAGTGTGCATGTGTATGCAGTACTGAAGGACAGCAGTTTTGCAACAATGTTATACATTAGCAATAGCATTAGATGGCAGCACTATTTCCTGTAGTGCTCCAGACATGTGCATGCTACCTATCTAGATATCTCTTCAACAAAGATTAATCAGAGAATGAAGCAAATTTGATAATCAAAGTAAATTAGAAACTTTTTTAACATTGTATTTTCTATCTTAATCATGAAAGAAAATCTTGGGTCTCATGCCCCTTGTAAGGTTTTAAAGATAAAAGGTGCATGCCAGGTAAGAAGGTGGAGCGCAGAACATTTGAAAAACTTAATTATTCACTCCAGTAGGGGTGATTTCCCCCCCCCCCCCCCCCCCACAGTCCTTTCCACAATATTTTTTCAGGAACATGCTGCAAAAGTTGCAATTCCTTTGACCTACTCACTCTCCACATCACATGTATAATAAAATAGCTCACTCTGCACTGGCTTTTCCCTAGATAACATGCCTTCTGCATGCCTGCTTATGTTGCTCTTTCTCTTTCCTACAGACAGGGTTGCCACCATCCCAGGTTTTAACTTGGCAGTGCATAAATTCGAAGGTATGCCTTGTGTCCTGGGCCATCCTTCTGATGTCCAGTAATAACCACACCAGGTTTTGTGTGGTTACATGCATGTTTGTTTGGTGTTGCTTCTGTGTAGAGCTTCTGGATTTAACTTGAACCTGTGTCTCCTGGTCTCTGGTTCAGTTTGATATTGACTGAGCTATTCAGCACATTGCTGTGGAACAGCTTATCTGAGAGTCTGCTTAGTAGAGCACCTGATTATTGTCTGCAGGAACTTGTCTTTATCAGGTGCATTACATTGTCATTAGGTTGCTATAAGACAGCCACACCCAGCTATCAGTGCTCAGACATTGAGTGCTTTTTTCTGTGAGAGTTCTTGTTTATTTGATGTGCAACCTCCTGGCTTTTTGACCTCTGCTTTGTTTTTGGACTTTGCCTTCGCCAGTTCCTTTGATTATTGCTGCATCTTCAGTTTGATCCTCTGCATAATTCTGACTTTGCTGCCTGCTTGTTCCCTGGCTTTTACCACAGTGTTCATGAGCTGGTTTGTACTTTACCTGCACTGTTTACTACAATAATCTTAACTCAGTCTTGTACCTTACCTGCACCTCTGAACTATATTTGTATTAGGGGCTTGTACCTTATTGGAACCTCTGACTACAGTGTCTCTAACTTAGAACTGTTTAATACCTGCATCACGGCTGCTTTCTAAATCTGGACTTGTACCTTGATGGCATTCCTGACCCTAGTGCTCAGAAGTAAGTAAAGGAGGCTTCTATGCCTTGTAAGATCTCAGTTACTACTGCAAATGAGCCCCTACCTACTAAAACTAATCCTAACCTTATATGACCCTAACAAATTAAACAATCTCCTTTCTTAACCCTCTTCAATAAAAAGCACAACACCATTTTATAATAACATTTTGGCTGCAACTTTGTAATTAATACAATTACTTAATACTCAACAAATAAAATGAACAGTATAAATAATACACCTAGTTAACTTCAAAACCCCTTCTAAAATGTATTGCACTGAACACAGCAGTTCTATCCCCTTTATTCTAACTAGCCATAGTGTCAACAAGGCTGTAACCCCTTAAAGGCTCTGTACACAACAATACCCTTGCTGAGTCTATATCTCCAACTTATCTATCTGGCTCCAGGGAACCCTGTGTCAGGGTTTTACCATTCTGTACCTTTAACTTCTAATTACCATACTGCTATTTAAGGCTCCACCTAGTGTTGAACGTTGCTTGGTAATTTGTTCAGTCACTCACTGTTCCTGAACGCTACACACCCAGCTATTCCCTCCTGTCTAAGTTGGGATTTCCTTCTACTGATACTAATTTCCAGTTTCTCAAGACTTGTGGAATTGCAGCACCTCACCTCTGTTCCTGTCTCTCACGCTGCTGCTTGCATCCTGTACACTCGCATGCTGTTCCGTTGGCGTGTGACGTCACGCCCAACTTGTCTCTGTGTGAAACCGCAGCTGCCACACACACTCACTGAATCTCAGCACACGCTGTCTGCGTTGCCTCTTCGGTAATTCCGCTCTGCTCCACGCTGAGGATACTAATTGGGAAGTCGGTTTGTATATTCTACCATCAGGATTTACCGGTCTGTATTACCAATGTACAAATAAGGATATCTTGCTTCTCATGTCATTTGTTTCTGCTTAGCCTCAAGTAATCACGTTTACCTGCCATACCAAGCTATTAACCAGCTTATTTCATGTACTAACTCTGAAATCATTTCTTCCGTTTGTGGTTCATTACATTTACTTGCATAGTGACTTCTTCAAGGTACTGCTCCCTCTAGCATTAACCACTGATGTACTTTATGTGCTTAAACTGACTTTAACTCAGCAACTACTTATTACTGCATATCTTATATCCGGCTGTAAATGACCAATGAACCTACCTAGCACAACTATAACTAAAGAGTGTGTGTGTGTGCAAGCTATGTAAATATTTTATATGTCTGTGATGCGAGTCTGCAACCATTTTGGAAAGTGAATAAGTTTTTGATTCTCTCTAAACTTTGGAATTGGAGTTATCCTACATTACATACTATATTGTGGTTTAGCTCATTCCAATTCTCTTGTATACCATCTTCACACTGTATCCTACAGTAGTGACCCTCAGATCTATGAGCATAATAGGGTTCCACAAGTTAGATCTTAGTGAACCCGAGGTAAGGTGTGAGACTGAGTGGTCCTGCATAAAAACAAGGGTACTAGTTCATACTGAAACATAACACCCTGTGTCCCCAAAGTTACCTCTTTTTGTTCCCCCACCATGTGGGGAGCCATGAAATTATCAATTAACCCTGGCTATGTTCCGTAACTCTTAAACCTTAAACAGGCTAGCACCCCTATCAACGACTGGCTTGATTTCATCAGTCTAGTCCCGCCAAACACATAAAATCTAATTTAAACACTCTTTTATGTCTAAAATAAAGAGCTGCAAGCTAAAATAATTACGGTGAACCCCATTCTCCCTATAGAACTCACTCCTCCCCACATCCTCTTAGTCAACATGGTAATAACAGTCCCTCCTATTTTTCTGACAAAAGCCCCAATTCATTTATTGATCTTCTTTCTGCTTTTTTCCAACCTGACATGGTCCCAAGCAGCCCTCCAAAACAAACGAGGGACAGTGTTCAACCATGCAATTCTCATGTGAGGATAAAGTTCCATTAACCTGCCCATGTCTTCTTTGATTCTTCTAACCACCACATTCTACGGCAGGAAACGAACATCATTGCCTCTAGCATGAACTAACAATATATCTGGTGGCAAGCATTGTTACAATATTCTAATACCATAGTTAATACCTGTTCCCAGTCCTCTAACACCATATCACTTCACCTCACACTTTATTCCAGAAAAATTCAATTGAAGCCCGTCTCCTTTTCTAGCCAATGAAAGAGTGCCCCACCAACCATATTTTCTTACTACCTAAAACATCAAATAAAGAAAAGAAAAACTACTAAACCATCACATTCTCAACTCAGGGTGAATGTAAACACACTACCTCCTATATCCTTATCTACCAATGTTACGTATCACTCTTTCATCTAAACCCAACATGGAAGCTTCAGTTGCTGCCCCTATTTGGAAGGTATGAGACTCAAATTCCACAGGGACCAAGCCCAATTGCTTTAAAGATTTGTTCAAAATAGCCCTAAACTGAAATTGAGTAAGGGGAACACCATTCTGATGCTCTAACAATGGGCCATCAGACAGCGGCCGTATGACCAGAAATTGCCGCAATGACAAGCTGTCTTACTCTTTCATAAGAATATCTCCACTTTTGAGGTAAAAACATCTACTTCCAAACCCCCCAATCCTTTTTTTCTCCTACTCACCAATTCAGAAAGTCGAAAAGCTCAAAAAAATAAATCATATGGGGAAGCACACACCTCATTTAAAACTTCCATAAGGTTCTTCAACAAACAAAAGGAAATAGGTGTCCTACCATCTCTACTTTTTCCATTTTGTCTCTTAAACTCCTCAAAACTTACCAGACACAAAAACCCTTTGTCACATCAGGCAGCTCTAAGACACTGAAGGGGATGAACTTTTTTTTAAACCAATCCCACATCCATTCCAGTAAGACTGCCCCCAGGCTGTCCCTACCTTCTGTAATGTTTTTTTATGGCTAACCATAACTCCCAATTGTCCCATACCCTGGTATAAAAGTACATGGGGCCAAGGACTCTTTTATCAGGCCTGTAAGTCCTCCTTACCAAGCTGCCATAGAAAGATTGGGCACTCCAACCCCTCCTTCTCTGCCTCGGGCACCAGCTTCCGAAATCACTCCCACTGAAACCGAGACAAATAATCAGCTACAGAATTATATGCACTAGGAACATGTCTGGCACGTATTAACACATTCGTTCTCAAGCATTGTAGAACTAGTAACCTTAACAGCCTTATTACTGGTGGAGAAGATAACGTTAGGCTATTCAAAGTGCACACTAACCCCATATTATCTATTCTATACAAACAAGGACACAAGTATGGGAAAGAGTTCAAGGAACACAAGGTTCTTCACCAAATCCTCCTCCCAAGCTTGAGGCCACCGGGCCCACACCACTGACCCTGAAAGAAGTCACTAAAACCCATACTACCCACTGCATCTGTCACTAAACCCAATTACTCATTTGAGATTCTTTTTTCTTGAATCAAATTTGATCCATTAAAATCGTCTAGAAAACTCAGCCATACCCTCAAGTCCTCCTTATGCTCTCTTAGAAGTCTCACAAAATGGTGAGGGAGGTGGACCCTTGACATGGCCAATGCCAATCGCCTACAAAATATAAGCCTGTAAAAATAAAAATAAACACTGTATAACCCCACTAAGTCATCAACTTTATCAGTAGGAAGTAATAACTGGACCTTCAGGCTTCTCCGAAGTGAAGGGTACTTCAAAGTCCTCAGCCATACAATAGAAACTATCCTTCAAGGTCAAACAATTCTCCAACCCTGCCAGGCCCACAAACAAGAAGTCATCCAAATAGTGCACAAAAAAGCTCAACCCGGTCTGTGTCTGAGCCCCCCATCGGCAGACACAAATCCATGTAATACACCCCTTCAAAACAACAACGAAGCAAGTAATGCGAGGTCAGGTTTACAGGCAATAGACAGAAAGTCGTTTCAATGTAAATTTTTGTAAGGAGAGCTGAGTGACCTGCCTTCTTCACTAAAACAAGAGCTTGATCGAACAACACATAAGTCACCGAGGACAGTTCTTCTGGTATCCCTTCGGGTATGACAAATGGTGGATCATACGGAATTTTCCAGGGGCACGTTTTGGAACTACTCCCAACAGTGAAATACACAAATCACCTATCAGAGGAACAGGGAACGGACCTGCCATTTGCCCAAACACTAGCTCCTTTTTAAGCTTCTCCCTGACCACCCCAGGCTATTCCCTAGAGGATTTTAGGTTTCCCCCAAAATTACCCTTACCTCCTGTAGAAGGAATCACAAAACCATCCCAGAAGCCACTCAGCAGCAAGGCAGTTTTTTCTCTGTAGCCCCTCTGCTTACCATACTTGCCTAACCAAGGCACCATCACATTTATTTTCACTGGTGTGAACCTCTTTTCAAGTATTTTGGTGTCCCCGGCCATCTTCGCCCTTTTAAAACACTTTGAGTAAGGATGAGCTCCCCGCAGCCAGAACATTTATGCCGGAATTTACAAGATGAACCCCACTTACAGTTCTTGTCATTGTAAGAAAAACAGAAACCCTTTTTAAGTGGCGCCAATGATATACCTGAGGCTGATTCGTCGGCTCTCCCACAAAAAGGCTGAGAAGATCTAACAGGGGTCATGATTTTTTACCATAAACCCATATCCCTATTGTCCCATTTTGTATCAGGTTTCAGTGACAGCCGTTGACGAAATACCCCCGTATGTTATTTGAGCAGCAGCAATTTCATCAAGATAGCAGAAAAGGGAGGCACCCTGATCTGGGAACTTCCCTGCAAGCACACTGGTGTAAATCACAAATGCCTGAAACCAGTTTGTAAAGGTTTTTCGTAGGCATCTGTAATGCTTTTTTCTCTCTTCCTTTTCCTTCTTAACCATAACCCTTTTAAGGTACTCGGGGAACTCAAAAGATTGGTTCAGAGGCAAGAGAGAAAAAAGTTAAATAAACTCTTGCTTATTATTATTATTTTTTTACTCTTGCATGCCTAACGGACCTATGGATTATAAACAGGACTGAGATACCACCTAAACTCCCATGCTAACCCTATTTCCTACATTAGCAACTGGCTCCTGGACTTCTGATCCAACTGCTAAACTCCTACCAGCTACCCCTTCCGTAGGAACCCAAGCCTGTGTTATCTATTTTTAGGTGGTAAAGCTGAAACCTCCAATTTAGCCAATAAATCCCATAAACCCTCCATTAAAAAGCCTGACACTATATTTTCCCCACACACAATTCCAGGCATACCAACACCACTTACATCCCTTGTTCCATCCCTTGTTCCCTCTCACCTATAACCACATCTGCAGTCTGTGAGGTTTTTTACCATTACAGAAGCTAAGTGGGAAAAGCAGCAGACGAGACTTCTCACTAACATTATTATTGCATCTGCTATTTTCTCGCTCAAACTCCCCTTTTTATGCTTTTCCTGCTGGCTCCTCCCTTAAAACAGCAACCTAACCAGGCAGGGCCAGCTTCCTCCCTGGGTCAAAGCTCCCCACCCTCCCAGGCTTCATCTTCTGTCTGGGGGCCACCTTTTTACTTGTTAAATTCTACACCTTTAACAAATTCATGCCCATTTGAAATGGTAATTTTTCACTGAATAGTCAATTTATACACGTCTAACCCTTTTTGTAAAAAAAAGTTAAAAAAAACATATTCAAATCCAATTTTAAAACTATGTAACTTGTGCACAAATAAATATACGATTCTAAATGTTCATTTATGATTACAAAGTGTTTTGAGGTTTATTAAAGATGTTAATTATAAAATTAATCAAAACTATATGACATTATAGATTCCTTTTGGGTTTCTCTATTCTTATTAAACCAGAAAGCATACCAAAGAAATGTTGCTTACCTTAAACTATCTAGGGAGGCCAAAAAGCAAATTATGTAATTTAGGTTTTCAATATGTTGCAAATTTCCTAAACCAGTTTTTAATTTGAAACATTTTGCAAACCTAGTTTACAGAATTTGAATTATGCCCTCTGGGTAGATTACGTGTGGAGCGCAAATTAAAACTTCTGCTTGACCTTTAATTGCGCTAGAAGTAAGATTTTTGCACTCATCGGGTTGCACTCGTATTACAAGTTAAAAGTAAACTGTTTTTGTTCTTGCATTAAAGGGACAGTCTACACCAGAATTTTTAGTGTTTTAAAAGATAGGTAATCCCTTTATTACCCATTCCCCAGTTTTGCATAACCAACACAGTTATATTTATATACTTTTTACCTCTGTGATTATCTTGTATCTAAGCCTCAGTAAACTGCCCCTTGATTTCAGTTCTTTTGACAGACTTAGCCAATCAGTGCTGGCTCCCAGATAACTTCATGTGCATGAGCACAGTGTTATCTATATGAAACACATGAACTAACACCCTCTAGTGGTGAAAAACTGTTAAAATGCATTCTGAAAAGAGATGGCCTTCAAAGTCTAAGGCCTAGATTTGGAGTTTGGCGGCAGCCGTGAAAACCAGCGTTAGAGGCTCCTAACGCTGGTTTTAGGCTACCGCCGGTATTTGGAGTCAGTCAAAAAAGGGTCTAACGCTCACTTTTCAGCCGCGACTTTTCCATACCGCAGATCCCCTTACGTCATTTGCGTATCCTATCTTTTCAATGGGATCTTTCTAACTCCGGTATTTAGAGTCGTGTCTGAAGTGAGCGTTAGAAATCTAACGACAAAACTCCAGCCGCAGAAAAAAGTCAGTAGTTAAGAGCTTTCTGGGCTAACGCCGGTTCATAAAGCTCTTAACTACTGTGCCCTAAAGTACACTAACACCCATAAACTACCTATGTACCCCTAAACCGAGGTCCCCCCACATCCCCGACACTCGATTACATTTTTTAACCCCTAATCTGCCGACCGCCACCTACGTTATCCTTATGTACCCCTAATCTGCTGCCCCTAACACCGCCGACCCCTATATTATATTTATTAACCCCTAATCTGCCCCCCACAATGTCGCCACCAGCTACCTACACTTATTAACCCCTAATCTGCCGTCCGCACGCCGCCGCCAGCTACATTATAGCTATGTACCCCTAATCTGCTGCCCTAACATCGCCGACCCCTATATTATATTTATTAACCCCTAAACTGCCCCCCACAACGTCGCCGCCACCTACCTACAATAATTAACCCCTAATCTGCCGACCGCAAAGAGCCGCCACCTACATTATAGCTATGTACCCCTAATCTGCTGCCCCTAACACCACCGACCCCTATATTATATTTATTAACACCTAATCTGCCCTCCCTAACATCGCCGACACCTAACTTCAATTATTAACCCCTAATCTGCGGACCGAATCTCGCCGCTATTCTAATAAATGTATTAACCCCTAAAGCTAAGTCTAACCCTAACACTAACACCCCCTAAGTTAAATATAATTTAAATCTAACGAAATGAATTAACTCTTATTAAATAAATTATTCCTATTTAAAGCTAAATACTTACCTGTAAAATAAATCCTAATATAGCTACAATATAAATTATAATTTTATTATAGCTATTTTCGGATTAATATTTATTTTACAGGTAACTTTGTATTTATTTTAACCAGGTGCAATAGCTATTAAATAGTTAAGAACTATTTAATAGCTAAAATAGTTAAAATAATTACAAAATTACCTGTAAAATAAATCCTAACCTAAGTTACAATTAAACCTAACACTACACTATCAATAAATTAATTAAATACAATACCTACAATTACCTACAATTAAACCTAACACTACACTATCAATAAATTAATTAAATACAATACCTACAAATAACTACAATGAAATAAACTAACTAAAGTACAAAAAATAAAAAAGAACTAAGTTACAAAAAATAAAAAAATATTTACAAACATAAGAAAAATATTACAACAATTTTAAACTAATTACACCTACTCTAAGCCCCCTAATAAAATAACAAAGCCCCCCAAAATAAGAAATGCCCTACCCTATTCTAAATTACTAAAGTTCAAAGCTCTTTTACCTTACCAGCCCAGAACAGGGCCCTTTGCGGGGCATGCCCCAAAGAATTCAGCTCTTTTGCCTGTAAAAAAAACATACACTACCCCCCCCCAACATTACAACCCACCACCCACATACCCCTAATCTAACCCAAACCCCCCTTAAATAAACCTAACACTAAGCCCCTGAAGATCTTCCTACCTTATCTTCACCTCACCGGGTATCACCGATTGGTCCTGGCTCCAAAATCTTCATCTAAGCCCAAGCGGGGGCTAGACATCCATCATCCGACGGCTGAAGAAGTCCAGAAGAGGCTCCAAAGTCTTCATCCTACCCGGGAAGAAGAGTAGATCCGGACCGGCAACCATCATCTTCCAAGCGGCATCTTCTATCTTCATCCGATGAGGACCGGCTCCATCTTGAAGACCTCCATCGCGGATCCATCCTTCTTCTCCGACGACTAGACGACGAATGACGGTTCCTTTAAATGACGTCATGCAAGATGGCGTCCCTCGAATTCCGATTGGCTGATAGGATTCTATCAGCCATTCGGAATTAAGGTAGGAATATTCTGATTGGCTGATGGAATCAGCCAATCAGAATCAAGTTCAATCCGATTGGCTGATCCAATCAGCCAATCGGATTGAACTTGATTCTGATTGGCTGATTCCATCAGCCAATCAGAATATTCCTACCTTAATTCCGATTGGCTGATAGAATCCTATCAGCCAATCGGAATTCGAGGGACGCCATCTTGGATGACGTCATTTAAAGGAACCGTCATTCGTCGTTCAGTCGTCGGCCAGGATGGATGTTCCGCGTCGGAGGTCTTCAGGATGCTGCCGCTCTGCTCCGGATGGATGACAATAGAAGATCCCGCTTGGATGAAGACTTCAATCGGATGGAAGAACTCTTCTGCCCCGCTTGGATGAAGACTTCTACCGGATGGAGGACCTCTTGTTGCTCCGCTTGGATGAAGAATTTGGCTCAGCTGGGTGAAGACGACTCAAGGTAGGGAGATCTTCAGGGGCTTAGTGTTAGGTTTATTTAAGGGGGGTTTGGGTTAGATTAGTGGTATGTGGGTGGTGGGTTGTAATGTTGGGGGGGGGGTATTGTATGTTTTTTTTTACAGGCAAAAGAGCTGAACTTCTTGGGGCATGTCCCGCAAAGGGCCCTGTTCAGGGCTGGTAAGGTAAAAGAGCTTTGAACTTTAGTAATTTAGAATAGGGTAGGGCATTTTTTTATTTTGGGGGGCTTTGTTATTTTATTAGGGGGCTTAGAGTAGGTGTAATTAGTTTAAAAATGTTGTAATATATTTCTAATGTTTGTAAATATTTTTTTATTTTTTGTAACTTAGTTCTTTTTTATTTTTTTTACTTTAGTTAGTTTATTTCATTGTATTTATTTGTAGGAATTGTATTTAATTTATTTATTGATAGTGTAGTGTTAGGTTTAATTGTAGATAATTATAGGTATTTTATTTAATTTATTTATTGATAGTGTAGTGTTAGGTTTAATTGTAACTTAGGTTAGGATTTATTTTACAGGTAAATTTGTAATTATTTTAACTATTTTAGCTATTAAATAGTTCTTAACTATTTAATAGCTATTGTACCTGGTTAAAATAAATACAAAATTACCTGTAAAATAAATATTAATCCTAAAATAGCTATAATATCATTATAATTTATATTGTAGCTATATTAGGATTTATTTTACAGGTAAGTATTTAGCTTTAAAAAGGAATAATTTATTTAAGAAGAGTTAATTAATTTTGTTAGATTAAAATTATATTTAACTTAGGGGGGGTGTTAGTGTTAGGGTTAGACTTAGCTTTAGGGGTTAATACATTTATTAGAATAGCGGTGAGCTCCAGTCGGCAGATTAGGGGTTAATAATTGAAGTTAGGTGTCAGCGATGTTAGGGAGGGCAGATTAGGGGTTAATACTATTTATTATAGGGTTAGTGAGGCGGATTAGGGGTTAATAACTTTATAATAATAGCGGTACGGTCCGCTCGGCAGATTAGGGGTTAATAAGTGTAGGCAAGTGGAGGCGACGTTGTGGGGGGCAGATTAGGGGTTAATAAATATAATATAGGGGTCGGCGGTGTTAGGGGCAGCAGATTAGGGGTACATAGGGATAATGTAAGTAGCGGCGGTTTACGGAGCGGCAGATTAGGGGTTAAAAATAATAAACAGGGGTCAGCGATAGCGGGGGCGGAAGAATAGGGGTTAATAAGTGTAAGGTTAGGGGTGTTTAGACTCGGGGTACATGTTAGGGTGTTAGGTGCAGACGTAGAAAGTGTTTCCCAATAGACAACAATGGGGCTTCGTTAGGAGCTGAACGCGGCTTTTTTGCAGGTGTTAGGTTTTTTTTCAGCTCAAACAGCCCCATTGTTTTCTATGGGGGAATCGTGCACGAGCACGTATTTGAGGCTGGCCGCGTCCGTAAGCAACTCTGGTATCGAGAGTTGAAGTTGCGTTAAATATGCTCTACGCTCCTTTTTTGGAGCCTAACGCAGCCATTCTGTGGACTCTAGAGTTATTTTAAAGGTGCGGCCAGAAAAAAGCCAGCGTTAGCTACGCGGGTCGTTACCGACAAAACTCTAAATCTAGCCGTAAGAAATTAGCATATGAACCTCCTAGGTTAAGCTTTCAACTAAGAATACCAAGAGAACAAAGCAAAATTGGTGATAAAAGTAAATTGGAAAAATGTTTAAAATTGCATGCCCTATCTGAATCATGAAAGTTTATTTTGGACTAGACTGTCCCTTTAACTCAACAAGCGCAAAAAGTTATAATATTGCGTGCGCATTCACATATTCCCCCATAGAAGTCAATGGAGAAGAAAAGTGAAAAACCCCACTCTCATGCAAACCTGATCACATATTCTCATGTGCACTAACCCGACATGAAAATATGAATATTTCACATTCCAAAGTTCTTCACATAGAAGAATATGTTCTATTTATTCATAAATACATATTTCTACTTATATCTGATGGTATTTTTGTACACTATATATTTATACCTATGATTATATATAGGTACAGATATACAGATATATAAAGGAATATATATTTATAAATACATATTCCGCTATGTGAAGATTGTTGGAATGTGAAATATTTACAGTATATACATAATTAAAACCTTTATTAAATATGAATATTGCATAAATATATTTTTACATGTTTTCATCTACTTAAAGGGACAGTCTACTTGAAAATGTTTATTGTTTAAAAAGATAGATAATCCATTTATTGCCCACCCAGAGGGCAGTCTAATTATTTTTAAGCTACAGATGTAGAAAAAAACTATTTTGTAACTCTTCTTTTATATAAATATTTAAGCTACAGGTGTAGCAATACTATAATTTTAATGGACTACTGTCTTAAAGGGACACTGAACCCAATTTTTTTCTTTTGTGATTCAGATAGAGCATAAAATGTTAAGCAACTTTCTAATTTACTCCTATTATCAACTTTTCTTCATTCTCTTGGTATCATTATTTGAAATGCAAGAATGTAAGTTTAGATGCTATTTTTGGTGAACAACCTGGGTTTTTCTTGCTGATTGGTGGATAAATTCATCCACCAATAAAAAAGAGCTGTCCAGAGTCTGAACCAAAAAAAAAAAAAGCTTAGATGCCTTCTTTTTCAAATAAAGATAGCAAGAGAACGAAGAAAAATTGATAATAGGAGTAAATTAGAAAGTTGTTTAAAATTGCATGCTCTATCTGAATCAAGAAATAAAAATTTTGGGTTCAGTGTCCCTTTAAATATATAAAAAATATTTTCTATATAATAAACTACAGGTATAGCCACACTCTATTTTAACAAACTACTGTCCTAAATAAATGCAAAATTTCTTCTCAAGGCATTATGTCTACTTTAACCCCTTAATGACCGGACCATTTTTCAATTTTCTTACCCTTAATGACAATGGCTATTTTTACATTTCTGCAGTGTTTGTGTTTAGCTGTAATTTTCCGCTTACTCATTTACTGTACCCACACATATTATATACCGTTTTTCTCGCCATTAAATGGACTTTCTAAAGATATCATTCTTTTCATCATATCTTATAATTTACTATAAAAAAATTATAAAATATGAGAAAAAAATGAAAAAAAAAAACACTTTTTCTAACTTTTAGCCCCAAAATCTGTTACACATCTGCAACCACCAAAAAACACCCATGCTAAATAATTTCTAAATTTTGTCCTGAGTTTAGAAATACCCAATGTTTACATGTTCTTTGCTTTTTTTGCAAGTTATAGGGCCATAAATACAAGTAGCACTTTGCTATTTCCAAACCACTTTTTTTCAAAATTAGCGCTAGTTACATTGGGACACTGATATCTTTCAGGAATCTCTGAATATCCCTTGACATGTATATATTTTTTTTAGAAGACATCCCAAAGTATTGATCTAGGCCCATTTTGGTATATTTCATGCCACCATTTCACCGCCAAATGCGATCAAATACAAAAAATCGTTCACTTTTTCACAAACTTTAGGTTTCTCACTGAAATTGTTTACAAACAGCTTGTGCAATTATGGCATAAATGTTTGTAAATGCTTCTCTGGCATCCCCTTTGTTCAGAAATAGCAGACTTATATGGCTTTGGCGTTGCTTTTTGGTAATTAGAAGGCCGCTAAATGCCACTGCGCACATACGTGTATTATGCCCAGCAGTGAAGGGGAGCATGTAGGGAGCTTTTTGGGGTAATTTTAGCTTTAGTGTAGTGTAGTAAACAACCCAAAGTATTGATCTAGGCACATTTTGGTATATTTCATGCCACCATTTCACCGCCAAATACGTTCAAATAAAAAAAAACTTAAAATTTTTCACAATTTTTGGTTTCTTACTGAAATTATTTACAAACAGCTTGTGCAATTATGGCACAAATGGTTGTAAATGCTTCTCTGGGATCCCCTTTGTTCAGAAATAGCAGACATATATGGCTTTGGCGTTGCTTTTTGGTAATTAGAAGGCCGCTAACTTCCGCTGCGCATCACACGTGTATTATGGCTAGCAGTAAAGGGGTTAATTAGGTAGCTTGTAGGAAGCTTGCAGGGTTAATTTTAGCTTTAGTGTAGAGATCAGCCTCCCACCTGAAACATCCCATCCCCTGATCCCTCCTAAACAGCTCTCTTCCCTCCCCTACCCCTCAATTGTTCCCGCCATCTTAAGTACTGGCAGAAAGTCTGCCAGTACTAAAATAAAAGGTATATTTGTTGGGTTTTTTTTAAATTTTATATAGCATATTTACATATGCTGCTGTATAGAATCCCCCCTTAGCCCCCAACCTCACGGATCCCCCATAAAACAATTCTCTAACCCTCCCCCTCTAGCTTAATGGGCGCCATCTTGGGTACTGGCAGCTGTCTGCCAGTACCATTTAGTAAAAAAACATTTGCTTTTATTATTTTTTCGGCTTTATTTTGCCATTTTCTGTAGTGTAGTTTCCCCCCCCCCCTCCCAGAACCCTTTGATTCTTTTTGAAATAAAAAAACACCCCCCTTTTCTCCCAATATTGTATAACATTTTTCTGTAGCGTAGTAGTTCCCACCCGCTCCCGCCCCGTGCACGCGCCCGTCGCCCCCCCCCCCGTGCACGCGCACGCGTCCATGCGCGCCCCCGGACACTGCCGCCTCTGATCCGGCCTCCGATCCGGCCCCCCTCCACATCACAGGCCCTTGGCAGGCCGCCCACCCGCCTCCCTGCCTTGCTCCCACCCACCAATGACGCTCCAGTGCATAGAGGGCCACAGAGTGGCTCTCTCTGCATCGGAGGCTTGTAAAGGGGTATTGCAGGATGCCTCCATATCGAGGCATCACTGCAATACCCTCAGAGCTGCTGGAAGCGACCGCAATCGCTTCCAGCACTCTGTTAGACAACTGACGTACCAGGTACATCTATTGTCATTAACTGCTTGTTAATGCATGACGTACCTGGTACGTCAGTTGTCATTAAGGGGTTAAGTATATTTCTTTATATACAAATTTTTTTGTAAAACAGGCATTGCTTCCAGTTATTCATTTCTCTTGTTCTTGTCCGTCTATGACCTTAACTTTTATATCTGCAGAGCTTTTTAATTCTAAAACAGTAAGGGCCATAACCTGGAGGAGGAGCAACATTAGCCCCCATTGAAGCAAATGCTAATAAATTATTAAAAGATCTAATATTTTTGTAATTATTTTTCAATATTTATGACTTCCTGTCATTAAACTTTCTATTGAAGGAGCAACTTTAACAGCTTCAATATTTACTTTTCCTTTGCTGCAGCATTGACTAAATAATTTGTCTGATGGCTGCCCTTTTGCAAAATGTAATGCATCACAGTTGCTGCATACAACATTTAGCTCTCCACAGTTATGATGATCTAATGAATCATCATATCTCGCAAGTGCTGCAATGTGTTTAGTAGTTTTTGCCAAATTTGTACGATGGCGTTGAGCATAACTTGCACTAAGTTTCCTTTTATTTTCCCTTTCTGTATTGCTTAAACTGTGCTGATTTTGTTTGTCTGTTCATTTTCTGAACATGCTTTTCTATGAGCATAAGTATTTTGTTGTTGTTCTTTATGTCTGACTTTCTTTCATATTTGCGCTCTCTTTTCTTTTCTGAACACCCTTTCTTCATCCGTTTTTTTATTTTTATTTATTCTATCTCTCTCATTTAGTCTATTTTTTGCATCAGATTGTTCTTCTAAAGATAACTTTCTTTTAGGGGGCATGTTTTCTTATAATTATTTTTAATTTTTTAAATATATATTGAACCTACAACAGTAAACGTATACAGGGAGTGCAGAATTATTAGGCAAATGAGTATTTTGACCACATCATCCTCTTTATGCATGTTGTCTTACTCCAAGCTGTATAGGCTCGAAAGCCTACTACCAATTAAGCATATTAGGTGATGTGCATCTCTGTAATGAGAAGGGGTGTGGTCTAATGACATCAACACCCTATATCAGGTGTGCATAATTATTAGGCAACTTCCTTTCCTTTGGCAAAATGGGTCAAAACAAGGACTTGACAGGCTCAGAAAAGTCAAAAATAGTGAGATATCTTGCAGAGGGATGCAGCACTCTTAAAATTGCAAAGCTTCTGAAGCGTGATCATCGAACAATCAAGCGTTTCATTCAAAATAGTCAACAGGGTCGCAAGAAGCGTGTGGAAAAACCAAGGCGCAAAATAACTGCCCATGAACTGAGAAAAGTCAAGCGTGCAGCTGCCAAGATGCCCCTTGCAACCAGTTTGGCCATATTTCAGAGCTGCAACATCACTGGAGTGCCCAAAAGCACAAGGTGTGCAATACTCAGAGACATGGCCAAGGTAAGAAAGGCTGAAAGACGACCACCACTGAACAAGACACACAAGCTGAAACGTCAAGACTGGGCCAAGAAATATCTCAAGACTGATTTTTCTAAGGTTTTATGGACTGATGAAATGAGAGTGAGTCTTGATGGGCCAGATGGATGGGCCCGTGCCTGGATTGGTAAAGGGCAGAGAGCTCCAGTCCGACTCAGACGCCAGCAAGGTGGAGGTGGAGTACTGGTTTGGGCTGGTATCATCAAAGATGAGCTTGTGGGGCCTTTTCGGGTTGAGGATGGAGTCAAGCTCAACTCCCAGTCCTACTGCCAGTTTCTGGAAGACACCTTCTTCAAGCAGTGGTACAGGAAGAAGTCTGCATCCTTCAAGAAAAACATGATTTTCATGCAGGACAATGCTCCATCACACGCGTCCAAGTACTCCACAGCGTGGCTGGCAAGAAAGGGTATAAAAGAAGAAAATCTAATGACATGGCCTCCTTGTTCACCTGATCTGAACCCCATTGAGAACCTGTGGTCCATCATCAAATGTGAGATTTACAAGGAGGGAAAACAGTACACCTCTCTGAACAGTGTCTGGGAGGCTGTGGTTGCTGCTGCACGCAATGTTGACGGTGAACAGATCAAAACACTGACAGAATCCATGGATGGCAGGCTTTTGAGTGTCCTTGCAAAGAAAGGTGGCTATATTGGTCACTGATTTGTTTTTGTTTTGTTTTTGAATGTCAGAAATGTATATTTGTGAATGTTGAGATGTTATATTGGTTTCACTGGTAAAAATAAATAATTGAAATGGGTATATATTTGTTTTTTGTTAAGTTGCCTAATAATTATGCACAGTAATAGTCACCTGCACACACAGATATCCCCCTAAAATAGCTAAAACTAAAAACAAACTAAAAACTACTTCCAAAAATATTCAGCTTTGATATTAATGAGTTTTTTGGGTTCATTGAGAACATGGTTGTTGTTCAATAATAAAATTAATCCTCAAAAATACAACTTGCCTAATAATTCTGCACTCCCTGTATATATAACGAACAGGTATACTGACAACCTTATCTGGATGGACTTTTGTCCTAAATATATGCAAAATATATTATAGATAATAAGGCTACATATGTAGCAACAATATTTATTTATGTTATAATGTTACAGATATAGCAACACTTTATTTAGCAATGCTGCATTTATCTATATATATATTAAGTAATCTACAGGTGTTGTAACACTTTTTTTGAGGAACTGATTTCATAAATATATATATTAAATATATATGTAATATATATGTAATTTAAAGTTATATTTGGAGAACCTATTTGGACAGACTACTGTCCTTAATATATATATTCTTTTGTAAATAATTATATAAATCTATACAGCTTGTATTACGTTGGTAAAATGAGCGATGACTTAAGAACCAGGATGGCAAATCATAGAAGTGCGATACGCACAGCGATTAAGAATCAAGACACGGACCAGCCGGTGGCCAGACACTTTCTACAGAGTAGACACAATGTAGCAGACTTGCGCTACACCATCATTGATCACGTGCCACCCCTACAAAGAGGAGATTGCAATAAAATAATTTTGCAAAGGGAAGCGAGATGGACATTTGAGCTTGAAACTCTGAGCCCTAAGGGATTGAATACTAAAATAGAATGGCATAGCTTCATGTAGCTATAGCAATTTGTATTTTGGGTAGTACACCCTAGCATTCTGTTTATTCCTGTGTTTATTCCCTTGTGTTCCCCCTGTAAATTGTTTTATGGCTCATTTTTATTGCTCTTTATTTTGTGCTTCTACTATGTGTTTTCCTTTTTCTTTTTTCTTTTTTTTTTTCCTTTTTTTCTCTTTTTCTCGTTTTTTTCCTCTTTTTTTCTTTTTCTTTTTCTTCATATTATGTTGATAGCAGTTATATCCCCTTTCAGACTTATGTAATTTGCTCGCATTGATATATGACTGCATAGTATTTTACCGTTAGTCATTATACTTTTACTTATGGCCATAGAAGTTGCCGTTGTATTTATGAGTACCTCAGCAGTCCGTCCCTATTAAGTTGTAGTTGTTGATTATGGATGTATAGTGTTAGCATAAGAGCAACATTGTTTTTATCTAATTAGCCACGTTGTTTACTTTAAATTTGTTTGGCTGGTTACTAAGGCTACGGACGACGCCCCTAGTGACTCATGCTATGTGCCTGATGCTTCCAGCTGATTCAAATCACTTGATAATGATTAGTAGGTGGTTTTATGTTCACACATGTGTATATATAGAGGGTGCTGTTATTCACTTTCTTGTTATGTCTGAGGAAGGAGGTAATACTCCGAAACGTTACACCTTGTGGGATTAAAAGATATCCTTTATTTAAATACCGGTGAGTGCCTGCTTTTCTTTGTTTTGTATGCTTTGCCTGCTGCAGCACTCCGGTCAAAGATTCGTGAGTGCCATACTCTGCCTGGAATTATATAATTATTATATTTTACTATGCTAATTATGTAGCAAAATAATATTTTTAATTTTTTTTTGTTTTGTTATTAATACTATAGCTTTTAAAAAAGCTTTATAACATCAATTATATTCCTTTCCTTTAGCTCTCTAAAAAGCTTATGATGTCAAATGTCCTATCGTTTTTTTATTTTTTTTGTCACCACTAAAGCTTTGAAAAAAGCTGTTAAAAATAAAAAACAACAGGCTTATCTTTAGCTTTTAAAAAAGCTTTTTGGTTGGAATAACTAATAATGCTAAAAAGTTAAACTAAATACGATCTTCTGCTATTAAACTAACTGATCTCTCTCTACAGCAACTCTCCTCACAGACTGCTTTTTCCTAACTGCGCCTGATAATGTATAAACGTATTATTTAAATTGACTAACTGGCACGAGGAAGGGGCGTGGTTATTCGCAAGCGACACAAGCGATTTGCCGCGAGCGAGAGACATGGCTTTCCACAAACGTGCAGTGTTTGATTGACGCTGACGAATATGTTAATTCCTATACTCGTTAAATATTTTCGGAAGTTGCGATCGGCAATTTACGTAACTCCGCACACACTTAATTTATAATGTAACAATGCATAGTTACTGTAACAATAATGTAGACACTGATAAAATAAGCATTTATATCAATCATGTACAAACTGACACTTATACATACACTTCAGTATGTACATTATATATAGATTATAAATGCTTATTATTATAGTGTCAGTGTCTACATTATTTATACAGTCACTATGCATTGTAACTGTATAAATAATGTGTAGTCTGAACTGCCCCCAATAATAAACCTAACACTTCTTTACGTCTATGTCCGCCATCCCAAAAATTACGCAATTTAAAATAAAATTAATAACCCCATAGGATGAGAGCAAGTGAAATCTTATTGTTTGGTGGACAGCCAATAGGATGAGAGCAAGTGAAATCCTATTGGCTGTTCACTAACCAATAAGATTTCACTTGCTCTAATCCTATTGGCTGATGACAAAAAGGTCAGCCAATAGGAATGCAAGATACCCCAATAAATATGGGGTACGTTGCATTTAATCTTCAGTGTGCAGCAGACGATCTCATGAAGAGGAACCTCCACGCCGCCGAGGAGCACCATCGCCGGGAAACCGCCAAGGACCATCACCCACCAAGGACCATCGCCGCCTCCTCCGAGGATCGCCACATCTGGAAACACCGCTCCGCATCTCCGCTCCACGCCGCCTTCACTGTGGATAAAGATGATGGACCCATCTGGAAGAAGATCTTCTCCGTCAAGACCTGTGAATATCTATTTGGGGCTTTAGTGTTGTTGTTTTTTAATTTTTTTTAATTTTTTTTATTTTTTAACTTAGTTTCTTTTGGGGCACTTTGTAAAAGAGCTAATGCCCATCCAAATGCCCTTTTCAGGGCAATGGGTAGTTTAGGTTTTTTTAGTGTTAGGTTTTTTTATTTTGGGGTGTTTGGTGGGTGGGGGGATTTTACTGTTAGGGGGGACTTTGTGTATTTTGGATGTAGAGCTGATTATCTTGGGGCAATGCCCTGCAAAAAGCCCCTTTAAGGGCTTCTGGTAGTTTATTCTTAGATTGGGGGTATTTTTATTTTGGTGGGCTTTTTATTTTCATTGGGATTAGGTTTAATTATTTAAACTTTGGTTTTTTATTTTTTATTTACTGTAATGTTAGGCTTTTTTTATTTTTGTAATCGTAGTTTTTTTTGGGTAAACTTAGATTTTTTTATTTTATTTTGTAAGTAATGTAGTTGTTTACTATTTTAAATAATTAAGCGATTAATTTAAGAGTTGTTAGGTTAGGGGATTTAATATTTAAATTATTTATTTGCGTAGTGGGTATGGCAGTGTAGTAGTTAATAGTTAAATTAGATTACTGCGTTAGTGGTGGATGGCGGTTTAGGGTTAATAGATTTAGTTAGTAGTTTGTAATGTTAGGGTAGATATATTTAGTAGGGGTTAATAATTTTATTTGCTTTGTAGGGTTGGCAGTGGAGAAGTAAATAATTAAATGAGTTGACTGCGTTGGTGGTGGATGGCAGTTTAGGGGTTAAAAATGTATTTATTTTTATTAAAACTTAATGCGGGGGATTAGGTGTTTTTTTTTTTTAATACTTGATGTGGGCAATTATTTTTTTTATTTTTTTAATAATTGATGCAGGCGTTTTTTTGGGGGTTTTTTAATACTTGATGCGGGTGGTTAATTTTTTTTTAAATAATTGATGCAGGCGGTTATTTATTTTTTTAACTTGATGCGGGCGGTTAGTTTTTGCTTTTGTAATGCTCTGTTTGCCTTCGCTGTATCCTGGTGGATTCCGAAAAAATCAGGGTGGTGAAAGAATCCACCTTCGGAATGCACCATTTTCAGAATGCACTGAGATTAGTGGCGTCCTTCAACGGCTTTGAAAGCAGTGTGAGCCTACCTAGGTTTAGCTTTCAATAAAGAATCCCAAGAAAACAAAGTAGATTGCATTGAAAATGTAAATTGCAAAGTAGATTAAAATTGCATGCCCTGTCTAAATTATGAAAGTATAATTTTGACTTAACTGTCCCTGCAAAGTTCTCCAATGCACTTATATACAGTATATATAGCTATATATCTATATCTATCTATCTATCTATCTATCTATCTATCTATCTATCTATATATATATATATATATATACATACAGTATATATATATATATATATGTATACATATATATTTATGTGTTTATATGTGTATATATGTATGTAAATACATATATACACATGTAAATACATATGTACACACATATAAACATATATATATGTATATATATATATATATATATATATATATATACACAAATATTGCACAAAAAAGTTTATATATATACATATCTATCTTTAGAAATGTATATGTTTGTATCTCTATGTTAAAGCCTTTTGGCTGCCTTTTGTTTCACACCTGGGACCTCATATGTTTATAACTTTTGTGTGCAATATTTGTTTTAATAATTTTTATTAGATGGTGTTATTATGAGTGTAACTATACTTTGTAATGCATTTTTTATGTGTTTTGTGCCACTTTTAAGTTTTGCAAAACAGTTAACCAGAGCTCTGAACTTGCGGTAATCATTCTAGCGTAAATCGCAATTACAATCAAACGATTGCATTTACTTTTAGCTTGTAATACGAGCGGTAATTACGACGAGCGCAAAGCCTTGCTATAAACCCCTTGTTTGTGCTCCACTTGTAATCTAGCCCTCTGTGGGGAGTGTGAGGATAAGCACATTTGTTTTACACAATAAATTCATTTTAGATTATTATTATTGTGCAAATCTAAATTTCCTTATGTGTACTGTGTGCTAGCACATTGGCTGATCCATAAGTCATCATTCATACTCTTGATGTCTTTTAATTTATATCAGGAATATATCACTTGACTTAAAATACATAAATATATTGCTTTCTTCCACAGCATGTCAATTCATTTCTGTAGAAGAAATGGGTTTAGAAGCATAACATACTCCTGAAAGTAAATGAAACAGACAAAGCCATTTGTGCATTAATGAACCTAGTTTGTTTTTTTCTGTATAAAGAAATGTGTGAAATTGCTTATTTGTTATATTATTTTCTTATTACATTTCACATAACCCTAGAGAATAAGAAAGCTCTTGAAACTAGTTTTTTTTCCCTACACTGATCTAATAATTTAAGTTCATATCACAAAGTGACACCTGTTTATTTTTTTCCTGGGGGTAAAGCTGTGTGGCAAACCTTGAAATAAAATTACATACATATTACCCAGGCTGTGATCCACAAAAAATATATCATCGTTCAGTGAAATCTCAGGCTGCAGTTCACTAAGGACAAAATTACAAGTTGCGCGTTATAAGTTTTCCACAGGCGATATGGTCTTTTCGCAATTAATTTCCATTGCACAGCTATTACTAGTCTTGAAAAATCACCTTTTACGCAACAATCCTTTCTGCGCTCGAAGAGCTGTAGTTAACAGTTTTCCGTAACATAAAAGTTTCACAAAACACTTCAACAATACAGGGAGTGCAGAATTATTAGGCAAGTTGTATTTTTGAGGATTAATTTTATTATTGAACAACAACCATGTTCTCAATGAACCCAAAAATCTCATTAATATAATATAATATTAATATAGCTGAATATTTTTGGAAGTAGTTTTTAGTTTGTTTTTAGTTTTAGCTATTTTAGGGGGATATCTGTGTGTGCAGGTGACTATTACTGTGCATAATTACTAGGCAACTTAAGAAAAAACAAATTTATACCAGACACTGTTCAGAGAGGTGTACTGTTTTCCCTCCTTGTAAATCTCACATTTGATGATGGACCACAGGTTCTCAATGGGGTTCAGATCAGGTGAACAAGGAGGCCATGTCATTAGATTTTCTTCTTTTATACCCTTTCTTGCCAGCCACGCTGTGGAGTACTTGGACGCGTGTGATGGAGCATTGTCCTGCATGAAAATCATGTTTTTCTTGAAGGATGCAGACTTCTTCCTGTACCACTGCTTGAAGAAGGTGTCTTCCAGAAACTGGCAGTAGGACTGGGAGTTGAGCTTGACTCCATCCTCAACCCGAAAAGGCCCCACAAGCTCATCTTTGATGATACCAGCCCAAACCAGTACTCCACCTCCACCTTGCTGGCATCTGAGTCAGACTGGAGCTCTCTGCCCTTTACCAATACAGCCACGGGCCCATCCATCTGGCCCATCAAGACTCACTCTCATTTCATCAGTCCATAAAACCTTAGAAAAATCAGTCTTGAGATATTTCTTGGCCCAGTCTTGACGTTTCAGCTTGTGTGTCTTGTTCAGTGGTGGTCGTCTTTCAGCCTTTCTTACCTTGGCCATGTCTCTGAGTATTGCACACCTTGTGCTTTTGGGCACTCCAGTGATGTTGCAGCTCTGAAATATGGCCAAACTGGTGGCAAGTGGTATCTTGGCAGCTGCACGCTTGACTTTTCTCAGTTCATGGGCAGTTATTTTGCTCCTTGGTTTTTCCACACGCTTCTTGCGACCCTGTTGACTATTTTGAATGAAACGCTTGATTGTTCGATGATCACGCTTCAGAAGCTTTGCAATTTTAAGAGTGCTGCATCCCTCTGCAAGATATCTCACTATTTTTGACTTTTCTGAGCCTGTCAAGTCCTTCTTTTGACCCATTTTGCCAAAGGAAAGGAAGTTGCCTAATATTTATGCACACCTGATATAGGGTGTTGATGTCATTAGACCACACCCCTTCTCATTACAGAGATGCACATCACCTAATATGCTTAATTGGTAGTAGGCTTTCGAGCCTATACAGCTTGGAGTAAGACAACATGCATAAAGAGGATGATGTGGTCAAAATACTCATTTGCCTAATAATTCTGCACTCCCTGTATTTTACAAGGTACATTTACACTTATATTAGCACTGTCTAATAAAAATTATTATTGCACACAAAAGTTATAAGGGCTCAAAGATACGAGGGAAAAAAAAGCAGACACAGGGATTTTACATTGACATGCATACAAATACATAGAGAGAAAGCAGACGCAGGGATTTTACATTGACATGCATACAAATACATAGAGAAACATGGATTTATATGTATAGAGATATGTTTAACTATGGAGATAATGAAAATATTTTACATTACAATCTTTTGCACATTAAACAATATCTCAGAGGGATTTTTAAAGTGATATTCGCATATAGATCTTGAGATATCTTTATATATATATATATATATATATATATATATATATATATATATATATATATATATATATATATATATATATATATATACTGTATATTTAAATACTTGTATATATATATATTAAACACACAAAGAAGAAATAAACCAGCATGGAGTGGCACTAAAATTATATACCCTCCATAGGTGGTTTACAAGTATAATCTTATCTGGCACAAACTATATAAGGACATATTAAGAAAAATTAGTGAAAACAGTATAGATGATTGCATTGAAACACAATATTTAATATTTATGCAAATTCATTTTGCTAATCCAAAAAAAGGGAAATATATTGTTTTGCAAAAAGCAAAGCCATTTACAAAAATAATAATAATAATAATAATAATAATAAGCCACATCAGCGATATCAAAAAACTTTAAGTCACAGGAGATTAATAAAGGGTACCCTTTGAAAAGAAAAAATCAGGGAGCTCCCTATTAGTTATTTTCACCCATTCACCGGTTTCGGGTTATGTATAACCACAGTTATGTCCCATTGTTTAGATGTAGACAGGGTAGATTGTCAGCATGTTGTTTGCTCTCACCAGATGACATGAACTAACGAACCATATGTCCATAACTGGGGCTCAGTCAAGTTAATACTCTTGCTATCTACACAAGCTAAACTTTGAATAAAAATGTGTAATTGTTTTAATTAAATATATATTTAAATATATATATATATATATATATATATATATATATATATATATATATATATATATATATATATATACAGAGCTCAAAGCAACACGATTTTATTCAATGGTTAGTAACAGCAGTTAAAGGGACAGTATACACTCATTTTCATATAACTGCATGTAATAGACACTACTATAAAGAATAATATGCACAGATACTGATATAAAAATTCAGTATAAAACTGTTTAAAAACTTACTTAGAAGCTGTCAGTTTACCTCTGTTGAAAAGGTAGCTGGAAAGCCCACTGCAAGTGGCAAATAAGACACTCCCCCCCTCCCCCTTCTTTTGCATATGAAAAGACCCTTTACACAAACAGGAGCAAGCTGGAGTAGGTAGTCGAGCGTATTCACATAAAACTTTGGGGCTTGGTTAGGAGTCTGAAAATCAGAGCAATGTTATTTAAAAATAAGCAAAACTATACATTAATTAAAAAAAAACTTTATGGGCTATATAAATAGATCATCTACAAAACATTTATGCAAAGAAAAAATGAGTGTATAATGTCCCTTTAATAGCAGTTTAAGGCAAAGGCAAATTTGTCAGAGGGCTGCAGATGGGCTACGTCTGAAGCGTTTCAGCTCCTATGGAGCCTTACTCATAGACAAGTATCTCATAAATATATTTATTTATATATATATATATATATATATATATATATATATATATATATATACACACACAGGGCTCAAAATTTCAAGTCCTAAGCTACTAGCCAGGGCAAAATGTCACTCGGCACTTCTGATCCAGCCCACACCCACTACTCCATACCTCTTTGCATATGCTTTGCCTTTGTGAAACACCATATTGTTCATTTTTAGTATTGTTTTTATTTTATATCATAACAAATTAAATAATGCTACATACAGTAATAAATTAACAAAAATGAGAGAGAGAGAGATTACAAGTTATGCACACTATAGGGAATTTAATGAACGCAACAAAAGTTATTGGGTTATTTCACCCTCTATAGCGCAGCCATTACAGGCTATGAAACTGACGGCTTGTGTGTGCGATATGGTTGTGTTGAGCTTCATACGGCACAAAATACAACCACTGTTTTGACGTGCTTGAGCACGCTTTCCCCATAGACATCAATGGGGAGAGCGGGTTAGAAAAAAACACCTGTGATCGCAGAATAAAAAGCTCCGTAACGCAGCCCCATTGATGTATATGGGGAAAAAAGTAACTTTTAAACCTAACATAAACTCCAAGTCTTAACACCCCAATCTGCTGCCCCCGACATCGCCGCCACCTACATAATGTTATTAACCACTAATCTGCCGCACCCAAGATCGGCGCCACCTAAATAAATCTATTAACCGCTAATCTGACGCTCCCAATATCACTGCCACTATTCTAAAGTTATTAACCCCTATTCCCTTGCACCCCAACATCGCCCACACTATAATAAATCTATTAACCCCTATTACGCCGCTCCCCAACATCACTATTAACCCCTAAACCTCTTGCCTCCCACATCACTACCACTAAATAAACCTATTAACCCTTAAACCACCAGCCCCCCACATTGCAAAAACCTAAATTAAACTATTAACCCCTAAACCTAACCCTAAATCTAACCGTAACCCTAAACCTAACACCCCCAAACTTTAACATAATTAAAATAGAGCTAAATTAAAGTTACAATTATTAACTAAATAATTTCTATTTAAAAATAAATACAAACTTACCTGTAAAATAAAACCTAAGCTAGCTACAATATAACTAATAGTTATATTGTAGCTAGCTTAGGTGTTATTTTTATTTCACAGGTACGTTTGTATTTATTTTAATTAGGTAGACTAGTTAGTAAATAAATACAAACTTACCTGAGAAATAAAACCTAAGCTACCTTACACTAAAACCTACCATTACAAAAAATAAAAAACACTAAAATTACAAAAAATAAGAAAACCTACTATTACAATAAATAACAAATGAAATTATCTAAAATAATAAAAATTATTCCTATTCTAATACCCTTTTAAAAAAAATGAAAAACCCACCCCAAAATAAAAAACCCTAATCTATAATAAACTACCAAAGACCCTTAAAGGGCCTTTTGTAGGGCATTGCCCTAAAGATAACAGCTCTTTTCCTACAAAAGAAAAACAAACAGCCCCTAACAGTATACAAACCCCCACCCCTCAAACACACAAAATAAAAATAAAGTGAAACCTAATCTACCCATTGCCTTGAAAAGGGCATTTGTATGGGCATTGCCCTTAAAAGGGCATTCAGCTCTTTTTCCTGCCATTAAAAGGGTATTCAGCTCTTTTATGAAATGCCCAAACCCTAATCTAAAAATAAAAACCCACCCCAAAACGAAAAAAATTACACAAAATAACAAGCAAATTATCCAAATAAAAAAAATGTATCCTATTCTAATACCCATTTAAAAAAAAAAAAAAAAACCCAAAATAAAAGAAACCTAATCTAGAATAAACTACCAATAGGGCCTTTTGTAGGGCATTGCCCTAAATATATCAGCTCTTTTTCTGAAAAAAACACAAAGACCCACTAACATTACAAACCCCACCCCCAAACCCACAAAATAAAAAAAACTATCTAAAAAACCTAATCTACCCATTGCCCTGAAAAGGGCATTTGTATGGGCATTGCCCTGAAAAGGGTATTCAGCTTTTTTGCTGCTCTAAAAAGGGCATCAGCTCTTTTAAGAGTGCCCACCCTAATCTAAAAAAAAACCACCCCCCCAAATTTTTTTTAAAAAAACCTAACACTAACCCCTCTTTAGGCACTCATAGTTGTTGAAGTCCCGCTTGAATGATCTTCATCCCGGCAGCTCCATTTTCATCCAGGCGGCATCTTCATCCAGGTGGCTCTATCTTCATCCATTGCAGGACCGGCATCTTCTTCATCCCTGCTGAGGTGGAGCGGCGGAGGTCCAGGCGAAGGTCCAAGGCCAAGGTCCAGGCGGAGGTCCAAGGCTGAGGTCCAGATGGGGATCCATTGATCTGATGGGGAGGTCCTCTTCATGCGATCGTCCACCGCACACTGAGGATTAAAATGCAAGGTACCCCTTTTATACTGTGGGTACCATTGCATTCCTATTGGCTGACAAATTTGAATAAGCCAATAGTAATTAGGGCTGCTAAAATCCTGTTGGCTGTTCAAATCATTTTAGCACCCCTAATTGTCTTCCTTGACAAGACAAAGAAAGTTTAGTGTAAGTGTCATGAATGGCAGTTCTCCACATATCTAAAGGAACTTGGTAATAAGTTGGATATTGTGTGTGTATTCTTTGCATGTCTCATTTTGTTTTTAAAGAATTGTAACTTTACAACTGTATGTTATTTTGAATGTCTTTATAATTTCGCACTGTGTAACCTGTATTGATATTTTTGTTATTAAACACATAGAAAATCTCATTTTGTCTTTGGGGTCTAATATCTGAATGTGGTGTCCCTTTTAAGGTCCTTTTGTAGAGTTACAAGGTTAAGGGAACCAGAGCTGTGTGCTATTAATCCCTTCATGTCCACACCTCGCATATTGTGACATTGAAAAGGTTTGATTCATCACAAACTGGTGGCAGCGCTGGGATATTTAGAGTTTTTTGGTGCTATTTGCATAGTTCTAAAAAAGAAATTGCACATTTTTCTGTAATTTCCCAAAGACAGAACTTAGTGCTTAATTACAGAGACATACAGTGCAAAGAAAGAAAAGAAGAGAGAGAGAGAAAGAAAAGAAGAGAGAGAGGCTACAGTAAGAGAGAGAAAGAGAGAGAAAAAGAGAGAAAAAGGAAAAGGATGCTCAATGGAGAAAGAAGATGAACAGATCCAGCCTGTCTCCCCAAACCAGTGAACGTGGGGAACCTGCAACAGAGTGCCCTATCTGAAACATCAATCTGCTAGTGTAATCTAATTGCAGTTGCCTGCCTGCCAGCATGTGTGCCAGGCTCACAGCGTATACTGTGCCCACTTGCCCAGTGCCACCACTCATATCTGGTGTAACAGTAGTGTAAATTAAAAAAAAAACTTTTTTGACTGTGAAACATCAGTCTGCTTGTGTAATCTAATCGCAGTTGCCTGCCTGCCAGCGTGTGTGCCAGGCCCACTTGCCCAGTGCCACCACTCATATCTGGTGTAACAGTAGTGTAAATTTTAAAAAAAAAATCTTTTTGGACTGTGAAACATCAGTCTGCTTGTGTAATCCAATTGCAGTTGCCTGCCTGCCAGCGTGTGTGCCAGGCCCACTTGCGCAGTGCCACCACTCATATCTGGTGTAACAGTAGAGTAAATTTAAAAAAAAAAAAACTTTTTTGACTGTGAAACATCAGTCTGCTAGTGTAATCTAATTGCAGTTTCCTGTCTGCCAGCGTGTGTGCCAGGCTCACGGCGTATACTGTGCCCACTTGCCCAGTGCCACCACTCATATCTGGTGTAACAGTAGTGTAAATTTAAAAAAAATATATTTTTTGACTGTGAAACATAAGTCTGCTTGTGTAATCTAATTGCAGTTGCCTGCCTGCCAGCGTGTGTGCCAGGCTCACAGCGTATACTGTGCCCACTTGCCCAGTGCCACCACTCATATCTGGTGTAACAGTAGTGTAAATTTAAAAAAAAAAACTTTTTGGACTGTGAAACATGTCTAATTTTTTGTGTCAGGCTCACAGCGTATACTGTGCCCACTTGCCCAGTGGCACCACTCATATCTTGTTTAATAGTAGTGTAAGTGTACATTTAAAAAAAAAAAAAATTTTGGACTGTGAAACATCAGTCTGCTTTTTTGTGTCAGGCTCACAGCATATACTGTGCCCACTTGCCCAGTGGCACCACTTATATCTTGTTTAATAGTAGTGTAAGTGTACATTTAAAACAAAAAAAACTTTTTGGACTGTGAAACATCAGTCTGCCTTTTTGTGTCAGGCTCACAGCGTATACTGTGCCCACTTGCCCAGTGCCACCACTCATATCTTGTTTAATAGTAGTGTAAGTGTAAATTTAAAAAAAAAAAATTTGGACTGTGAAACATCAGTCTGCTTTTTTGTGTCAGGCTCACAGCATATACTGTGCCCACTTGCCCAGTGGCACCACTCATATCTTGTTTAATAGTAGTGTAAGTGTACATTTAAAAAAATAAAAACTTTTTGGACTGTGAAACATCAGTCTGCTTTTTTGTGTCAGGCTCACAGCGTATACTGTGCCCACTTGCCCAGTGCCACTACTCATATCTTGTTTAATAGTAGTGTAAGTGTACATTTAAAAAAAAAAACTTTTTGGACTGTGAAAAATCAGTCTGCTTTTTTGTGTCAGGCTCACAGAGTATACTGTGCCCACTTGCCCAGTGGCACCACTCTTATCTTGTTTAATAGTAGTGTAAGTGTACATTTAAAACAAAAAAAACTTTTTGGACTGTGAAACATCAGTCTGCTTTTTTGTGTCAGGCTCACAGCGTATACTGTGCCTACTTGCCCAGTACCACCCCTCATATCTTGTTTAATAGTAGTGTAAGTGTACATTTAAAACAAAAAAATCTTTTTGGACTGTGAAACATCAGTCTGCTTTTTTGTGTCAGGCTCACAGCGTATACTGTGCCCACTTGCCCAGTGCCACCACTCATATCTTGTTTAATAGTAGTGTAAGTGTACATTTAAAAAAATAAAAACTTTTTTGACTGTGAAACATCAGTCTGCTTTTTTGTGTCAGGCTCACAGCGTATACTGTGCCCACTTGCCCAGTGCCACTACTCATATCTTGTTTTTTTTTTTTTTTTTTTATTGAAGTCATAAACAAATATAACAATAATGAAACGTCCAATAATAGTAACAAAGGAGGAAGTACAGCACTAATACCATGATCTTGCCAGGTAAACAACACAAGTTATGCCATCATTGTATACATTCAAAAATTTCAAGAGTAGTACTCTATGATGAGTGGTAAAAGAATGGAGAAGCAATAACTGGTTAGTGTTATGAAGGAGCATGGTGGTTTACTAGGCAATAAATCTAAATAGAAGGGGCATATAAATTCCGTTTATTAAAGGTATTAGTAAAGAGTTTGGACTATCCAGATTAAGACCTCAGTTTTTATTTTTTATATGATATGTAGACTAGAAGTGACCCCACCTTGTGATGGATAAATAAACCATAAAATATTAATTTAGAGAATATAAAAGCAAGGAAGGGTTGATTTTATGGGGGTAAAGGTAAGGGGGAAATAGAGTATATTCTCCACATTATCATGGAAAAGCATTTATAGCGGTATATAATCTAGTAAAAGTAGGATAAACGTGGATTGGCTTGTGTTTGGCCACTTATGGACCAATTTAGCGGGGAGAGGGATAAGGGGACGCAGCAGGCAAGAGCCGCTCAAAGTGGAGTGGGGAGGGGAATGGGGGGGGCGGAGCCAAATAGGACATGAGAGCAGGTATGGAAAGACTTATTGGGTGGATATAAGGGTGGGCTTCACAGGGGGGACCTATTATCTACATGACTACTGGGATGGGCCTGGCTCCATCAGAGCGAAGTAATTATCTAAATATAGTGTTATGCTCATACAATGAGAAGGTGATGACAAATGCGTAGAATATGTGACCAGGATAAAACCAGAGCTCAATTATGGGAAGTAAGGGGCCTTACTAATCACACTGTATTATTATGTGGAGAGGGGGGCTGTAGAATGTTCGGGGTATAGGGAATCTCCGGATGAGCCCCTCTTCTAAGGGAGTGTCATCAATAGACGAGGCTGGAAAAAGCAGTGGGGATATGACCCGCCGGCAATAAGCTCCGGCGGGAAAGGGAGGAGGGAGGCTTATCATGGACAAGTGATGTATACTAATAATGTGGAAAGAGCCATGAAAGAGTTAGTGATGACAGTTCTACAGTCACTAATGATGATAGCATATACATATACAGATATAGATGTTCATACATACATTAACTGCTATACTCGTGGGCAACGAAAGTAATTGGTATGAAGTAATAAATATTACCTATACGTTGAGACTAACCTTCAGCCTATGAGAATCTGATAACTGTGTGCCCCAACCACTGAACTATAAAGTGGGGAGGGGGACATTAGCGTGTATGGAACGTTAGAGATTTCCAGGTGAGCCCCTCTCCTAGGGAATTACCAGCTATAGGCGATGTGGGAAAAAGGCATAGGGATATGACCCGCAGGCAACCAGTACCGGCGGGAAAGGGAGGGGAGGAGCCCACCAGAGACAAATAATTTTGTATTAATATAAAACTCAACATAAGCCCTAGGGACATAAATATAATAAAGCATGCGCAGATCATGATTCCATAAACAGTTAGAAGAGCAGAGTATGCAATACATTAAGTGTATCTACTAGTGCTTAAACATATACACACCTTTGCGGGCTAATGAAAAAACAAACTATATATATATATCTTAACTTAGACTTTGAACCTCTGAGTAAGAGAGTTATCACTCTTAGATATAATGATCAATCAGTCACTACTGCAGAAGGAGGACTGGTTGTAGTGTTTGAGTGAAAATTAGAGCTAATCCAGTCAGAATAAATAAACACACCTATATGTCCTTGCGCTTAGGAACATATACACATATAGACTCACATATAAAGTAATAGATATCACTTAGGTTGCTTTCTCCAAAACATATATGGATACATATCACAGTCTGCCATCAATAAATATAAAGTTAAAACAAGCAAAACACCCCCTTATAAGCATAGGTACATTAAACAATATAATAGTAGGTCCATACTAGAGTACCAGATACTCAGGGATATAACTTATTAGAGTAAATAGGAGATATGGAGGTATGTCGCCTGACCATAAATCTAGTGAGGGATTGTATAGGCAGTACTGCACAACTAGGATTCCAGCAAGTATACGTAGGGATATGGGATGTATCATAAAGCTGGAAAAGCTTGAATGTAGGGAGTATTAAGTATACCTAACTTCAGGGGCTATACAGCTGCGCATGAAGCTAATCTGCAATTAAATTGAACCTCACTGCTTAAAATATTGCATACAGGCTATTAGGTAATATCCCAGTGAATAATAGGGATATGTATGTAGCATGTAGTATAATTAGAGATCAAATATTATACAAGGCTATGATGATCTAAAATTAGAAGTTCAGTATCCAGGTCAGAGATCAGAAAACAAAATACACAAAATATACACCCTACCAAAAAAAAATAGAAAATAAAGTGAACCCCTCAGTGAAGATATCAAAACTTAAGTAGGGGGCAAACAGTAAAGGCGAGATAGCCAGGGGGAAATATATCAGAACTGAGCAGCAATGTTCCGAGTTGTGCTAAGAGGTCAGTGAATTAGAGTGTGGAACGTTTCTTAGGACAGTGGGTCTAGATCAAAGCCTCATGGAGACCAAGTTCGCTGTCTGAGCATAGAGAGTCTCTTATCCGGTCAAAAGTAAAAAAAAACCCTCGGCTCATGTGAGAATCTGCTCTGCAGTAATGTGAATCTGCCTGTCCAGCCAGGTACCACAGATTGGCCCCCCACACACAACGAGTTACACATAGAGCAGAGGGAGATTCAGCCAATTCCCTTTCTGGTGTAAAGATCGCCATGCCAGATCATCTTATGCCTTCTCATGTGCCGCCTGAAGTTTCCATCTGCGTGGGTGGCCTCCGAGGCCTGCGCCTCTGCTGAGCGATCAGTGCGTGATTCAATGGTGTTGCCGACTTTTAGTGGTCCCCTTGTAAAAGACCTCCGGTGCAAGGGATGGCATTTGGCGGGCTCGAGCTCCATATTCCCAATAAAGTTGTAAATAACGGCTTTGATGCTTTGCATGTGGCTTCTATCTTTCCCCTGCATCAGAGTCACCTCCGATCGAGCAGTGTGCTGGATTTCAGAGTACATGCTGGTGACGAGGGGTTGCGGGCACTTCTCAACGTTGTGCTGGGATAATTTCACCGGCTGTGATATCTTAACAGTCGTGTGGCGTAAGTCAGCTGTGAGCGAGTGTGTCGGGTTCCCACTAGTCGGTCCAGTCAGGTTACCGGACAATCTCCAACCGAACTGCCATACTTGCGGTCGGTTTATAGGGTATTGAGTGCACAGGGTATCCTCAGCCTCCGCCATCACATAGGTGTCCGAGTTAGGAAAGGGAGAAGCGCCATCTTGAATGCGCAGCTCCACCAGAGTAGTTTTCAAGCTGTGAAATTGACTATCAGCTTTCACCAACAGGTCCTCTAACAAAGAGGCAAGATGTATGGGAGAATTCTCCATTCCAAAAATAGGGTGAGGGTATAATAGAGATACTAAGGATTCATAAATTTTAAGTTTTAAGTGTCTGGCTTCAAGAGCTCTGCTAATGTGCGTCTTTCCTCTTTAGCAGCTGGCTCCGCCCCCTGATATCTTGTTTAATAGTAGTGTAAATGTACATTTAAAAAAAAAAAAAATCTTTTTGGACTGTGAAACATCAGTCTGATTTTTTGTGTCAGGCTCACAGCGTATACTGTGCCCACTTGCCCAGTGGCACCACTCATATCTTGTTTAATAGTAGTGTAAGTGTACATTTAAAACAAAAAAAACTTTTTGGACTGTGAAACATCAGTCTGCTTTTTTGTGTCAGGCTCACAGTGTATACTGTGCCCACTTGCCTAGTGCCACCACTCATATCTTGTTTAATAGTAGTGTAAGTGTAAATTTTTTAAAAAAACTTTTTGGACTGTGAAACATCAGTCTGCTTTTTTGTGTCAGGCTCACAGCGTATACTGTGCCCACTTGCCCAGTGGAACCACTCATATCTTGTTTAATAATAGTGTAAGTGTACATTTAAAAAAAAATGACAGGCAGAGGCAGGCCACCCCGCAGGTGCCGTCGTGGTTGTGGTGCTGTGATTCCCTTTGGCCCTAGAATAATGCCCAGTGTTCAGAGGCCACGTACCATGAACTCAAAAAGTTCTGAGGACATAGTTGACTTTTTAACACAGGACACCCAATCTTCTATAGCTTCCGCTCCGACCCTTGACGCACCATCCTCCTCCAGCTTATCTTCGGGCACCTCTCAAGTTACCACTCGCCCGCCTGCCGCCACCACCAACACTAGCACCACAGCCGCTTCACTTGATCTGTCAGAGGAGTTATTTACACATCAGTTGGAAGAAATGAGTGATGCGCAACCATCATTGACAGAGGATGTAGATAAAAGTGATATGTCTCAGTCAGGCAGCATTACAGACATGGACGTACGGTGTGATGATGATGATGTTGTACCCGCTGCTGCTTCCTTTGTTGATTTGTCAGATACAAGTGAAGCGGTTGATGATGACGATGCATCCGTGGATGTCACGTGGGTGCCCGCTAGAAGAGAAGAAGAACAGGGGGAAAGTTCAGATGGGGAGACACAGAGGAGGAGACGAGTTGGAAGCAGGGGGAGGTCATCGCAAGGAGCTAGTGGCACAGTCAGACAGCATGCATCGGCACCCTGGGTCAGCCAGACAGCACGCCAATCAACGCATGCTGTTGCCACCACCAGAATGCCGTCATCGCAGAGCTCAGCAGTGTGGCATTTTTTTTGTGTTTCTGCCTCTGACAACAGCGATGCCATTTGCAACCTGTGCCAAAAGAAAGGGAGTCGTGGGAAGTCCAACACCCACCTAGGTACAACTGCTTTGCGAAGGCACATGATCGCACATCACAAACGCCTATGGGATCAACACATGAGTACAAGCAGCACACAAACTCAAAGCCGCCATCCTCCTCCTGGTCCAGCATCTTCAGCCACGTCAACCACTGCTGTCCTCCTTGCCCCCTCTCAACCATCCGCCACTCCGTCTCTCTTCTGGAGCAGTTCCTGCTCATCTGCCCACAGTCAGGTGTCTTCAAGGACATGTTTGAGCGTAAGAAGCCAATGTCACAAAGTCACCCCCTTGCCCGGCGTCTGACAGCTGGCTTGTCTGAACTCTTAGCCCGCCAGCTTTTACCATACAAGCTGGTGGAGTCTGAGGTGTTAAAAAAATTTGTAGCTATTGGGACACCGCAGTGGAAGGTACCCGGCCGAAATTTCTTTGCACAAAAGGCAATCCCCAACCTGTACTCGATTGTGCGAAAGGAAGTAATGGCATGTCTGGCACACAGTGTTGGGGCAAGGGTCCATCTGACCACTGATAGCTGGTCTGCAAAGCATGGTCAGGGCAGGTATATCACCTACACTGCGCATTGGGTAAACCTGCTGACGGCTGCCAAGCATGGAATGCGTGGCTCTGCAGAGGAGTTGGTGACACCGCCACGACTTGCAGGCAGGCCTGCTGCCACCTCCTCTACTCCTCCTACTCCATCCTCTTCCATAACCTCTTCGGCTGAGTCCTCTTCTGCTGCTGCATCTTGCTCCACATCAACGGCACCCCCCAGCTTCCCAGGTACTATTCCACATCCCGGATACGGCAGTGTCACGCCGTCTTGGGGTTGACTTGCCTGAAAGCAGAGAGACACACCGGACAAGCACTCCTGTCCGCCCTGAACGCACAGGTGGATCAGTGGCTGACTCCGCACCAACTGGAGATCGGCAAAGTGTTTTCTGACAACGGAAGTAATTTGGGGGCGGCATTGAAATTGGGCAAGTTGACACATGTGCCGTGCATGGCACATGTGTGTAATCTGATCGTACAACGCTTTGTGCATAAGTACCCAGGCTTACAGGACTTCCTGAAGCAGGCCAGGAAGGTGTGTGGCCCTTTGAGGCGTTCCTACACGGCCATGGCGCACTTTTCAGATATCCAGCGGCAAAACAACATGCCAGTGAGGCGCTTGATTTGCAACTGCCCGACACGTTGGAATTCAACACTCCTAATGTTCGACCGCCTGCTCCAACAAGAAAAAGCCGTTAACGAATATTTGTATGACCGGGGTGCTAGGACAGCCTCTGCGGAGCTGGGAATTTTTTTGCCACGTTACTGGACGCTCATGTGCAATGCCTGTAGGCTCATGCGTCCTTTTGAGGAGGTGACAAACCTAGTCAGTCGCACGAAGGCACCATCAGCGACATCATACCATTTGTTTTCTTCCTGGAGCGTGCCCTGCGAAGAGTGCTGGATCAGGCCGTAGATGAGCGTGAAGAGGAAGAGGAAGAGTTGTGGTCACCATCACCACCAGAAACAGCCTTATCAGCATCGCTTGCTGGACCAGTGGCAATGCTGGAAGAGGATTGTGAGGAAGAGGAGTCAGAGGAGGAATGTGGCTTTGAGGAAGAGGAGGAAGACCAACCACAACAGGCATCCCAGGGTGCTCGTTGTCACCTATCTGGTACCCATGGTGTTGTACGTGGCTGGGGGGAAGAAGATACCTTCAGTGAGATCACTGAGGACGAGGAACGGGACATGAGTAGCTCGGCATCCAACCTTGTGCAAATGGGGTCTTTCATGCTGTCGTGCCTGTTGAGGGACCCTCGTATAAAAAAGCTGAAGGAGAACGACCTGTACTGGGTGTCCACACTACTAGACCCCCGGTATATGCATAAAGTGCCTGAAATGTTACTGAATTACCACAAGCAGTTCCAAAATAAATTAAAAAGTATGCTTTACACAACATATAAGGGTGATGTCACAGCACAACGGGAATCTAACAGGGAAAGAGGTGAAAGTAATTCTTCCGACTCCCACGACCACGCCGGCAAGGACAGGATGCTTTACAGACGTGTTGTTGATGGAGGACATGCAGAGCTTTTTAAGTCCTATGCATCTCCACAGCCCTTCGGGGTCCACCCTCAGAGAACGACTCGACCGACAGGTAGCAGACTACCTCGCCTTAACTGCAGATCTCGACACTCTGAGGAGCGATGAACCCCTTGACTACTGGGTGTGCAGGCTTGACCTGTGGCCTGAGCTATCCCAATTTGCGATAGAACTTCTGGCCTGCCCCGCTTCAAGTGTCCTGTCAGAAAGGACCTTCAGTGCAGCAGGAGGTATTGTCACTGAGAAGAGAAGTCGCCTAGGTCAAAAAAGTCTAGATTACCTCACTTTTATTAAGATGAATGAGGGATGGGTCCCGAAGGGACTGACATTGGGTGATACATTTGAGTAAAAAAGGCCTGACGAGATGAGCTGCCTTGGGCTAAAAATGGTCCACACCCTGCTGTATTTTATCTTCGAATGCCGGATGACTTGCGTGACTTATCCGCCACCAACTATGGTTCAAGCTGCAATGTTTTAGGGCGCTTTCTGCCTGGGAAACAAACATCAATTATTCTGGCCGCTACAGCAGCGGCTGCAACAATACCTAATTTTCAGGCATGTGTACATGCCAAATTTTTCTGGCCTCTGGTGCTGCACTGTGGCTTCAAAAACCAAACCAAAAAAAAGGCACGTAACAGGGATTAAACTGATAGGAATAGTACTACTTAACACACCACTCCTATCTGTGCCCCAAATTTGAAGTAGGAGGACCGACCAAGCATCTTTTTCCATCTCCCGGTTCCTAAAATCCATGCCCTATACACGTCCCCTGATAGGGGACGTAACAGGGATTAAACTGATAAGAATAGTACTACTTAACACACCACTCATATCTGGTGGCACAGTAGATTGCATGCGCAGTGCCCCAAATTTGAAGTAGGAGGACCGACCAAGCATCTTTTTCCATCTCCCGGTTCCTAAAATCCATGCCATATACACGTCCCCTGATAGGGGACGTAGCAGGGATTAAACTGATAAGAATAGTACTACTTCACACACCACTCATATCTGGTGGCACAGTAGATTGCACGCGGTGCTCTGACAAAATGCAGAAGGACATTTGGCAGACGGATATTTGGCAGACGGACATTTGGCCAACAGACAGAAAGCTAAAGAATGTTCCGATTTCGGCCCAGGGCAGATACATTCCAGAGTGCTCTGATCTAATCAGAGCCTCGGGCGCCACAACTGCCTCTGGGAACCTTACCATGGGTAAGTAATGTCTTGTAATTCTCTGTCTGGGAAATTATCTATCTATCAAATCTATCTATTTATCTATCAAATCTATCTATCGTATCTATCAAATGTATCTATTGCATTTATTGATCTATCTATCTATCTATCTATCTAATCTATGTATCTATCTATCTATCTATCTATCTATCTATCAAATCTATCTATCTCGTGGCCGGACTGTTATCTGACAGCCACTTGTGTTTCGGCCAAATGTCCGTCGGCCAAATGTCCGTCGGCTAAAAGTCCGGCCATGATTGCACACGCAGTGCCCCAAATTTGAAGTAGGAGGACCGACCAAGCATCTTTTTCCATCTCCCGGTTCCTAAAATCCATGCCATATACACGTCCCCTGATAGGGGACGTAACAGGGATTAAACTGATAAGAATAGTACTACTTAACACACCACTCATATCTGGTGGTACAGTAGATTGCACGCGCAGTGCCCCAAAATTGAAGTAGGAGGACCGACCAAGCATCTTTTTCCAACTCCCGGTTCCTAAAATCCATGCCATATACACGTCCCCTGATAGGGGACGTAACAGGGATTAAACTGATAAGAATAGTACTACTTAACACACCACTCATACCTGGTGGCACAGTAGATTGCACGCGCAGTGCCCCAAATTTGAAGTAGGTGGACCGACCAAGCATCTTTTTCCATCTCCCGGTTCCTAAAATCCATGCCATATACACGTCCCCTGATAGGGGACATAACAGGGATTAAAATGATAAGAATAGTACTACTTAACACACCACTCATATCTGGTGGCACAGTAGATTGCACGCGGTGCTCTGACAAAATGCAGAAGGACATTTGGCAGACGGACATTTGGCAGACGGACATTTGGCCGACAGACAGAAAGCTAAAGAATGTTCCAATTTCGGCCGAGGGCAGATACGTTCCAGAGTGCTCTGTTCTAATCAGAGCCTCGGGTGCCGCAACTGCCTCTGGGAACCTTACCATGGGTCTCAGAACGCACGTCTTGTAATTCTCTGTCTGGGAAATTATCTATCTATCAAATCTATCTATTTATCTATCAATCTATCTATCTATCTATCGTATCTATCAAGTGTATCTATTGCATCTATTGATCTATCTATCTAATCTATGTATCTATCTATCTATCAAATCTATCTATCTCGTGGCCGGACTGTTATCTGACAGCCACTTGTGTTTCGGCCAAATGTCCGTCGGCCAAATGTCCGTCTGCCAAATGTCCATCGGCTAAAAGTCCTGCCACGATTGCACGCGCAGTGCCCCAAATTTCAAGTAGGAGGACCGACCAAGCATCTTTTTCCATCTCCCGGTTCCTAAAATCCATGCCATATACACGTCCCCTGATAGGGGACATAACAGGGCTTAAACTGATAGGAATAGGACTACTTAACACACCTTATAAAAATGCAGAGACAGGCAATGCAGAGAGAGGAGTCTGAAGAAGAGGAGTCAGAGGAGGAAGGTGGCTTTGAGGAGGTGGAAGACCAAACACAGCAGGCGTCCCAGGGGGCTTGTTGTCACCTTTCGGGGACCCTTGGTGTTGTACGTGGCTGGGTGGAGGAAGAGACCTTCAATGACATCAGTGAGGACAAGGAACGGGACATGGCTAGCTTGGTATCCAACCTTGTGCAAATGGTGAGTTTGCGGTTGTGCAAATGGACTGTTTGCGGTTGTTTGCGGTGCGTTAAACGGGGAGTTTGGTCTGTCACTGTGAAGCGGGCGTAACCCATACACTACCTGATCGATACAGCATCATACCTGATGTTTTAAAGCATGTTATTCCAAACAATTTAGGAATGTTAGGTGATTTATGCCTTTATGGATTAAAACCAGACTCTGTATCAACTATGTAATTTTACGTGGGAGTTTTGCCATGGATCCCCCTCCTGCATGCCACAGTCCAGGTGTTAGTACCCTTGAAACAACTTTTCCATCACTATTGTGGCCAGAAAGAGTCCCTGTGGGTTTTAAAATTCGCCTGCCATTGAAGTCAATGGCGGTTCGCCCGGTTCGCCCGTTCGCGAACATTTGCGGAAGTTCGCGTTCGCCATTCGCGAACAGAAAATTTTACGTTTGCGACATCACTATTGTCCATCTTAGTGTGCTAGCCTGCTTTTGATGTTTTATCTTAAAATGCTGAATACGTGAACATTTATCCAACATCAAATCTGGCTTCTTGACTACCCCATTAATTCAGCATTTTAATATTAGTGGAGTCAAGTGTATATGTGGCTGCCTAATTTAAACTGAAGCATGGAAGGGTCAGGGAAGAGTTGAAGTTTAGAATTTAGGGGGAGAGCACATTTAGGGGGAGAGCACATTTAGGAATTTCACACTGGAATCTGGGGGTGGGGGGTTGTATTGCAAATTGGCCATTGAATAACAATCACAGGAAAAACAGTGTTAATCTTTTCTAAAAAGTTCACAGACATCGCCAAACATCGCTGACGCAGATCCACATATGATCCCCTTATTTATTAAAAAAATGTCAAAAACACGCGATTCAAGTACAGCGCGATGAGCATCGGAATGTTGTTAACTAACAGTCATCGATATTGCGGTTATTCTGGTTTTTACCAACTTTATACCATTGCATTACTGTCCATGAACAAGCACATTTCTTTAAAGCTAATCTTTTATTTTTCATCTGTTAATGTCCAAGAAATAGATAGATTTATACCTCAACAAACAATCGGCTAGATTACGAGTTCTGCGTTAAGGTAAAAAAGCAGCGTTAACAGGTCCTAACGCTGCTTTTTTATGCCCGCTGGTATTACGAGTCTTGCAGGTATAGGTGTACTGCACACTTTTTTGGCCTTACTGCAAATCAACTTACGTAAATTTCGTAAAGGCTTTTTTCTATGGGACTTCCATAGTGCCGGTATTACGAGTTTGTCCTGGGAGGCCAAAAAGTGAGCGGTACACCCTCTACCGCTAAGATTCCTAACGCATTTTAAAGTCAGTAGTTATGAGTTTTACGCTACAAAGCTGTAGCATAAAACTCATAACTAAAGTGCTAAAAAGTACACTAACACCCATAAACTACCTATTAACCCCAAAACCGAGGCCCTCCCGCATCGCAAACACTAAAATAAAATTATTAACCCCTAATCTGCCGCTCGCCGCCACTATAAAAAAACATATTAACCCCTGAACCGTCACACTCTCGCCTAATCTGCCGCCCCTAACATCGTCACCACCTACATTATACTTATTAACCCCTAATCTGCTGTCTCCAACGTGGCCACCACTATTCTAAATTTATTAACCCTTTAAAACTGTCTAACCCTAACCCTAACACCCCCTAACTTAAATATAATTGAAAGAAATCTAAATAAAATTACTATCATTACCTAAATATTCCTATTTAAAAATAATACTTACCTATAAAATAAACCCTAAGCTAGATACAATATAACTAATAGTTACATTGTAGCTAGCTTAGGGTTTATTTTTATTTTACAGGCAAGCTTGTATTTATTTTAACTAGGTAGAATAGTTACTAAATAGTTATTAACTATTTAATAACTACCTAGCTAAAATAAATACAAATTTACCTGTAAAATAAAACCTAACCTAAGTTACACTAACACCTAACACTACACTACAATTAAATAAATTACCTCAATTAAATACAATTAAATAAATTAAATACAATTAGCTAAATTACAAAAAAAACACTAAATTACAGAAAATAAAAAACAAATTACAAGATATTTAAACTAATTACACCTAATCTAAGAGCCCTATCAAAATAAAAAAGCCCCCCCTTAAAAGGGCCTTTTGTGGGGCATTGCCCTAAAGAAATCAGCTCTTTTACCTGTAAAAAAAAATACACACAACCCCCCCCAACAGTAAAACCCACCACCCACACAACCAACCTCCAAAATAAAACCCTAACTAAAATAACCTAAGCTCCCTATTGCCCTGAAAAGGGCATTTGGATAGGCATTGCCCTTAAAAGGGCATTTGAGCTCTATTGCTGCCCAAAGCCCTAACCTCAAAATATAACCCACCCAATACACCCTTAAAAAATCCTAACACTAACCCCTGAAGATCCACTTACCGGGAGAAGTCTTCATCCAAGCGGAAAGATGTCCTCAAGGAAGCCGGCAGAAGTGGTCCTCCAGACGGGCAGAAGTGGTCCTCCAGACAGGCAGAAGTCTTCACCCAGACGGCATCTTCTATCTTCATCCTTCTGACGTGGAGCAGCTCCATCTTCAAGACATCCGGCGCAGAGCATCCTCTTCCAACGACGACTACCCAACAAATGAAGGTACCTTTAAATGACATCATCCAAGATGGCGTCCCTTAGATTCCGATTGGTTGCAGCGACATTGGGGGAGGGAGATTAAGGGTTAATAAATATAATGTAGGCGTCGGCGATGTTGGGGGCAGCAGATTAGGGGTTAATAAGTATAATGTAGGTGGCAGCGATGTCAGGGGCGGCAGATTAGGGGTTAATAAGTGTAAGATTAGGGGTGTTTAGACTCGGGGTTCATGTTAGGGTGTTAGGTGTAAACATAAAATGTGTTTCCCCATAGGAATCAATGGGGCTGCGTTACTGAGTTTTACGCTGCTTTTTTGCAGGTGTTAGACTTTTTCTCAGCTGGCTCTCCCCATTGATGTCTATGTGCACGAGCACGTATAACCAGCTCACCGCTCACTTATGCAGCGCTGGTATTGGAGTGCAGTGTGGAGCGCAATTTTGCTCTACGCTCACTTCTTGCCTGTTAACGCCGGGTTGATAAAAACCCGTAATACCAGCGCTGTAGGAAAGTGAGCGGTGAGAATAAACTGCAAGTTAGCACTGCACCCCTGTTAAAGCACAACTCTTAATCTAGGCGAATATCTCATCAAAAGTTTTTTTTATATTTATTTGTTATATGATACTTTCACATCAATTAATGTTTATTTGTATTTCTAGAAGTCATTATATGCTTTTATCTCATTTTTTTTATAAATGATTATTAATGCTAGAATTTGTAAATATATCTTTGCACATATTTATATATATATATATATATATATATATATATATATATATATATATATATATATATATATATATATGGCTTAAACATGGTGCACATAAATTTTTCACAAAAAATAAAAAGGAAGTTAGCTATATTATGTTGTGTATTTATTTCATTTTTATCTCTATAGCTATTAGTGCAACAAGTTTGGGGCAAATGTTTTCAAAAAAGTTGGAGAAATAATATTGTGTCCTTATTTTGTAATGAGAGACAAAGTTGTAACATAATCCATAAATTGTAATGTACTTTTCATTTTTAGCCCTATATCTACTAGTGCACCATATGTTGAGCAATAATATTGTTTGATTTAGGAAGGGTATACAATTTGAATAGAGTTTTTAATTTACTTTTATTATGTAATATACTTCATTCTCTTGCAGCATCGAACATAAGCTTTCTGTTTTCAGATTCCCATTGATTTCTATGGCATCCGCGGCCTCAAGGGTGGCGGATTGAAAACTAGGTACGTGGCGTTGGAATAGACGAGAGCGTACCTGTTAAATGTTTGATAAATTTGGAAAAGGGTCAAATAGAGTCAAATCTGAATTTGAAACATCTGTAATGATGCAAGCATCGATCTGCATTGGATTGAGATCGCGGGAGCGTATATTACGTCACAATTTTCAACATTTGACGATCTTGGCGCTTTGATAATTACGGCGGATCAATCTCGTGACAAATACGACACGGAATTCAAGCGTATTTTAAGTTGACGCTTTGATAAATATGCCCCCTGATCTTGAATACTTCAAGACAAAATAATGAACACGTTTCCATCATCTTCATACTACACTCAAATGCAAATGTGTGGATGAAAACATAATAATTAAGTAGTTAATTATAGTTTATGTACAAAACATAATATAAATTATGATTTCTTTTAAATTCTTATAACATTTAAATGTCTCTGACTGAACTTGGTTGAAACCTGAGTTATTTTTTAAGTATTTTAAGTTGTTCATTTGATTACATGAGCAAAAAAGATAATTTTTATATAAGGCCACAGAAATAAAATGCTGCAACAATCTTCATGAAATTTGGCAGGGAGATGGATGTTAATGTGTAGAGTGTTTCTAATGTTTTAATTTGTTTTAAATGTTAATCGTTCCAGAGATGTAACGTTGTAAAGTTGCATTACAATAATGTTTTATGTGGATGTATAAAAAGCTTATAATTGTGTGCCTAGGTCAGTGTGATACCTAAATAGACCACAGAACCAAGTATTGTATACACTTATATTATAATTTGTATCTGAAACTGCACAAAATTTGCACTGCACATAAAGCTTAAAGGGACATGAAACCCACATTTTCTTATGATTCAGACAGAGAATACAATTATTATTTATTTTTTTTATTATTTTTTATTTGGGTTCACATGGATACACACCAGTTATACATAGCCTTCCCGGCTAAATGGTTCACACATGAGTTATGCAATTACATACATATAGAGATATCAAAGTTTGAATGTCTTTAAATATGTGTACACCTCCAGGTTGTTGGCAGCTTTCGTTGAAGGATTAAGGTGCAAGAGTCCATGTAAACAACCAAATATCAACTGACATTTTCACATTTTCCAAATATACAATTAGTTTTAACTTACAACATTAACTAACAACTAACAAACTTCAAAACACTCCAGACATGAAGTCTAAGTGCAGAGATCAAAGTGTCAGGGGGGGCTCTCTCCACTCCTCCAACTCCGCCATCAAAATCACAATGTGGCCATAATACCCAATTACTTCTTAATGCTAGGGAGGCTAGCCCTCAATCAGTGTCACCTCCCATCCGGTGGACTGTGCAACACTACCCTGTTCAAAATCGAGATCATTCCAATCCCCCCTAAGGGATGCCTCCAAGAACAGTTCCTGCCATGAAAATGGTTGTAATATGTGATGATGCAGCGCAGGGGGAAGAGTTTGTATAAAGCACTGCCATTTATTCAAGAATAACTTCAGTCTGCATCTAGTGTCCAACTTAGTGTCAAGTTGTTCTACAAAAAGTTGCCTGAGTAACTGGTGTTTAAATTGAGATAAGGAGGGGGGTTTGTTGGTGATCCAGAGGGCCAAAATGCACTGACGAGCTAAAATGATGCATTGGGTGAGCAGAACCTGCATGGTGCTACTCTGTCCCTCCCACCCAAACAAGTATATTGTCTTTAAGTCTAAGGTTACATTAATTTTCAATATAATCTTGATCCAGTGCTGTACCTGACACCAGAAACGTCTGACACAGTGGCAATCAAAAAAGTAGTGGCCATTTGTGGGTTTGGGCAGGCAACACTTAATGCATTTATTTAGGATATTGTAGGATTCCAATGTACCCGGCGTTCCAGAGTGATATAATCGCCATTGAGTATTCTAGTCTGCATTTCTCTGTGGGGGATTGCAAGGCTAGCCCTTTTGGTCATAATCAGGCTATTCTTGATGTCGTCAGCAGTAATATCAGTCATGCCCTCACCTCTCATCGGAAGCGCAATGTTAGCTACAGTGGTGTCTGCTGTGTGTCTGAGTAGTCTTTGATAGATTGGGGACAAGGAGAATCGACCTAGTTTATGTGTGAATAATAGCGAAAGGGGAGAGATCCCAGAAACCAGGATCTTGGGCTATTAGGGTGTTTACGTAGTGCCTGCACTGCAGGTACGCATAAAAATGAGTGTTAGGCAAGCCAAACTCACGCTTTAGCTCCTGAAATGTCCTGACGGTGTGTAACAGTGGGTCCAGGAGGGTTTCAATGGAGTCAATGCCCACCGCTTTCCACATCTGGAATGGCGCTGTCTCGTTCTCTGCTTGTTCCCTGCCGTCAATGGGATGAATTTGGAGGAAGGGTGCCCCTACCCAAATATCCAAGAGCCAACCACCAAGCTTTCAGTACATCTTTGTACATTAAGCTGTGTTTAATTTTTGCTGGAAGGTCCCGAAGCGGGATGTAAGGGAAATTTGCTAGGGAATGGGGCATCACCATAGTCCCCTCCAGAGAGGGGTCAATAAAGTGCACCGTGCATAATTGCCAGTCTAAAGTCAGCCGTATCAACGCTGCCCAATTGCACCACCTCAGGTTCAGAAGTGCCAAGCCTCCATTAATGTAGGGTTGATATAGCTTCGAAGCCGCTATACGCGTTTTCTTTCCCTTCCAAATAAATAATTGGATTGCCTTATTAGTCACTGCCAAATCTCCTTTAGTGATAAGAAAGGGTAGCATCACAGAGGATACAACAGTTTAGGCATAATCAACATTTTTACAAGGTTAATTCGACCGGATAAACCGAGGGGGAGTCTGGTCCAGGCCTTTAGCTGAGACTGTAGCTGACTACACTGCTTTGCAATGTTGAGTACATAGATTTTATTCAGATTGCGATGTAGATCAATTCCCAGATAGGTCAGAGTGTCAGGCTGTACAGTAAAAGGGTATAGTGATTTGTCAGATTTGTGGTTAGTTAGCCATAAGATTTTGGATTTGTTCATGTTAATTTTGTATCCCGCAAAATCTCCGAAAACATTTAGGACATCTATGATTTTAGGGATGTGTAGTGAGGGAATAGTGAGGAAAAGGAGCATATCATCGGCATATAATTCCATATGCACAGTGTGATCGTTCAAAAGTATTCCCGGATATGTCTGTTTCAGCTTAAGGGCAAGCTCCGTAGGAGTTTTATATAATTCCCCCCTGAATCTAATCGCTGCAATGTCTTTTTTGGCGCATTAAGTTTTTACTAGGTTAGCCAACAGCTTTCCCACCTTATTACCGAAACAATAGAATTTATTTGCCGTTTTTAGTAGACTGGCAGTCATCTTTTGCCAAACAAAGGTGGCTTGGCCGCAATATAAATATCATACAAGGCACGCGATTTGTGAGTGCAGTAGGCTAGGTAGGCCTGACATAACGCAGTCTGCAAAGTATTATGTGTGTACTGGGTTTTGCGCTTAAGGTCCGCTACGTATGATATGATATGGCCTGTGTGTACCGCCTTCCCAGAACAACTGAGGACTGCCTACGTGTGCTAAGTTGTCGGTGTAATAGTCATTTTACGCGTGTATAAGAGCTTTCTGAAAGGGTTCAGAGGTGACCAGGTATGAGGGAAATCGCACGGCATTCCTGGTAGGGCGCCTACGAGCGTCATCCAAAATAATCTCTACTGGAGCGGGATCAGAGATCACAATGTCATGTATGGTTTCTGAGGCAATTCGTGTAACAAGGGCATCCGCCACAAGAAAGAGTTATATGCGGAATAGTGAGGAGTTAGCCTTTAGACAAACAAGTATAGTCTCTACCCTCAGAATGTCTCCTACGCCAGATGTCCACTACAGCTAGAGAGTTAGCGAGTAAATCAAACACCCTCTTTTCAAACTTCTCCTTATAATTTCGTAACCTTTTCGCTATCGGAACCTCCTGCACCCATGTTCTGTCCAAAAGAGGTTGAGGGGGTAGGTTAAAATCACCTCCAATTACTAAGTTTGAACCCATAAATGGGGTTAGATTTTGTGTTAAGGTTTCCCAAAAAGTTACTATCTTGTGGTTAGCCGCGTATACATTACATAGTGTATAATTGATGGAATCTATGGAAATCTGTACAGTAAGAAATCTGCCCTCTGGATCAGCAACAGTGTTAAGTAGGTCAACCTGTAGGCGCTTGCCAAATAAGATAGCTAGACCTCTCCTAGAGGAATTGTGTGACACATGACCCCTCCCACCCAATCACATCTCAGTTTTTCATGTTCCTCATCCCCTAAATGTGTCTCCTGCAAAAGGGCTACGTAAGCATTTAATCTGCGCAGGTGTGTTAAAATTGACTTGCGTTTTATGAGGGAGTGGACGCCACCAACATTCCAGGTAATTATTTTGAGTACCATACTCAGGCATTATCAGGGACAGAAAGAGGACACCCCTACGTTGACGTGGCCCGGGAGGAGCAAAGAGAGTAGGGGGGGAGGGGCCGAGGTGGGGAGGGCAAAAAAAGCACCCTGGGCTCCAGGTCAGATGAGCCCTGTACCTAGAAAAAAAAACACATTATACAGTAACATCATAAACACAGATAGCCTATGAGCTATAATACACAATATCAATGTGAACATGAGTAACCAATTGACTAGAAAGCAAATTCCCTTTGTTTAAAGATACCAGCAGTGGAAGCGTAATTATACATACTATTGAAAGTGGGATTGGTGCATTGCTAAGACATTGATAAACAAACCAGAACATAAACAGTGATCAGTTGGCAGACAATACATTTGGGTCATAAACTTAAGCAGGTATATACCTATGTAGGGTGTCTCCCCTGTCACCCCTGAATTAGTTTCCCTATTGGTGTAATTGGTCAGGGAATCACATAGGACACAATGGAAGTTGTCATATTGAATACATTTTTCCACAAAGGTGAAAGGTAAAATTGGGTGGTAACAGGGGGCACCTTGGTCCATCAATTCTAAGTCATCCAACCTGAGAATATGAGTGCAACGCCCAATCAGCATGAATAATAAAGGTGGTCTGGCATTCTGGGGTATCCTCATCTTTTCAGCAATTAGGTATTGGGCCTTCAGTAGTACTCTATTAAGGCTTTTGGTGAGGGTGCTAAGTTTCTGACTATCGATGACGCCAATAAAAGCCCTCAACACACCACCACCATAAGATTTTCTCATGAGAGAGGAGAAAAAAAAGAAAAGTAGGTGAGGAGGATATTAAGTGTCTCACCCCACTGTAAAAAGGCGGACGTCATGAGGGTTCTATGCAAGGTAAGCAGCGTCCTATAACCCTGAGTATTCATAGTGGGTTTAATGGGACACCGCCACCCAGAGCGACTGTCATGAGGAATGCCAGACAGCCAATAGGCAACCTGTACAATTCACTTGTCTATGGTGACACTAAAACAGTATACATTCATTAGAAAGCAGAGCAAAATTAGAACACAAAAACTATTTAAACTAAAAAACATCGTGGAAGAATAGGTCACATGATTAATATACACTGAGTCATCACTACTCAGTTCTCCGCTCCCGGGGCATGAGGCAAGAAAGGCCTGTTGGTAAGAAAGGGACCAACCCAGGGCATGAATCGTGCTCTGTCCAGGGCCCCGGGGGCAGACAAACAAGTTCAGAATGCCATCACTCATCCACACAATAAAACAAAACCTAACAGTAAACAACAGGCAATACACAAACATTTGGTCTATGGCATCTTGCAGGCTCGCGTGGAAGAGAGATGCAGTCCTTGGTTTCCACGGATCAGCTCTTTTTAAAGATGAGGCGAGAGGAAAGTCCACCGCCTCTCCAAGTGGATCCCGCAACAGGCGGGTGTATAGGAGGAGAAAGCTGTCAAATACTAAAAAATGTATAGCCATTTAGAAGGCTACATTTAGATATTTTTGCCACCATGGTGGCATCAGCAAAGATTCAGGTGTCTGCCGGATGTTCTTCAGTTGCGAAATACTGTAGCTCTGTAGGGCCTTGGGGGAATGAAAAAGCTTGATTCCTGATGCCGTGTGAAGGCGCAGCTCGGCAGGAAACAGCAGCGCCACTTGACGACCCTGTTCGTGTAGGCGGGAGCAGAAGGGTGCAAACTCTTTTCTTAGTTTAGTGACCTCGGCCGAGTAATCCTGGAACAGGAGTAGTCAGGAACCCTCGAACATAACCTCTTTATGCGTTCTGTAGGCTCTAAGGATTTTGATCTTTCCTGGAAATTGAGGCATTTGTAAATAACTTGTCTTGGTCTCATCTTAACATGCTCCAGGGTACGCTCAGGGCCTACCCGATGGGCTCTCTCTACGTCAATAGGCAATATGTCTGGAGACAGTCCAAGCAATCTAGCAAAGGTCAAGGCAGTAAATTCCAACAGATCTTTCCCCTTAACTGACTCCGGGACACCCACTTTACGCAGGTTGTTGTGCCTGCTCCTATTCTCCAGATCGTCTATGCAATCTTTTAGATGTTGGTTCTCCTTACGGAGCTGTCTCAGAGAGAAATCAGAGGTTGTTTGTCTATCCTCCACCTCTGATATGCGTGTTTCTGCTGCATTGAGACGAGACGAGAATTGGTGGATCTCAGTTGCTAGCGTGTCCACCCCCATTTGCAGCAAGTTCATCGTAGGTAAACAAAAATATTTTAACTCTTGCAGTAATGAGACATGGTCTCCAGCTGGGGTAACCAGAGGATCCAGATCCTGGTGGGTTTCAGTATGCAGTTCTGCAGTGTGTCTCTGCCTCCTTTCCGCAGTTTTTGCTTTGTGGCTCATATTTTCTTTTAATGGGGGTGAACGTTTCTGAAAGTATTTGTCCACTTTCATGGGCAGGCCTATGGGGACAGATAGGTAACTCTCCAGGTGCAAGAATCCACACAAACAGTACCCTCAAGAATCACAGGGGTTTGCATTCACTGATGATATATAATGGACCTGTTGGTAATTCCAAAAATCTGAGTCAAGAGAACAATAATTACAGTCCCCCTATGGCATGGGCCCAGCTTGTAATGAGTGGTAGGGTGTTGAGTCACCTGGGCATCTGTAGGGGCTATATGTACAAATTCATTCCCACCAGTACTCCCACTCTGTATCCGATATCCACACGGATCAGCGAGGCCTCCGGCTATTTAAAATGACAACTGCAGTCCTATGCGCACATTCAGCGGTCTTAGGGTATACTAAAATCGGCACTCAGCTGTAGCACCATATAGCATCTAGATCCGGTAAGTGTGTTGAAGAGGTATCTAGATAGGTAGCATGCACATGTCTGGAGCACTTTATAACAGGAACAAGTGTTGCCATCTAGTGCTCCTGCTAATGTATAACATTGTTGCAAAGCTGCTGCCATATAGTGCAGCACTCATGTGCACTTTCCTGAACTTACCTTCCTGCTTTTCAACAAAGGATAACAAGAAAACAAAGAAAATTTGATAATAGAAATAGATTGAAAAGTTGTTGTAAATTGTATGTTCTATCTTAATCATGAAATATTGTTTTTTTAGGTTTTATGTCCCTTTAACCCCTTAGTGACCAGACCACTTTTCCATTTTCTGACCGTTTGGGACCAAGGTTATTTTTACATTTCTGCAGTGTTTGTGTTTAGCTGTAATTTTCCTCTTACTCATTTACTGTACCCACACATATTATATACCGTTTTTCTCGCCATTAAATGGACTTTCTAAGATACCATTATTTTCATCATATCTAATAATTTACTATAAATATTTTTATAAATTATGAGAAAAAAATTGAAAAAAACACACACTTTTTCTAACTTTGACCCCCAAAATCTGTTACACATCTACAACCACCAAAAAACACCCATGCTAAATAGTTTCTAAATTTTGTTCTGAGTTTAGAAATACCCAATGTTTACATGTTCTTTGCTTTTGTTGCAAGTTATAGGGCAATAAATACAAGTAGCACTTTGCTATTTCCAAACCACTTTTTTTCAAAATTAGCGCTAGTTACATTGTAAAACTGATATCTGTCAGGAATCCCTGAATATCCCTTGACATGTATATATTTTGTTTTAGAAGACATCCCATAGTATTGATCTAGGCCCATCTTTGGTATATTTCATGCCACCATTTCACCACCAAATGCGATCAAATACAAAAAAACTTTACATTTTTCACAATTTTAGGTTTCTCACTGAAATTATTTACAATCAGCTTGTGCAATTATGGCACAAATGGTTGTAAATGCTTCTCTGGGATCCCCTTTGTTCAGAAATAGCAGACATGTATGGTTTTGGCGTTGCTTTTTGGTAATTAGAAGGCCGCTAAATGGCGCTGCGCACCACATGTGTATTATGCCCAGCAGTGAAGGGGTTAATTGGGTAGCGTGTAGGGAGCTTGCAGGGTTAATTTTAGCTTCAGTGTAGAGATCAGCCTCCCACCTGACACATCCCACCCCCTGATCCCTCACAAACAGCTCTCTTCTCTCCCCAACCCCACAATTGTCCCTGCCATCTTAAGTACTGGCAGAAAGTCTGCCAGTACTAAAATAAAAAGGTTTTTTTTTTTTAGCATATTTACATATGCTGCTGTGTAGGATCCCCCCTTAGCCCCCAACATTCCTGATCCCCCTCCAAACAGCTCTCTAACCCTCCCCCTCTACCTTATTGGGAGCCATCTTGGGTACTGGCAGCTGTCTGCCAGTACCCAGTTTAGAATAAAATACATTTTTTTTTAAAAAAAAATATTATTTTTTCTGTAGTGTAGCTTCCCCCCCCAAAGACCAACCTCCCAGATCCCTTAATTCCTTTTTTAATTCATTCCCTCTCCCCTTTCTCCCACTTCTTTACATCACTTTTTTCTGTAGGGTAGCGGTTCCCACCCGCTCCCTCTCCGTGCACGCGCCCGCCCGCCCGCCCTCCATGCACGAGCGCCCCCAACAATCACGCCCCATGCCCCCACTTCGGCTCCCATCCACCAACGATACCGCCCATCGATGTCCAGTACAGAGAGGGCCACAGAGTGTCTCTCTCTGCACCAGAGGTCTAAAAATGGTTATTGCAGGATGCCTCGATATCGAGGCATCACTGCAATAACCGGAAAGCAGCTGGAAGCGATCAGGATCACTTCCACCGCTTTCAAAGACCGAAGACGTACGCCATACGTCCTGTATTGTTTTTAGGACGTACAGCGTACGTCGGCCATTAAGGGGTTAAATGTGATAAGTCTTTCCTTTGGAAAACAAGTTCTTATAACTTTATTCGTTTCCAGGGATTCCTCATATAGCACGATATTAAAGGGACAGTCTAGTCCAAAATAAACTTTCATGATTCAGATAGGGTATATCATTTTAAACAACTTTCCAATTTACTTTTATCACCAATTTTGCTTTGTTCTATTGGTATTCTTAGTTGAAAGCTAAACCAAAGAGGTTCATATGCTAATTTCTTAGACCTCTTATTTGAATGCATGTTTACTGTTTTTCACTACTAGAGGGTGTTAGTTCATGTGTGCTATATAGATAACACTGTGCTCATGCATGTGGAGTTACCTAAGAATCAGCATTGATTGTCTAAAAGAACTGAAATAATGGGGCAGTTTGCAGAGGCTTAGATACAAGGTAATCAAAGAAGTAAAAAAGTTTTAAAATATAGCTGTGTTTGTTATGCAAAACTAGGGAATGGGTAATAAATGGATTATCTATTTTTTTAAACAATAAAAATTCTGGCGTAGACTGTCTAACCCAACGCTGCAGAAGGATGAAAGAACAAACCCCTATGAGGTGCGGGTGCCATTCTCAGAGAAAAAAAAACTTTAAATCCATATTTGTTCTGAAGTATCCGTCCACGGCGTTGCTAACCACATCCACTGAGTCATTACCCCATATCCACCCTCTGAGCCGCCCAGCTCCAAAAGTAGATCATTAACAAACAGTGTGGTAAGTCCTTAGTCATATACCATGTAGGCTCATAAGGCCCAAAATTCTCAGCAAAGTAGCGAAAAAGGGACATACTCTTACTTAAATCATATATGTAAAACTAATTAAAACAAATGTAATATCCTTAAATAGTATGTTTAAAATGCATCTACCAAATCTAATATATATATATATGATTTTATCTAAGAAATTCTTTTAAAATTGAGATTTTTAAAAAAAAATTAACTAGAATATACAATACAAAAAGTGTTGCTGGTGCAAAATTGCAAAACACACACATGAATATTAAGACTATGGGGTCTATTTATGAAGCAGCGGATGCTGCCTCAGACCCACTCCGCTTCAGTTCCGGCTGAAGCAGAAGTTAAGAAGCAGTGGTCCTAAGACCGCTGCTCCTTAACTTGTCCACCACCTCAGAGGTGGCGGACAGCAATCCGCCCGATCTAATACGATCTGGCTGATTGACACCCTCTGCTAGCGGCGAATCTGCAGGAGGTGGTATTGCACCAGCAGTTCACAAGAACTGCTGGTGCAATGATAAATGCCGACAGCATATGCTGTCAGCATTTATCGATGTGCGGCGGACATGATCCTCTATATCGGATCATGTCTGTCCGCACATTAATAAATCGACCCCTATGGGGTAGACTTATCATTGGTCTGTCCGACATGATGCGCTCAGTGGATCATGTCCGACAGACATCGATGAATGCCGACAGCATACGCTGTACACTGAAGTTGAGTGCAAGGTACCAGTTTAAAAATGGAGTACCTTGCATTCCTATTGGCTGATTTGATTCTTCAAATTCAAATCAGCCAATAGGATTTCAGTAACTCTCATCCTATTGGCTAATTTGAACAGCCAATAGGCTGAGAGCTACTGAAATCCTATTGTCTGTTCAAATCAGCAAAAAGGATTTCAGTAGCTCTCATCCTATTGGCTGTTTTGAACAGCCAATAGGATTTCAGTAGCTCTCATCCTATCGGCTGATTTGATTTTGAAAAATCAAATCAGCCAATAGGAATGCAAGGCATGCCATTTTTAAACGGGTACCTTGCATTCAACTTCAGTGTACAGCGGTGATCGTATGAAGAGGATGTCATCGCCAGTCTTGGATAGCTCTGCTCCGCGCCGCCGGGATGAAGAGAGAAGATGCCCCTGCGATGGATGAAGATGTCGCCGCCTGGATAAAGACTTCTCGCCGCCTGGATGAAGACTTCTCACCGCCTGGATGGGGATGGATGTCCGGACTTTAGGAACTGTGAGTAGATATTCTACTCTGGGGTGCTAAATGCTCTTTTAAGGGCAGTAAAAGAGCTGAATGCCCTTTTAAGGGCAATGCCCATAAAAATGCCCCTTTAGGGGCAATGGGTAGCTTAGGTTTTTTTAGACTTAGGTTTTTTTATTTTGGTTGGGTGGGGGGTTTAACTGTTGGGGGGACTTAGGTTTTTTTTTTCTAGGTAAAAGAGCTGTTTAACTTAGGGCTTTTTAGGGCTATTGGTAGTTTATTGTAGGTTAGGGCGTGTTTTTATTTGGCGGGCTTTTTTATTTTCTTAGGGCTATTAGATTAGGTGTAATTGTTTTTATTTTTGATAATTTCGTTTATTATTTTTTTCAATGTTTTTTTAAATTTTATTAGAATAGTAATGTTAGGTTAATTTATAGTTTAATGTTAGGTTTTTTTATCTCAAAGGTAAGTTTTTATATTTTTTAAGATAGTTATATTGTAACTTTTAATTTAAAGTTAGGGGGTGTTAGGTTTAGGGGTTAATAGTTTAATTTAGTGTTTTGCAATGTGAGGGTCTGTCAGTTTAGGGGTTAATAGGTTTATTTATTAGTTGCAATGTGGGGGGGTGGCAGTTTTAGGGGTTAATAGGTTTATTTAGTGTCAGCAATGTCGGGGAGCGGCGGATTAGGGGTTAATAATTTTATTTAGTGTCGGCAATGTCGGGAAGCGGCAGGTTAGGGGTTACTAGATTTATTTAGTGTTGGCGATGTGGGTGGTCGGCACATTAGGGGTTAATAGGTATAATATAGTATTTTTGATGCGGGAGGGTGGCTGTTTGGGGGTTAATAGGTAGTTTATGGGTGTTAGTGTACTTTGTAACATTTTAATTATGAGTTTTGTGCAACATTTTTGTTTCGCAAAATCCATAACTACTGGTCTCAGATGGCAGAATGGCTTTTGTCGGCATAGGCTGTAACGCAAGCATTTTAGCCGGACCGCACAACCTGTAATATGGCGCTATGTAAAATCCCTCACTCAAACGTAATTTTTTTTCAGTGCAGAATGGACGTTCTGTTACAGGCTAAAATGCTTGCAGTATAGCTATAGCGCTACGACTCATAATATGCGTTACCAGCCAATCTAGCGCAATGGACAATTTTTTAGCGGTAATAGCCATACCGCACCATAACGCCAATGTTAGTTCATTGTCTTTTTTATGTGTTAACCTTGGAATTGTTTTATTTAGTAAATGTGTTTGTTATTTTTATCTAACTTTTTGAATATTTGAATTAAGATACACATCACAGTTTAGTTCCTCCTTAAAGGGACACTCAAGTCAAAATTAAACTTCATGATTCAGATAGAGCCTGCAATTTTAAACAACTCTCCAATTTACTTCCATTAACAAAATGTGCACAGTCTTTTTATATTTACACTTTTTGAGTCACCAGCTCCTACTGAGCATGTGCAAGAATTCACAGCATATACGTATATGCATTTGTGATTGGCTGATGGCTGTCACATGATACAGGGGGAGTGGAAATATACATAACGTTGCAATTTATTTTAAAAAAAATCTACTACTCATTTGAAGTTCAGACTAAGTGCTATTGCATTGTCTTCTTACCAAGCATTTGTTGATTATGAAAATCTACTGTATTGACTGGTCCTTTAAAGGATTGAGGGTACCAATACTGGTTATATGCAACACTTGACAACTAATGTTTGGATTTACCTTTAAATCTGTAAGGGGATTCAATAAAATTTGACGTTTTAACTTTACTTGTCGAATCACCATTGTGGTCCCTTTAAGCCAATTTGCAAGATCTTAAAGGGATCTGAAACCCCAAAATTATCTTTTGTTATTGAGATAGAGCATATCATTTTAACAATATTTCTATTTACAAATTGGCTTAATTCCCATGGTATTCTTTTTCAAAGAGATGCTTAGGTAAATGGCTGGAGCACTAAAATAGTCCATCTAGTGCTCTTGCAAAAAGATAACATTATTGTGAAATAGCTGTCATATAGTGGTACAGACACGTACAATCTCCTGATCTTAAGTCCCTGCTTTTCAACCAAAGATACCAGGAGAACAAAGAAAAAGCTATAATAGAAGTCAATTAGAAAGTTATTTAATTAAAATTGCATGCTCTGTCTGAATCCTGAAAGAAATGTTTTCGGTTTCATGTCCCTTTAACTTCAATTTAAATAGTAAAAAAACTATTTGTCCTTATCATCTCAAATGAATATTACATAAATAATAGTAGTAAGAAAAATATGGTTCATGATATGGCTTATTTCTTTATTTTATGCTCATGCTATAAATTGTATAAAATATTATATTCAATCAATATTATAACTAACTAGACATGCAAAAAGTATTTTTGAGCGCAACATAAATTATCTATCAACAGAATCAGAGGATAAAAATGTAAAATGATATTTAAAATATAAACAGTCATTTGAGATTACAGCTATCATAATAAGTTAGGAACATGGGATAAAAGCTTGGTGGTATTAATTGTTATTGATTGCATGTTGAGTTTGTAAAACATGAGGCATAAAAATGAAAACTGCTAAGACCCATGGCTTTTTCAAAATTCAATTCCATTAAAGGTCAAAGTGATTTCAGATATCTGTCAAGTCTGACCTTTTCATTACTGAAGAATGATGGTTTTACTGAAGGAAAATGTTTTTGAGTTGAGTTATGATCTATTTATTCCTTCTAAATACATTATAAAAATTGAGATTAACTGAAATTTCAGTCCATCATTCTGTATAATGTAAACAGACATGCATATTATGGATATAATGTCACTGCAGTGATATACTGTAACATTATTTTCTCTTGTGTGTATGTGGAATTCTTATGCTAATATTATACATTTTATTTGAAAAGGGATAATGTTTTAAAATTATTTTATTTATCTATACTACGTCTGGTAAGTGAAATGGAAAATTAAGTATACATTCCTATTTATTTTATCAGTCAAATTGCTGCTTAAACTACAGTATATTGCTAATGTATTGCAACTATTGTTTTACTAAAAAATTAGCATTTGTCATCAATTAATTTTTTTGCAACTTTCATTTTTTCACCTATAGGGCTATATTACAAGTGGAGCTCTAATTTAACGTGCACCCATAAATGGGCAAATCAGCCAGTTAATGAGCGCATGTTTAATAACCAGCCATTATGAGTGGCTGGTTAATGCTACTGCATGGTTGCAGTAGCACTCTGTGCTAGACTTCATTAACCAGAGGTCAATCCTCAGGTTAATGAAATAAATGTCCCCCAATTCCCCCAAAATAAAGTGTTCCTTTTTTAAAAAAAAAAATTGCATCTTTTTTTTTATGTATTTAATAACTGCAGAAAGCAGTTATAAGGGGTTTAAGTAAGGGGATGTGGGGGTGCCTTTACATTGCGGTCTATAGGGATTGTGTTTTAACTGTTAATATATAAAATAAATAGATAAACTAGTGAAACTAGTCAGAGAAATGTGGTGTTAAGTTGGATAATGCGAGTTAGTACCTTCTTAGTAAATAAGTGCTGTGTATGTTTATATCCCACAAACAGTGTTCCGTGGTAAGGAGATCCGCTTTGCGTGTTTTCCCCGACTCAAAAAACAATAGTCAATTTATGCCATTGAACAAACAAAAACAACAGCTGTAATGTAAAGATATATATAAAGTGCTGGAGGGGCTGACGGTTTATTCACTCACCCACTGTGTGGAAGTATTCGTTCTTTCTCTAGCTGATAGGAACCAAATGTAGCCGATCTCCTATTATAGCATTCTGGCACAAACGGTATTTACCTTCTTCTCGTGCTAGCTGTGTGTGGCGTACCATGTGTTGGGAACGGACCTATCCGCAATCTGACCGGCTTCTTCCTCGATGACTTCACCAACAGCTGAGAGAATGTTGCAGCCCAAGCTGATAGTGCGATTCCGCACTTGATTACTTCACAAGTCGTGAGTGATATATATAAATCCCCCAAAGGCTGATATTCACAGTCGCCAATGTAGTCCTCAAAAGTAGTTATCCAGAGTATACAAGACAGTGGGGGGTATTTTATTTGCACCGCCATCGTCCCTGGAGCACATATATATATTAGAAATCCTGGAAAAAGTTTGGCTGTCCTATGGACGTTAAACTCGTTCAGAGTAGGAAGGAGTGGATTCCCCACAATCCATGACAATAATGAAAAAAGGAAGCATCCCAGAACGAGTTTGTAGAAAAACTGTAGATTTTTATTCCTTAAAAAAGTATGTTACAGCATAAAGCAACATGAGGTTAGTAAGGACAAGTAAACATCTGACCGGTTTCGGTCGTATTGACCAAAATCATAGAATAGCACCTGTTAGGGGGTGCACCCTTTTATACTAATCACTTCATGTTCATTGGTTAAAAATAACAGTCCTCAATTAATTGAGTATTTGAATGCTGACAAATAAATACAAATGAAGAATAAATATTATGTTAAATTTGGAAACATAGTAAGTAGTGTTATAGCAAAATGACCTTTGAAAGTTTAATGAATTTAATAAATTACAGGAGTGATAGAGAATTGCATAGATAATAGGAAATTAATACAGTACACCTGTTCATGTATATATATTGCAATATTTCAAGTTGGATATAAAAGATCACAAAACTCATATACATATGCACTTAAATTTCAGCATACAGCATAGTGTATATAGTATTTGTTAATTGTTCATTTTCATAAATATATCCAAAAGTGAGATAAATTGGTTAAATAAAAAACCAATGCATAACCCAAGAAATTATACTTTAAGAACGTCCTAATGTATGTTCTGATTTATAGTGTATTATTTTGCAATAAGCTAAAAATAATTCAAACTATCAGATATATCACCTGTCTATTGATCCAATATTAAACTTTGACCTTGGTTTATGAAGCCATATGCATATGAATACCGATATTATTGTCTAAATGCATCAATGTCTAGTACAGTATCGCTAAAGATATGATGCATAATATGAATCACTAACCAGGTATGGGTGATAACAGAAAAAACACTATAAAATTCTACATTTACTAATTTCTAAGAACAGGACTAGTAGTTGCAATGTAGAAAAACTAAATGTTGAGCATTACTTGAATGGATTTATTTTTGCCAGAAGTTTATAACATCATATTCTGAGTTATAACCATAAGGTAAAAGACACTTTGTCTTAAAAATCCAATAAGTCTCCTGTCTGCTTAGAATTGATACTTTGTCTCCACCTCTTGGGGGTGTGCTAATTTGCTCAATTGCCTGCCATTTAAAAGATGTAACATCTTGATGATGGTGTTCTATAAAGTGTGTGGACAGAGCTGAACATGTTCATTTTCCAGAGATGTAGGATAAATGTTCTTTTATACGTTTGCCTACCTCCCTGGTGGTCTTGCCTGTGTATTGTCTCTTACATTCGGTACATTCAATGATATAAATCACAAACTTACTCCTACAATTTACACACCCCCTAGTGGTGAACTCTTCTCCCGTAACATGAGACCTAAATGTGGGAGAGATATTAACGTGGTCACATGAAGTGCACACTTTCCTCCTACACTTAAAGGTTCCATTGTGTCTGAGCCATGATGATCCGGAAGCAATGTCTGTTCGTAACATGCTAGGAGACAAAATGTTCCCCAAAGTAGCATTTCCTTTAGGGACAAACATGCATCCTTGTTTGATCTCATCCTTCAATGGCTTATCTCCCATTAGTATTGGCAGATTACTTTTAATGATACGACATACATCATCATATTGATTAGAATATGATGTAATGAACTTAAGATGTCTTTTTGGGTTTTAGTATCTCTTTAAGCACTGTTTATAGCATATGCATTTAATGTGCATTCAATAAACTTCACAGTTTTAATTTAACTTGTTACCAAGAGTGCAATCACACACATACACACGCATGCATGCACACACACATGTAAATGTATAACATGCTAGTATTAGCTTCTGGACTAGTTCCTTTAGTTTACCTATTTTAAACATGTAAATTATCATCTGTATGAGACAGAGATAGACAGATAGATAAACAGATAGATAGATAGATAGATGATAGATAGATAGATAGATAGATAGAATATTATGTAACAGCTGGTACAGCTGTAGGACTCATTATATTTCTATTTTTATTGCTGGCGTTGGAAATGTGTAAGATGTGAAGCTTAAACACTATAAAGACAGATAATACAGGATGTGTGACTTTTTCAAAATACAATCCTTCTAAAGGTTAAAGTGTTATCCAGCGTTTGCCAAGTCTGTCTTCTGTTCTGTGAGAAATTAATGAAAAATGAACAGAATGGAATTTCTGATCTCGCTATTCAGTATAGTCTAGTGAAATATAATTGTTTCTGAATATATAAGAAAAAACCAGGAGGATCTGATCCTTGTTCCATCATTAATCATTGGTACGTAAGAAGGATGAGCATAGTTTTAGAACCATACAGCATAGTAGTCATCACGGGTCACAGAAATATGAAATTCTAGTACTTGCTAACTCCTAAAAATGAAGAATTAATAATAAGAAGCTGATTTCTTTTTTACTTGAGCATATATGTGTACATATGTGTTTATATATGTGTGTAAAGCTTGATGTATGATCATAAATCCCCTCAGAGTGCAGAGTCACTGCATCAAACATATATAGCATGTACTGTAATTCCCCAATCTTCATTATCTTTTTTGCCTCCACTTGGGGGGGTTCAAAGGGGGCAAAACATCATTCCCCAAAGTTAATTTGGGGTGGATGCCAGAGGATTGACCGGGTGCCTTTCTTTGAACCCACCAGGTGGGGGCAAAATAAATATTGCAGATGGGGGATATATAGTACATCAGGCTTTACCTACATTCGCTTGGGTAATGTCTGTTTTATCCAGGTAATTCTAGTATTAACCAGATTTTTTACTTTACCCGTAACTTATATACAACTATATATATATATATATATATATATATAATCTCAGTAGAAAACAGCACTCTCTGGATTCAACAATACAAGGATTATTATGTGATGTTTCGGAGTAGTGTCCCCTTTCCACAGACAAAAATACATAGTGTATCATCTGTGTAGCATTAAATAATCAGTGAAAAGTAATCAATGTCAAGCACATGTTCCAAGTTAACAAAACCTAAAATCCACCATAAATGTGATCAATTCCAGTAAATAAATATATATATATATACACACACACACTCACCGGCCACTTTATTAGGTACACCTGTTTAATTGCTTGGTAACACAAATTGCTAATCAGCAAATCACATGGCAGCAACTCAATGCATTTAGGCATCTAGATGTGGTGAAGACGACTTGCTGAAGTTAAAACCAAACAACAGAATCGTGAAGAAAGGGAATTTAAATGACTTTGAACGTGGCATGGTTATTGTTGCCAGACGGGCTGCTCTGAGTATTTCAAAAACTGATGATCTACTGAGATTTTCATGCTCAACCATCTCTAGGGTTTACAGAGAATGGTCTGAATAAGAGAAAATATCCAGTGAGCGGCAGTTGTGTGGACAAAAATGCCTTGTTGATGTCAGAGGAGAATGGGCAGACTGGTTCGAGATGATAGAAAGGCAACAGTAACTCAAATAATCATTCATTACAACCAACGATCCATTAGACTGGTGGTGGTGGTGTATTGGTGTGGGGGGATATTTTCTTGGCACACTTTGTGATCACTGCGTGATGCTATCATGTTAATATGGACCAAAATCTTTGAAGGATGTTTCCAAAACCTTGTTGAATCTATGCCACAAAGAATTAAGGCAGCTCTGAAGGCAAACGGGGGTCCAACCCGGTACTAGCAAGGTGTACCTAATAAAGTGACCGGTGAGTATATACACACTGTTTATATATATTTATATATACATATATATATATTTTTATATATATATATATATATATATATATATATATATATATACATATATACAGTATATATATATATATATATATAAATATATATATATATATATATATATATACTGTATATATATATATATATATATATATATATATATATATATATATATCATTTCACTTAACACAAACACTTAAGGCAAATTAACTGATGTGTTTAATGACTGTTCTGTTAATGTGCATGGAGGCTTAAAATGCATCACTCATTATATTGTTATTTAAATCAATACTTGCCGGCAATGATTGTTCTCACTCTTACTGCACATAGTATATTACTCTTATTAGAATTCCCCTTGACAACAGCCATTAACTTCATTACATAACCTGCTGTCAGCATCTAAATATGTGAAACTAACAGAGAGGTAAAAAAAAAAAAGAATAAAATACATATTATGCAAATAAAAAGGAGAAATAATCATTTAGTTAGATAGATTCTGAACTAGTGTTGATAGTTACTGTTGTGGTTAGCAAATGTGTTTTGCAGTAATATAGGAAACAGACCTGTCCGTTTTATTTGTTTTTCACAGTCTTGATTTCATAAAGGGATTGCATGTTATTGCCATTTCACTTTTATTCTCACTTATATGTCCCATGACATTTTGTTAAATTGTTTCTTGTTGGTGATCAGTAAATTACAATACATTTCCCCAAAGAGTATATAACAGCTTTTTACTTTTGTTCCTTGTATTTCAATTTCATATACACATTTATTGCAATGTAAAACATTATATGTATATATTTATTTGTCATTAAAAATGCAGAGATAGACTTAAAGGGATAGGAAACCCAAAACATTTCTTTTGTGATTCAAACAAAGCATACTATTTAAAAAAAAGTTTCCAATTTATTTTTATTATCAAGTTTGCGTTGTTCCCATGATATTCTGTGTTGAAGAGATACCTAGGTAGCATGACCAAAAATAGTGCTGCCATCTAGTGCTCTTGCAAATGGATAACATTCTGGCAAAACTGCTGCCATATAGTGCTTCAAAAGGCATACGTCCCTGCTTTTCAACAAAAGAAACCAAGACAACAAGGAAAAAATGATAATAGAAGCAAATTAGAAAGATGTTTAAATTTGCATGCTTTATCTGAACCATGAAAAAAATAGGTTTCATATCCCTTTAATCTGAATTTAAACCATTTTCTTTTCTCCCTAAGCCTAAGTGACAAACTCTAAACACTGTCTATTTTGTATTTTGATAAAAAAGCAATTTGTCAGTTTTAACTTCACATATTGCATCATTAATCACAAGCTAACTTGTCATTCATTGGATTAAAATGTCATATTACTATGGAGTGCTAATTTCAACATGAAAATGCTTTATTATACAAAAAAAGAACATGTTTTTTACAAGTAAATTTATTCCATTTTAAATTATTTGCCTGGATATTGTTAGTTAATTAGGCCACATTTGTCTTAAAGGGAAATTAAAGCATGTTTCCTTGTTGAATCGGAAAAAGGGACTTTTGAAATCTATTGCAGTTGCTCCTGCACTGAGAAAAAAATTGTTAGTATGCGCTCTACTTATCAGCCAGTGAGTCCTCAAGCCCCAGGTGCACACAAAATAAGGTGCATTCCCTGTTACCTTCAAAATTAAATTTAACAGCTTTAATATAACTTTTTTTTCATGAAAGGAATATTTTTAACACACACAGAGATCTGAATCATTAAACTTAATTTATATTTCTTTACTTAAAAATATCCAGGTATAGAAAAAAATGAAATAAAAGCCTATATTTTCTGAGTTGAAATAGTTGACTGTTTTTTACAAAGGGAGAGAAGGCACAGAAAAACAGGAGTTCATAGAAAAATACATACAAACATGTACTGTACTAGGATTTACTATACACATACATACAATTTCCCAAATTCAAGAAAAAGTCAGCTCAAGTTCCTCTATAAGATTTATGACATCAAGCTAAATATGCCTTCTTGTAGAGCCCACAGCCCCTTCTTATAGAGCTCAAAAGCTCTTAAGGGTCTTGGAGAAGAACTGTAATGATCACTGTGTGTGGGCAGGAAGAAAGAGTAGATTTCCGCATTCCAAATATTATAACACTATTCCTAAACTTAGTTTTTCCTCCATGCTTGAAATTATTTTTTTGTCATACAGGCATGGCCGAAAGTTTTGGTACCTTTGCATTTTAAAGTATTGGTACCATTTTACTTTAATAGAGAAACACAAAAAAAGCCTGACTAGAGTTTGCCAAAATGCATGTTGCCAAGCCACAGTCCTTCTGGGAGTATATCCTTTGGACAGACGAAACAAAAGTACAGCTTTTTGGCAAATCACAACAACTACCTGATAACAGAAGGAAAAAAAGAAGTTTTCAAAGAAAACTCTTCCTGCAGTGAAACATGGAGGATGCTCAGTGATGTTTTGGGGTTGCTTTGCTGCCTATGGGACTGGGTGCTAGAATCTGTGCAAGGCACAATGATATCAGAAGACTATAAAGACAGTCTGGAGCAAAACAAACTGTCCAGTGTCAGAAAGCTGTGTCTCAGTCACAGGTCATGATTCCTCCAGCAGGATAATGACCCAAATCATACTTCAAAAACCACCCAAGAATGGATGAGTAGAAAACATTTTAACTGTTCCGAAGTGGCCTTCTATGAGTCCAGATCTGAATCCCATCGAACATCTGTGGAAAGAGTTGAAACTTTCAGCAGTTGAAAAATGGCATCCATCAAACCTGAGTGAACTGGAGCAGTTTGCTCGAAAAAAAGTGGACCCAAATCCCAGTCAAAAAGTGTAGAACTCTGATTCAGAGCCACAGAAACACTTGATTGCAGTTATCGTCTCCAAATGCTGTAGTACAAAATATTAGGTTGAGAATCAATATTTTTGTCCTTGGTATTCTCATTTGTTTTACTGTTTAAAGTAATTTGTCATAAATCAAAAATGAAGTTTCTGTTCTATTATGTTTGAAATAAAGAATGGTGGATACCAAATATTATTGGTCAATTTTTAATGTTATCTTGTATAGGCTTTGTAACTTACCTTTCCTTGCAGATAAAAATGCATTTATATGAATAGACATGCTGATAACTCTTTCAAGCATCTACTTATTCAAATTGAAACATATTATATGCAAGCAGCTATACAAGTCTCCTAAAAATAACAGAGACCTTAATAAAGTAAGGAACAGTCTTGTCTCACCAGAGGAAATCCCTGCCCATGAATTCCCTACAATGTAATGAAATGATGGTTAACTTCAGGATGACTAAATGTTTCGGAATTAATAGTAAATATAAACACTGACTGAGAAACCCATGACACTATGGGGCTGAATTATCAATGTGCGGGTAGACATGATCCAATGTAGCAGATCATGTCTGCCGCACATCGATAAATACCGACAGCATATGCACAATCATTGCACAAGCATTTCACTAGAAATGATGGTGCAATGCTGCCCCCTGCACATTCGCGGCCAGGGGGTGTCAATCATCCCGATCGTATGCGATTGGGCGGATTTCTGTCCGCTGCCTCAGAGGTGGCAGATGAGTTAAGGAGCAGCGGTCTTAAGACTCAGTATTTCTGGTTTAGATCACATAAATGATTGCCTTGTACCTTATCTTGGAAGCAAAAGAGGACTTGACAATCTTGTAGCCAACAATGGACTAAGTTTGCAATTTATAAAGCATTGGATAGATCTTGGCAATCTTATAGTCAAAAACAGATTGCGTTTGCAACATGGAAGCTAGGGTTGCCACCTCAGCCATGTTTTCCTGGACACGTATAAGTAACACATGCTGCAGGGTGTGAATGGAGGAAAATGAAAAGTGCATTTAGATAGTGCTGTCCAGAAACACAATACATGTTCTTCCCTACACCCTGAAGCATGTGTAACTCATAAGTGTCCAGGAAAACATGGCTGGGGAGGTAACCCTAATGGAAGCACAGCAGAAAATGACAATGCCATAGTTATGAATAGACCTAGTCAATGACTTTGAAACAAGACAGGACTTTACAATAACATAGCCAAAAATTGGAAAGGGTCCCTGAACAAAACTGGACCTTGAAATTGGCTCAGCAACCTAGAAGCAGAACAGGACTGGGTAATCATGAAATCAAGAGCAGAAGAGACTACAAATACTTAGGATAAACTGTCTAAATGCACGGGCAACTTCTAGCAGTGCTTGCTGTATAACCTGTGCTAAAGGTTCTGCTATTTGTAACCTTGATATCGGAAGTGACCCTGCAGTTGTTTTGGTGCCAAGACCTATAGGGTGGTGTTAAAAGGACCCTGCTAGCACCAGGCACCAGGACAGTAAACTTACAAACTAATGTTTTACAAATCTGCACAGTGCAGAATTATATAACATTAGCTTAGCGGCAAGTTTATAAAACACAAGATTGCAGAGATATTATATTTCAAAATGTAATTTTACTGACCGCAGCTCCTGACTCCTGACTACTGAGTGGGTCTTAATTTGCATAAGCGCATCACGGGCATGCGGTCTAGTTACAGCCAGCCCGATCACGCCATTAAACTGAATGTAGCTCGCTCCCGCTTCGATCTGTCCAGCTCCAAAATATCAGGCAATTCTCCTCTGAACAAGGGAAATGGCAACCAAATGAATAATATTTCACAGGAGAGACATAAAATAGAACTAACGTGTTAAAAAGACTATAAAATGGTGATAAAAGTTAATTAATCTAAGAAAGGACTCAGATGAAATATGGATCAACTTCCAATAGAAACACATCTATACTATAATCGCATTTGTAACGCGCCCGTCGGTGTCGCCAATTGCACATGCATCCTCAAAGGAATATTGGCTGCGCGAGGCAGCCAAAAGAATGTTAGCTGTGCGCGCAGCCAAAAGAATCCACCTTGTAGCAGCAAAGCTGCATCCTGGTGGATTCCAAAAATGGCAGGGTGGTCCGAAAATGGCAGGGTGGTGAAAGAATATCGCCCGCACAAAATAACACAAAACATGTAACCGCCCACAATAAATAAAGAAATAAATAAAAAACACGAAGTATAACAAAAAAAAACTAACCTCCCACACAAAGTATTAACAAACACCTAAACCGTAAAATTATAAACTAATTAACCCCTAATCCGCAAATAACATAATTAAAATATTAACCCCTAAACCGCCAACCCCCCACATCACAATAAACATAATTAACCTATTCACCCCTGAACAGTCAAAAAACCCCACATTACAATAAACCTAATTAACCTGTTAACCCCTAAACCGACAAACCCCCACATCGCAATAAACCTAATTAACCTATTAACCCCTAAACTGACAGACCCCCACCTTGCAACAAACCTAATTAACCTATTTACCCCTAAACCGACAAACCCCCACCTTGCAAAAACCTAATTAACCCATTAACCCCTAAACCACCAAAACCCCACATCGCAATAAACCTAATTAACCTATTAACTCCTAAATTGCCAACCCCCAAAACACAAATAAATAATTGAATTACTAAGCCCCCTAACCTAACACCCCCTAAATTAATCCCAATACTAAATTACACCTAAATAAAACATAACATTAAATTACACTAAAAAAATTACAAAAAAATGAATCTAATCAAAAATACAAAAAATAAACCTAATCCCTACGAAAATAAAAAGCCCCCCAAAATAAAAACACCCCTAATCTAAACTAAACTACCAATAGCCCTTAAAAGGGTATTTTGTAGGGCATTGCCCTAAGTTAAACAGCTCTTTAACGTTTAAAAAAATACTAAGTCCCCCCTAACAATAACCCCCCCATCCACCAAACCCCCAAAATAAAAAAAAAACTAACACTAAAAAAACCTAAAGGGCATTCAGCTCTTTTACTGCTCTTAAAAGGGCATTCAGCTCTTTTACAGCCCATTAAATCCCTAATCTTAAAAAATAAAAATAAAATAATAAAAAAATAAAAAAAATCCTAAAACTAAGCCCCAAATAGGTACTCACCGTTCCTGAAGTCCGGCAAAGAAGGTCTTCTTCCAGGCGGCTCCATCATCTTCTATCTTCATCCGGAGCGAAGGCAGCACGGAGCGGAGTTGCAGAGCTGACTTCCCCTTTAGGGGCAATGGGTAGTTTAGGTTTTTTTAGGGTTAGGTTTTTTATTTTGGGGCGGTTGGTTGGGTGGGGGGGTTTTACTGTTAGGGGTAATTGGTAATTTTTGTAAGTAAAACAGCTGTTTAACTTATGGCAATGCCCTACAAAAGGTCATTTTTAAGTGCTATTGGTAGTTTAGTATTAGATTAAGGGGTGTTTTTATTTTGGGGGGACTTTTTATTTTTATAGGTGTATTAGTTTAGGTTTCATTTTTTTATTTTGGATAGCTTTGTTTATTTTTTTCTGTAATTTTACTTTTTTTTATTTTTTTTAACTTTAGCTTGGGGGTTTGTATTTTTAAACATAGACTGCCCTCTGCGCAGGCTTATCGCATAGTATAAATATAAATATAAAAGCGTCATCAAATGAGGCAAACATTATACTTACAAATAATGTCTTCAATCATATGAGGCAAGTGATGACCTCTTGGGGAAAGGGACAACTTCCCATGATAGGCGTACTTCAGAGCCTCCAGTAGTGGGTAGAAAATTCTGGTGTAAGAGTTGATTTACCAGAAGATAGTTATCATAATTTCTCAAAGATAAACAGAATATGCAATATAATGTAATACGTTTTAATAGAAAAAGGTTAAAATACAAAAATATACAATTACATACAAAACCTTCTCCTAGATTACGAGTCTTGCGTTAGCCTTAAAAAGCAGCGTTGAGAGGTCCCAACGCTGCTTTTTAACGCCCGCTGGTATTATGAGTCTGGCAGTACAGGTGTACCGCTCACTTTTTTTCCGCGACTCGAGCATACCGCAAATCCATTTACGTCAATTGCGTATCCTATCTTTTTAAGGAGACTTGCATAATGCCGGTATTACGAGTCTTGGAAAAAGTGAGCGGTACAGCCTCTCCTGTCAAGACTCCTACCGCATTTAAAAGTCAGTAGTTAAGAGTTTTATGGGCTAACGCCGTAACATAAAACTCTTAACTAAAGTGCTAAAAAGTACACTAACACCCATAAACTACCTATTAACCCCTAAAACACTTAAATACATTTTTTAACCCCTAATCTGCCAACCGGACATCGCCGCCACTTCAATAAATATATTAACCCCTAAACCGCCGCACTCCCGCCTCGCAAACATTAGTTACATTTTATTAACCCCTAATCTGCCATCCCTAACATCGCCGACACCTACCTACATTTATTAACCCCTAATCTGCCGCCCCCAACGTCGCTGCAACTATATTAAATGTATTAACCCCTAAATCTAAGTCTAACCCTAACACCCCCCTAACTTAAATATAATTTAAATAAATCAAAATAAAATTACTACAATTAAATTAATTATTCCTATTTAAAACTAAATACTTATAAAATAAACCCTAAAATAGCTACAATATAACTATTAGTTAACTAGCTTAGGGTTTATTTTTATTTTACAGGCAACTTTGTATTTATTTTAACTAGTTATAATAGTTATTAAATAGTTATTAACTATTTAATAACTTCCTAGTTAAAATAAATACAAATATACCTGTAAATCCTAACCTAAGTTACAATTACACCTAACACTACACTATAATTAAATAAATTACCTAAATTAACTACAATTAATTACAATTAAATTCAACAAACTAAATTACGAAAAAAACACTAAATTACAGAAAATAATTACAATTTTTTAAACTAATTACACCTAATCTAATCCCCCTAATAAAATAATAAAAAAGCCTACCAAAATAATAAAAATCCCTACCCTATACTAAATTACAAATAGCCCTTAAAAGGGCTTTTTGCGGGGCATTGCCCCAATCAGCTCTTTTACCTGTAAAAAAAAAGACGGCGACTGGAACAATGACGGGATCAGCCAATAGGATTTTTTCCACCTTAATTCCAATTGGCTGATTCTATTCTATCAGCCAATCGGAATTCAAGGGACGCCATCTTGGATGACGTCATTTAAAGGACCCGTCATTGTTCCAGTCGCCGTTGAATGAAGTGGATGCTCTGCGTCGGATGTCTTGAAGATGGACCCGCTCCGGATGGATGAAGATAGAAGATGCCGCCTGGATGAAGACTTCTGCCCGTCTGGAGGACTTCTTCTGCCCGGATAGGATGAAGACTTCGGACCGTCTGGAGGACCACTTCTGCCCGGTTGGGTGAGGACGTCTCAAGGTAGGGTGATCTTCAAGGAGGTAGTGTTAAGTTTTATTAAGGGGGGATTGGGTGGGTTTTAGAGTAGGGTTGGGTGTGTGGGTTGTAATGTTGGAGGGGGTATTGTCTTTTTTTTTACAGGTAAAAGAGCTGATTACTTTGGGGCAATGCCCTGCAAAAAGCCCTTTTAAGGGCTATTTGTAATTTAGTATAGGGTAGGGATTTTTATTATTTTGGGGGGCTTTTCTATTTTGTTAGGGGGGTTAGATTAGGTGTAATTAGTTTAAAAAAATTGTAATTATTTTATTATTTTCTGTAATTTAGTGTTTTTTTTTCTCGTAATTTAGTTTATTGAATTTCATTGTAATTAATTGTAGTTAATTTAGGTAATTTATTTAATTATAGTGTAGTGTTAGGTGTAATTGTAACTTAGGTTAGGATTTATTTTACAGGTATATTTGTATTTATTTTAACTAGGAAGTTATTAAATAGTTAATAACTATTTAATAACTATTGTACCTAGTTAAAATAAATACAAAGTTGCCTGTAAAATAAAAATAAACCCTAAGATAGCTGCAATGTAACTATTAGTTTGATGTCTATGGGGAAATCGTGCACGAGCACTATTAGTTATATTGTAGCTATCTTAGGGTTTATTTATAGGTAAGTATTTAGTTTTAAATAGGAATAATTTAGTTAGTAGTAGTAATTTTATTTAGATTTATTTAAATTATATTTAAGTTAGGGGTTTGTTAGGGTTAGAATTAGATTTAGGGGTTAATAACTTTATTATAGTGGCGGCGACGTTGGTGGCGGCAGATTAGGGGTTAATAATTGTAGGTAGGTGTTGGTGACATTGGGGGCGGCAGATTAGGGGTTAATAAATATAATGTAGGGTTCGGCGATGTTGGGGGCAGCAGATTAGGGGTTCATAAGTATAATGTAGGTGGCGGCGGTGTCTGGAGTGGCAGATTAGGGGTTAATAATATAATGCAGGTGTCGGCGATGTCAGGGGCGGCAGATTAGGGGTTAATAAGTGTCAGATTAGGGGTGTTTAGACTCAGGGTTCATGTTAGGGTGTTAGGTGTAGACATAAATGTGTTTCCCCATAGGAATCAATGGGGCTGCGTCAGGAGCTGAACGCTGCTTTTTTGCAGGAGTTAGGTTTTTTTTTTCAGCCGGCTCTGCCCCATTGATTCCTATGGGGAAATCGTGCATGAGCACGTTTTGCCAGCTTACCACTACCGTAAGCAGCGCTGGTATTGAGGTGAGATGTGGAGCTAAATTCTGCTCTACGCTCATATTTTTGCGGCTAACGTAATACCAGCGTTACTGTAGGTGAGCGGTAAGGAAAAACTGTGCGTTAGCCACGCACATCATTACCGACAAAAACTCGTAATCTAGCCGCTTATTATCTATGAGTTATATATACAGCTGTTTGGGAGCACAAGCAGTGTGTATGTATTGGTGCTGGAAGTTCTGCTGTAAAAATACAATGATGTAAGTAATACCGGTGCATGCTAATGTGCGCTGGTATAACAAGTAAGGTACAATGTGAATGTGACCTCACGGAAGCATTGCGCTCATGAGAGTGATCTTCCATTGTCTGCAATGGGAGCCTTATTGTCATGCCATGGGACACAGCATAAGAACTAGCACAGCAAAAGTGGTAAGTTGCTCATCGATAGTCAGCAAATTTAAATATATATGTATATGATTATATACTTATACTGTATATTTATGTATATGTTAATATGTGTATATATACATATTAACATATAAATATATACTGTATGTATATAAGCATATACATATATATTTACAGGAAACACACAGTTCCCATAGACCGCAATGTAAATGCACTTTTCAGTGCACCCCACAGCTGCCAACTTTAACCCCCAAAAACTGCCTAGTGCAGTTTTTTTTTTTTTTTTAATAAAAAGTCCTATTTTTTATTTCAAAAAAGCACTACACGCTGTATTTTATGGGTTTTGGGGGACACTTAAAAAATTAACCAGAGGTCTGACCTCTGGTTAATTTTTGGAGCGCTAATTGCTACTGCGAGCTCGTGGTAGCAATAACCTGTCACTTGCAATGGCTGGTTATTTATTGCATGCCCGCATATGGGCATGTGATAAATTAGCGCTCCACTTGTAATCTAGCCCATATGAGTTGTAACCAGAAAAGGTATATTGAATAAATGTATCTATAAATGCGAGTTGGTCTGATAATACATAATAACGGTTATGCAAACTAAGTATACATGTCTATAAATGCCTTATTTATCCATGATCACATAATGCATATTTAGAATAAATTTTATACAAAAATATCAGATATACACAACATATACAAAAATAACAATATAATGGGGGCGTGGCTAGGCAAGCAACATGGCCGGTCGCAATTTCTAATGCTCCTAAGGAGGATCAAGTTCACCGTCAAATATTTATAGAAATACTCAGTATTTTACGTTCATGCAGTCATATAATGAAGCCTAAACATCTACTGCACAGACTATGCTTAACATTTCGCCTGATTATTTGCTTTTGAGCTCCTTTTGGACCCTTACTAGACGACGGCCTGATAAACTTACTCTATACCCTTACCCGTCCACATGGGTTAAGTGGCAAACGCATTAACTCTCTATAAAGCGACAGGAACCAAGATAAGAGAAGATCCATAATATTGCTGAAGGACATCTGTCACATAAGCGAATATGGAGGATACACACTGCCTAATAGCTACTCTTATTCAAAACTTTGTGCAGGAATACTGTGCGAGAATGGCGGACTTAAAGACTGTGCTAAAGTCAGAGATGGGGATCACTTATGGACACCGGCTCCAAACATCCAAAACGAGCCACTACCGGAGACCATTAAATCCTCTAATCTCCCAATTGGGAAGCAGACTCTTATGGCAGACCGGGAGTTACATGTCCTACAGATCACTAAACTACCTCAAACTGCCGCGGCCACTGGGGACCAGTCGTGGAGAGCTTTGCAGCTGTTGCCTGATGCAGGTTCCGGGGAAAACGCACCTAAGAATGAGCGAGCTCTTTACAGGAGTGAAATAGTGCGGACCTGGGAGGATGTGTTAGAGAATGCAGCCCACCCTCTGATGCACCGATTTGCCGCGTCTTCATTGAAACAACTTCCCAGAAGATGGTTTCGGCCCTGGCGACACCTGCCTTCAAATCTCCCATCAACAGTAGGAGGCCTATCTCTGACGGCGGTCTGTAGTCTCCCCTCCTCTCTTGCTGCCCTACCTGCACATTGCATTAAGACCGGAGTGGGGTAATGCTCTCTGTGACGCCATATTCCCTCATGGAACTTTACTCCCAGGACACTGACTTTTCTCACTGACTTCTTAATGACGACTGTAAGGTCTGATTAGTACAATCAGCTGAACACCACAAAAGAGACGATTGGCTTTCTAGACATTATCGCTCCCTAAAAGTTATATTAGTTCCTTTTGTTGAGAATATTTATTTGCTCTGCTTGTCTCTTTTTATTTATCCCTGGTTCACCAAAAATATATATCTATAGAAGTAAGAATATCCCCTATATATGTTATAAGTGTTCATATACTTGAGTCAAATCATATTCACCTTATTTAATGTGACTCATTTATAAGCAAGCTAGCTATATACTCTTCTAAAGCCTCTATGATAATGATAACTTAGTAACTGGCTGTCTGTGTTATACAGTTGTTACCTATATACAGCTACCTATGTTTTTGAGTTAAAAGAAATACCAAATGTGACTCCTCTATTGTAAGATGTTCAAACTTAATGTACTAAAAGGTGATATTTTCCTGACTCGTTAACATATTTTAAATTTCAAAATGGGCACCAGCCGTCTCCCTTGTATGAGGGAGAACACTTGCTCACAAATACTAGATGACAAATGGATTTAGTACTCATAGACCGGTCTGCAGTACTACCATAGCTTACCCTGTAGCACCACTGTAATTACTACCCTATGTCTCCACAACACCCTTTCTATGTCACTATGGTTACTGATTATGTATCCTAGGGATAAACTTAAAAAACGTAACATAAACCCATGTGCTCATTGGTTTGGGAGTTATTGATACTATGTATTTGATTAGTTATATGCTAGTCAGTTTGACAATTGTTTTCCCCCTTACCAAGAGGATAAACTGACATATCTGAAGGCATTACATGGGCGCTCAGTCTGTGCTTACTTACTTATATCTCTGTGTTATCCTCATTATCTTGCGCTACATCTTAACCATAACCCCCTAGTTAAATATTATATAACCTGAAAGTAACAAACCATCCCCTGGCTTTTATTTTAAGTATCTACGCCCAGAGATATAACCTAGATATTTCACACCTATTTACAAGCCCAAAAATTAGAACAGGGGTATGGCTGACCATACTTTATGTTAAGTTAACTATGATATTATCTGCTCATTGCACTGTTTGTCTACTGGACTCATGTTCAGTGATTTCTTACCTACATATAGCCTCTCTAAGAACCTGGGCTTCTGATTAAGCAAGCTTACTATAGGACTCTCATAAGCTTCCTATCGTTTCTAGTTTTTTTTATTTTTAGATTCATATGTTTTCTCAATATTCACTCTAGCCCGCCCCCCCCCCTAAAAATTCCCCCCTCCCACAAACTGTATGTCTGTCAAAAGCGCTGAGATAAGGGTGCAGTCTGTAGAGGCTTAGATACAAGGTAATCACAGAGGTAAAACATATATTAATATAACTGTGCTGGTTATGCAAAACTAGGCAATGAGACATAAAGGGAGTATCTATCTTTTTAAACAATACAAATTCTGGTGTAGACTGTCCCTTTAATACATTTGCCCCTAACACTGTTCCTTTCAAACAAGTTGGATTCTTATCATGAACCTTTTTATAATGTTTAGACAGACTATGTCCATTGAAACCCATTTCAATTTTAATGTGTTCTAGTTTTGTATGATCTTTTGGACCGACCTATATATTGCAGCTTGCAGCTGCATTTAAGTAAATAAACTATATGTGTAGTCCTACAATTTGTAAAAATATTTATTTTGCATTGTTTATTGTTAGCGTGTGGACAAACAGTTTTAGTTGGTTTGTTGCCATTATGGGCATGTAACCCACTGAATAAAGGGTTTTAAAGTAAATAATAGTAGTAATAAATCCAGTAAGTGCCTCTCTGCCTGAATGTTTTCATTAAGGCGGGAGCTTCAATACGCATACGGGTATTGCGGTGAGACCTCCTGGCATTCTCACTTCATGTTTCTCTACTGGACTTGATTGACATTTTACAGCAGAACTTCAAGCACCATTATTATCACACTGCATGTGCTCCCATACTGCTGTAAATATAACTCATAGATAATGAGGTTTTGTATATGAGTATATTTTTTCTTATTTTAACCTTTTTTATTAAAATGTACACTATATTGTGTATTCAGTTTATCTTTGAGAAACGCTGAGCACTATCTTCTGGTGAAGTATGCTTCCTTTCGATGGCGCTTTTATATTTATACGTATTTCAATCAGAATGTTGATCCATATTACATCTGAGAACTTTATTACTTAGATTTATGAACTTTTATCACCATTTTATATTATTTTTAACACTTTAGTTGTATTTTATGTCTCTCCTGTGAAATATTATTCATTTGGAGTATATAATTTCTTATGCATCATTTCTTATGCAATCTTTTTTATAGGATTAGCACTCTGTTTTCTATTTGTTGTGTTATATGAAAATGTACTTTTATTATATGTTATTTTCTTATTAAAAAAAGAAAGAAAAAGCTGTCCACATGTGTTATATCTTGCTGTACCACTCAATCCTGATATTCTTGGGGACTGATTTAACAAGCTCCATATGGAGCCGCAAATCTGCAGGGGGCGGCATTGCGCCAGCAGTTCACCAGAACTCCTGTTGCAATGATAAATGTCAATAGCGTATGCTGTCGGCATTTATCGATGTGCAGCAGACATGATACGCTACATCATATCATTTCCGCTCACACTATGATAAATCTACCCCTTGAAGTCTTTAGGGGAAAACACTGGTAGTTTAGGCTTTTTTTATTTATATATATATATATATATATATATATATATATATATATATATATATATATATATATATATATATATATTCTTTTTATTATCTTTCAGGGCAAATCAGGATAAATCCAAGTTACAACATTTCCACGGGCGGGCATACCCACCTGACAAATGACCAAACACAAGGTGCATAATACAAAAGATCAGCTATATATTTTAGTCCAACTGTAGTCGATCTTGAAGTGTCTCTAGTGAGGGGATACACCACTACAGTAACCCCTTGCCAGTGGCCATACGTTGGCTGAGTGATGATTATAATCCAAACCCCTCTGCAATGAGGCGGGTGATGGACTTGGATAAAACAAATAATGGAGGGGGAAAAACAAGAGGGGAATAAACATAATCATAACTTCCAAGGATATATATAACAATCAACAGTAGCTGTAAAATATAGACAAACCTTTGCTACTAATAGATTACTTGCACCTATACTTTAGTCTAGCCTCTTGACATTATCTATGAATCTTTGAACCCTGGCGTTCCCACAGCACATTTATTCTATAAAGCATGAATACATTGCTTCCATAAGAACATCATATCTTGATGAAGGCTCATTTGCCCAACTTTAACAAAGTGAAGTCTTTCTAAAACCAAAGTATTCTGGACTAAAGCGATCCAGTTGGAAAGGGTGGGAATCTGGGACTGCTTCCAAAAAGAGGGGATTAAGCGTTTAGCAGCATTTATCAGGATCTGGTATAAACCTTTCCTGATCTTACATGAAATGTCAGATAATGCATTGAACAAGACCCTTTCGGGGGATAGAGTCAATTGGGTACCAATGACTTTGCATATTTGTTCATGAATTTGAATCCAAAAGGGACGTAAAACCTCACAGTTCCACCATATATGATACATAGTGCCCTCCCGCCCACACACCCCCCCCCCCCAGCATCTATTGCTAGCCAAGTCAAACATATGTTTCAACTTGCTAGGGGTTAAATACCATCTGGTAATAATCTTTGTATTTGTTTCTAGAGCTGTAGCCGAATGTGCAGATTTGGCTGTGGCTTTAAACAACAGCGACCATTGTTTGTGAGATATAGTTCTATTCATTTAATTTTCCCATTTACAGTAAGTGTATAATTAGGCTTGGTCGGGTAGTAGGATTTGAGAAGGTCCTTGTACATTATAGCTATTACTTTCTTAGGGGGGATCTGGGATAAGCAACAAGTCTCAAACCTAGCGGGTCGTCTCAGCATATCTTTTTTTAATTTATGTGTGGTAAGGAAATGTCTGACCTGGTGATAGAATAACCAAGGTTGAAACCACTGCATACCCCTCTCTAGCAGCACAGACCTCTGGGCCAAGAGACCATTTTCTAATAACGAGTGTATCGGCATATGGCTCAGTAGTGATATCAATTTGGGAGTAATAGGTGTCTTTCTAAGATTCCCTGCTGGGAATTCTCTATTGGGACTGAGTATTGTCAACGGTGAATAAGGTGTCAAAATACTGTGGTGTTTATTACGAATCGCTATCCAGTCTGACTAAGTTTCTTTAATAATCGGGTATAGGGCAATTGCTTCCAAGGCGGGTTTTTGTGGTGCCCAACATATACCTCCTAACTGGGGCACCCCTAGTAGGTGCGACGCTAGGTGTACGCTACTTTTTTAAGAATTATTTCCCTGTCTGCACCAATCTATTACTCTGTTCAAATATATTGCTAATTTATATAGTTGAAGATTTGGAACTCCCAATCCTCCATCCTCTCTAAGCGTATACAATGTGGATTTCTCTAGTCTTGGGGGTCTACAGTGCCAAATATATGCATCAATTATAGCTTGCAATTTACGGAGATCTGCACTGGCACCCGGGATGGGGAGGACCTGCATAACATACAAAGCCTTCAGTAGAAGTGTAATTTTGGCCGCTGCTATCCTCCCCAACCACAAGATATTTTTTGGGAGCCAGGAGGAGGACAAATAGGCGAACTCTTCTAGTAGACAACCATAATTTAATTTAGGCAGGTCCTCTATTTTTGCAGTTTAAAATATCCCCAAGTATTTCAAGGCTTGATTTTGGATCTTAAAGGGGTATTGTTGCCTAATTGGTGTGAGGTCACTACTTGATAGGTTAATGGGATATAGCTCTGATTTGTTGGTGTTTACCAAACAAAATTGAGACAGCACCATATGCTTTCAATTCGTATTGAATGTGTGGGAGGGACTGTAGAGGGGAGGTCAATGTCATAAGGATATCGTCGGCAAACATTGCCAGCTTGTATATTTGGTCCTGAACTGTTATTCCTTTTATATTAGGATTGCTACGTAATTTTATTGCTAGGGGTTCAAGAGCTAGCACAAATAAAATGGTAGATAATGGGCTGCCTTGTCTTGTCCGTTACGGATTTCAAAATTTTCAGAGAGGGTTCCATTTACCCTAACCTGGGCCGACGGATTGGAATATAGGGCCATAAGTTTTTGTATGAATTTTATAGGGAAGCTGAATCTTTGAAGGGTGGATTGTAGAAAAGTCCAATCCAGCCGATCAAATGCTTTTTCAGCATCGGTTGAGAGATATATTGAGGGGGTGTTAGATTGCTTTATATATTCCATTAAATTTAATACTTTGCCAATATTATCTTTAGCCTCTCTCCGAGGGACAAAACCAACTTGATCACAATGAACCAAGCTTGGTAAAAACATGTTTATCCTATTTGTCAATGTTTTAGCGTATAATTTGAGGTCAACATATAATAAAGAGATAGGCTTGAAGTTTGCTGGGGTCTCCAGTTTTTTACCCGGCTTGGGAAGTACAGTTATGTGTGCCTGCATCATGGTGTCGGAAAAGACGTTAGAGTCAGATATATAATTGAACAGAGCAAGCATATGTGGCAGGAGTTGGATTTTAAAGGTCTTATAATAGCGGTTTGAGAAGCCATCAGGGCACTGGGCTTTGTCAGGCTTCATTTCTTTTATAACTTCTAATATTTCTTTGCCTGTAATTGGAGATTCAAAGAATTTGATCTCATTTGTGTCTAATTTGGACAGGGCTACACTATCTAGATACTTCTCACATACCCTTTTATGTAAGTCTGATGATCTTCTGGGGAATAGGCTATATAATGTGTGGTAGAAGGATTTAAAGGATTTATCGATATTTACAGTGTCTTCTATTATAGCCCCTTGGGCAGAAGTGAGGGAGTTAACAAAAGATTTTAATTGTCTTTTTTTCAACGCTCTAGCCAATAATTTGCCTGTCTTGCTCCCTTCTCCACAATATTTTTGGTTCAGGAACAGTTGGTGTCTCTGCAGATGTTTAGTTAGATTGTTTCTTATTTCTGTTAAGATGGTGATAAGATTTTGGTCAGAGGGGTTCTGTTTCAGCCGATAATCTGCTTCAGAGGCTTCCTGGGCTAATTTGGTGTATTCTTTTAGGTATTGTTTACACTTTTGGGCTTTTAGTTTAATAAATTCACCGTGTATAAAAGCCTTATGGGCTTCCCAGATCATAGTAGGTTTGGATTCTGGTATATTGTTCGTGGATAGGTATATATCTAATTGTTCAGTCACTTTTTCCAAAACCGAAGGGTCAGATAGCAGATAGTCATCTAGTCTCCAAGAAAAGGGCTTAAGTGGGATAGATGGCCAATTTAAAATGCATTCTACTAAGGAGTGATCAGACCACAATGTATGTTTGAAATTTGCTTGTTTAACTAGTGACAATGCAATGTGGTCAACCAGTATGTAATCGATTCTGGAATAGCTTTTTTTGCGGGTTTGAGAAAAAGTATAATCTTTCATGTGTGGGTGGGTATATCTCCATGTATCCTGTAGTGTCATGGACTTAATGTCCCTCCATATAGAGAAGAGCTTTCTGGGGAGTCCTGATAAATGGATTAGAGCTATCCATCTCAGGGACCAAAGAAATGTTTAGGTCCCCAGCCACTATAAGGGGGCCTTTATGCAGATCAATGACTTTGGAGGTGATAGAGGAGAAGAAGCGGCCTGTGTTGGGGGCGTATAGGTTAATTATAGTAGCTAGTTTGCCAAATAAAATGCCAGTTATACCCAAAAATCTCCCCTCCTTATCTCTGTCTAACTGTTGGAGTTTAAATGATATAGACTGTGGAAGTGTTGGGGATAGTGGGTGGAAAACAATTTGGGGATTTTATTGGCTTTGGAATGTGTCTCCTGCAATAATAATATCTTCCCTCCTCTTTTGCGCAGGTCTTGTATGGCCAAGGCCCGTTTACCAGGACAGTTGAACGCTTTCACATTCTGTGTGATGATATAAATATTTTGTATGTTAAAGTTTGTTATTTCTTGAATTTAATGTCAATTTGAGAACTAGACTGTGACTCCATAGTATCCTATTCGTAGTGCAGTGGAAATTCAAGAGAGGATCTGGGATCCCTGGGAAGTTAACAGTAATACAGTAAAATGTAAAAAAAACTAGGACATGAACAAAAACTAACAGTACACAAGAGGTGTACTTTGTACTACAGATAGTAGGGATTTTCCTAATAGGGAATCCCCATGAGGGCATTGCTTTTCTTTTTCAAAGATGTAATACGCCTATCGTTATGTGCTAATACACCTATTAAAATACTCTTCCAATTGAGCAGGGAGGTCGCTATCAGGTCACCCTCCTACTTGGGTATGCATGTTAGGCTCCTCAGGTTACAACATATCAAGGTTTTACAATAGAACGGTTAAACATAGTTAAGAAAAAAGGAAACATAGCCCACTACAGAGCTTTCATAGATCCCTATAAAAAGATCTAAAAGGTGAACTCTGCTCTCCCTAGGCCATCACCAAACAGCACCCACAACAAACCCTTCTTCCCACAAGATACTTGTATATGACATATCAGACGAGCATCCTGCAAAGGAAGAGAAAAAAAAAGAACATTGGCATGATAAACATGTTAAATGACCAGCATAGCTTATTGATTACCGTCCTGAGTCATTTACCGACTCCCAGAACCATGATCACCCTCTCCCAGTGTCCCTTTGGAGGGGCCCTTGGGTGTGTTTTCTTCCATTCCGATCTCTGAGGGAGAAATGGCAAGAGGCGTGCTTCTCCAGCCTCAATCTGAAGAGGATCCCCTTGCAAAATAGGGGGAACAATCTCTATCTCTTTACAGATCCGGGTGACATCTACTTATGTGTTGCAGATCACCCTTCTGCCTTTCCATGTAATTTGCAGGTTGAATGGGTGTTCACATCTATATGGTATATTGAGTTGTCTCAACTTTGTAGTGAAGAGTTTGAGTTCTCTCCTCTTCTGCAAAGTCTGAGGGGTCAGATCTTCACATAGTTGTATAAATTCTGAACGAAATTTTATTGAGTACTTCTGCCTAGCCCTTTTCATTATTTTCTCCTTCATATTGTAGCTGGATATTTTAACTATAATGTCCCTTGGTGGTTGGTCTCCTAAGGGCTTGGCTCGCAGAGCTCTATGGAATCTGTCCATAGCTATAGTAGCGTCTACGCCTGTTTCCATCAGGTTAGTGAAGAGGCTTTGCAAATATTGCTCCAGATCCGCCGGTGCAACTGTCTCCGGGACTCCTCTGATTCTGATATTGCTGCGGCGACTACGATTCTCCAAGTCGTCTATCTTGTTTTCCATCTGCAGCAACACCTTATCTTGCTATATTATTTTAGAGTGGAGGAAAGATATGGTAGAGTTAGCGAGGTCCGAGGTTTCCTCAAGTTTTTCCACTCTCTGCCCGACATCAGTCAACTCCTTTTTAATTTCCGAAATTTCCTCCCGTATACACTGCCTGACTTGGCTTATCAGTGTGGTAAAATCTTTTTTGAATGGCAGAGAGTCCAGGAGGGCCCTAGGGACAGAGATTGCTGAGTTAGGATGTTCTTCCTCTAAATCTGAAGACCCAGACGAAACCCTAGGGCGAGTATCAGTAGGTTTAGGAAGTGTTTCAGTAGGTATGTCCAGATTTTTGAAGAAGTTGTTGACTGAAAGTGTCGAGGACCCTTATTTCTTGGCAGGCTTTTCAGCCCTGCTCCCCTTCCTAGAAGACATGTTGGTGACTGGTTATCTAATGTGCTTTCCAAAGAATGTGTGCTATCTCTACCTTATACTGGGCCTAAAGGTAGATTTGGGTGACTCAGAAAACTGAATATGGATACAGGCAGGATCAGGTTGTAAGAAATGCAGGTCAGAGGATAAGGCTGTGACAGGCCCCTCCCACATGGTTAAATTAGCAAGCCTGCATTTTGGGTAGACTAATTAACAACCTAACCAGATTGACCCAAACAGAGTTCTTATTGTTTCTTATTTTATTTATTTTTTATTTCATGTTCCCCTTTCTACTTTCTTCTTCCATACAAGTTAACCAATGTAGGGATAGTTAATATATGAGACTGACCCCCGGTGTGCAAGAGAAATTATACAGTAGCTGTGGAAGTTGTTCTATACATGCAGAAAAATATACAGGAGCATTCATATTGTCATCTAAGCCTCCATCTCCAGGATCTATCTCCACATAGTGCCTTCTAGCCAGATTTAGTGATGATAGTTTGAACATATTGCCTTACTGAGCTGGCTCTATGTTATTCCCAGATTCTATATGAGAAGGATGCTGCTCGGTACTAGGGGGAGGTATCTGCGTTAACTCCGTAATGGCCTCCGCTTGTGCCTAGAAGCCCATACATGAGCGTGCACTGTATTACCTCCTCTCTTGTGTTCGTAGGTGTCCAGCCTCAGCCCTGTCAGTTCCGTGTTTGTTTACGGCTTGGTATTGTGACCCGCGATACAGGCTCTATCTCAGAGTGGAATACTGCCGTGTTCAGGTGCGGCCCAGCCACATGGCGTCTCCGTGCGGGCAATTCAAAGTGCAGTGCTTGCTTGTGGCTAGCCTCGTTTCTCAGAAGAGCTGCACAGTATAGACCAGCAAGTTTAGCCAGCCTATGCTATCTCCACAGTTGGCTATATAGCATATTAAGAACTTTTAAGCCCTAAAGGGAGTACAGAGCTCACAAATGTGCAGTCATCTCTCTTGAGCGCTGGCTCCGCCCCGGTAGTTTATGCTTTTATGTGGAAAAACGGGTAGATGGGCTATACAATAATCCAGTGTGTGTGTGTGTGTGTTTGTGTAAACTCTGAAGTTGATTTAACATTACATTTAAATATGTTATTTTTGACTAATGCTAGTAAAATATAATATTTATAAAACATCTTTCTAAAGTTATTGAAAAATAGTAGGGAAAATGACTGTGTTAGAATTATTTTACGACAACATTTCTTTGCATATTTCAGATATTTCTCTGTTTTCAGTGTTTAAATTGAAGCTACAAATGTAAATACAAATAAGCTGTGAAAGACTTATCTTTTGAAAGGTAAAAAAACAAACAGAAAGCTAGTCAGTACATAGAGCTCAACTTTTTTTATTATGATTAATGAGGATATTTCAACAAAACAGTGTCCCGAGCTTTACCATGGTAACCAGTTCCTCAGTAGAAAGCTATAGAGAACTGATTTACAACAGGGGTGAGGAGAATTGCATTCAAGAGATAAAGAATACTGCTGTCTGATCTTTGAATTTATAATAGACAAATAATAAGGAAATATAAATAAGAATTAAAGATGAGAGTATGTATTACTCAACATATATGACTAATCATAAGCATCTTCAGAATAATGATTTAAAGAAGGTGAGAAACACACTGCAAATTAATGTATATGCTTTATTTCACATTATTCATGCTCTGGCAATATTAATTTATTTTACACAACTATTCTTAAATAATAAATATATAATATAAAGAAATGTTAAATAATTGAAAGGGAGAATATTACAATAGAATCCTTGTAGTTTCATTATATAAGTGTAATTAGAATGGACGCAAGTACTATAAATAAATATATTTATACAGTAAAACAAAGAAGGCTCAGTCTATATTTCCAAAGGAGAACTAGCATCTGATACAAATAAGGAATCCTGAAGTAGATGTCTGTAATGGTTTAAAGCTTTCTGGTCTGGTAAGATTCTAAAGGATGACTCGCCAGTATTACAAAGCTCCTGAGGGATTATTTTAAAGGCATTTTTTACCTTGGGAACTGTGTATCTCACTAAAGGGAGTTAAATAATATTTTGTCATGTGAATGAGAGACACATACCTATATTACGAGTTTAAAGTAAAAACGTATCGCTCCCGAATAGCCATAAAACCAGTACACTTTTAACCCCTAAAGCACCAGCCCGCCACATCGCAAAGTCTGCACTACACTATTACTATTAAAATAATAAAACCTAACATTACCAAAAAAAAAAACCTGGACATTACAAAAAACAAAACATAACATTACAAAAAATAACAAAGAAATTACCAAAAATTAAAAAAGCGCTCCACTTGTAATCTGGCCCATAGTGTTCACTAAAATACGCTGATAATTTATCTCCATGACGGTGCGTTTTTCTCTATGGTCTGGTGAAATTATCTTTGAAGTACAGTGAGGTCCTTTACAGAATTGTAGAAAGGCAAACTTTACCTTGAAAGCTCATACATTACAGTGAAAAGTTAAAGGGACACTCAAGTCAAAATAAACTTTTATGATTCATAAAGAACATGCCGTTTTAAGAAACGTTCCAATTTACTTCCATTATCAAATTTTGCACAGTCTTTTTATATTCACACTTTCTGGAGAACAAGATCCTACTGAGCATGTGCACAAGCTCCCAGGGTATACGTATACTACAGGGGGCAGGAAAATAGAAGAAAAAATTAAATTGGCAGAAGTAGGCAGAGTAGGTGTTAAATCACTGGGGCCGATTTATCAACCCTCTGTCGGACATGATCCGATCAGCGGATCATGTCCGACAGACATCGCTGAATGCGGAGAGCAATATGCTCTCCGCATTCAGCATTGCACCAGCAGCTCTTGTGAGCTGCTGGTGCAACGCCGCCCCCTGCAGATCGCTAGCAGGGGGTGTCAATCAACCCGATCATATTCGATCAGGTTGATTTCCCGCAATGTCTGTCTGCCTCCTCAGAGCAGGCGGACAGGTTATGGAGCAGCGGTCTTTAGACCGCTGCTTCATAACTGGTGTTTCTGGCGATCCTTAAGGCTCGCCAGAAACATGGGCCTTCAAGCTCCATACGGAGCTTGATAATTAGGCCCCATTGTCTTTTTATTATGCACTTGTTAATTATGTTATTCTACTGCATTGGATTTGCAAGGTTTCTCTCCATACCAGGAAGTTTTTGTTTATCAGGCTCTGAAACTCTTTTCTCAGGCTGATCTTATGCTACATTTCTATGTGTGATAGTGAGATACATACATACAGGATAAGTACTCTTAGTACTTTTATAAACAGTACACATAGATGTTAAAATTCTACTGCAAGATGTGAATTTACATAATGCCCTAAAAATTATCCTTAAACAAACTGTACTCAGTAAAATTAGTATTTAACCCCTTACTGACAGACTATTTTTTAATTTTCATACCATTAAGGACCGGCTGTTTTTACATTTCATTTGTGTTTAGCTGTGCTTTTCCTCTTACTCATGTACTGTACCCACACATATTATATACCATTTTTCTCACCATTAAAGGGACTTTCTAAAGATACCATTATTTTCATCATCCTATTCTATAAAAGGCCAAATGTGTTTGTCCGAAGCTGTCATGCGCAGTAGAAACTGCGCGAGGACAAACACACCTGGCCTTCAAGAAGACTAACCTGGCTGGCATGACATCTGGAGACGACCGTGTGATGGGGCGGGGCCGGCCTGGCGTGATGTGGGTGGGGCTGGGGATGACGTGGGCTGGGCTGGGCAGGGCCGGCGTGACATGGCGGGCGTGAGCGGGGCTGGACAGGGCTGTGTGGATGTCAGAGAGAGAGAGAGCTCAAAAAAAGAGGGGGCATAGAGAGAGAGCTCAAAAAGAGGTGGGATAGATGGAGCAAAAGAGGGGGGATAGAGGGAGAGCAAAAGAGATAGGGGAGAGGGAGAGCAAAAGAAAGGGGAGAGAGCAAAAGAGGGGAGATAGAGAGAGCAAAAGAGAGAGAGAGACAGCAAAAGAGAGGGGGAGAAAAGGGAGAGAGAGCAAAAGAGGGGAGAGAAAGAGAGCGCAAAAGAGGGGGGAGAGAGCGAGGAGAGAGCGAGCAAAAGAGATGGGAGAGAGAGAGAGAGCAAAAGAGAGGGGAGAGAGTGCAAAAGAGAGGTGGGAAAGTGAGGTGAGAGAGAGAGGGAGAGAAAAAGAGAGGGGAGAGAGAGAGCAAAAGAGAGGGTGAGAGAGAGCATAAGAGAGGGGGAGAAAGGGGAGAGAGAGCAAAAGAGGGGAAAGAAAGAGAGCGCAAAAGAGGGGGAAAGAGAGAGAGAGCAAAAGAGAGGGGGAGAGCACAAAAGACAGGGGAGAGAGAGTGCAAAAGAGAGGGGGAAAGAGAGAGCAAAAGACAGGGAGAGAGACAGCAAAAGAGAGGGGGGAAAGCAAAAGAAAGGGAGAGAGAGCAAAAGAAAGGGAGAGAGAGAGCAAAAGAGAGGGAGAGAGACAGCAAAAGAGGGGGAGAGAGAGCAAAATAGATGGGAGAGAGAGAGAGCAAAAGAGAGGGGGGATAGAGAGAGCAAAAGAGGGGGATAGATAGAGCAAAAGACAGGGAGAGAGACAGCAAAAGAGAGGGGGGAGAGCAAAAGAAAGGGAGAGAGAGAGAGCAAAAGAAAGGGAGAAAGAGCAAAAGAGAGGGAGAGAGACAGCAAAAGAGGGGGAGAGAGAGCAAAAGAGAGGGGAGAGAGAGCGCAAAAGAGAGGGTGGGGAAAGAGAGGGGAGAGAGATCGCAAAAGAGAGGGTGAGAGAGAGCAAAAGTGAAGGGGAGAGAGAGAGCATAAGAGAGGGGGAGAAAGAGCAAAAGAGAGGGGGAGAAAAAGAGCAAAAGAGAGGGGGAGAGAAAGAGCAAAAGCGAGGGGGAGAGAGACAGCAAAAGAGAGGGGGAAAGAGAGCAAAAGAAAGGGGAGAGAGAGAGCAAAAGAGAGGGGGAAGAGAGGGCAATAGAGAGGGGGAGAGATAGAGAGAGCAAAAGACAGAGAGAGAAATAGCAAAAGAGAGGGGGTGAGAACAAAAGAGAGGGGGGAGAGAACAAAAGAAAGGGGGGAGAGAGAGAGCAAAATAGAGGGAGAGAGAGTGAGAGCAAAAGAGAGGGGGATAGCACAAAAGAGAGGGGGGAGAGAGAGCGCAAAAGAGAGGGAGGAAAAGAAAGGGAGGAGAGAGCAAAAGAGAGGGGGGGAGAGAGCAAAATAGAGAGGGGGGAGATAGAGAGCAGACGAGGTGGAGAGAGAGAGCAAAAGAGAGGGGGGAGAGAAAGAGAGTGGTTGAACCACTGTACTGCAAAAAATGTCCTTTGTACACGGGATTTAGTACTAGTATTATATAATTTACTATAAATAAAAAATATGATGAAAAAATTTTTAAAAAAATTTGACCCCAAAAATCTGTTACACATCTACAACCACCAAAAAACACCCATGCGAAATAGTTTCTAAATTGTATCCTGAGTTTAGAAATACTCAATGTTTACATGTTCTTTTTTTTTGCAAGTTATAGGGCAATAAGTACAAGTAGCACTTTGCTATTTCCAAGTCATTTTTTTTTTTTTTTTTAAAAAATAGCGAGTTACATTATAACACTGATATCTGTCAGGAATCCCTGAATAACCCTTCACATGTATATATATTTTAAAAGAAGATGACCTAAGGTTTTAAACGTGGGGTATTTTGACTCCTCTTATGCAACCATTTTACCACCAATCTATGCCAAAGTTTGAAAAAAAAAAGATTTTTTGAAACAAATAGCAATTTAAGAATACATGTACTGATAACGTTAAGGGTTACTGCCAAAGAACACCCCAATATGTGTTCAACAACATCTTCTGAGTACAGTGATACCACCCATTTATAGGTGTGTTGGGTTATCTGGGGGGCTAAAAGGCCTTATTAGTGTTCCAACTTGGAATTTTCACATTTGGTCATCATGCACCCATGTCCTATTTGGGACATTTGTGAAGCCGGCCAATGTAATTTACCCCCCCAAACCATATTTTTTTGAAAAGTAGACACCCTAAGGTATTTGAAATGCTGTTATGTTAACACTTTCCATGCACTAATTCAACCACCAGTCTTTGTCAAGCTTTTGGGTAGTCATTTTTTGTGTTATTTTTCACACACATTGTATTTTAGGCATAGATTCTCAGTTCCTGTTATGTGTTACAGAGAAAGAACACCCCAATATGTGTTGAGCAACATCTTCTGAGTAGAGTGATACCACCCATGTATAGGTGTGTCGGGTTTTCTGGGGGCTAAAAGGCCTTATTTTTAGTGGGTGCATTCCAGTTTTCCAACTTTGAATTTTCACATCAGGTCATCATGTACCCATGTCCTATTTGGGACATTTTTTAAGCCAGCCAATGTAATTTACCCCCATCAAACCATATTTTTGTGAAAAGTAGACACCCTAGGGTATTTGAAATGCTGGTATTTTAACACTTTCCATGCACTAATTCAACCACCAGTCTTTGTCAAACTTTTGGGTAGTCATTCAATCTTTAGTGTGTGGTGGTCGATCGCATGAAGAGGACCTCCACGTCGGACCGATGGAACTCTGCCTGGACCTCTGCCTGGACCTCCGCCTGGACCTCCGCCTCCGCGCATCCACCGACCACTTCACCTCCGCTGGGATGAAGATAGAAGATGCAAGTCCCGCAATGGATACAAATGGAGCCGCCTGGATGAAGATGCTTCGCTGCTGGGATGAAGATCTTTCGCCGGTCTTCAGCAAATGTGAGTGCCTGTTTAAATCAGGCACTTTTTATTTTTAATGGGCCAAAAAAGAGCTAACATTTTGTGGGTTTGGGGAATGGGGATTTGTAATGTTAGATGGTGTTTGTTTTTATTTTTTTGCAAAAGAGCTGTTAACTTTAGGGAAATGCCCTACAAAAGGCCCTTTTAAGGGCCCTTGGTAGTTTATTATAGATATGGGGGTTTTTTTGGTTTGTTTTTTTAAACGGGGTATTAGAATAGGAATAATTTTTATTGTTTTGGATCATTTTGTTTGTTATTTTTTGTAACGGCAGTTTTTTTGTTGTTGTAATTTTAGTGTTTATTATTTTTTGTAATTGTAGTTTTAATTTTTTAGTAATGTTAGGTTTTTTTATTTTTAGTTACGTTAGGTTTTTATTTTTAGTAATGTTAGGTTTTTTTGTTTTTAGTTACGTTAGGTTTTTATTTTTAGTAATGTTAGGTTTTATTAGTGTAAGCTTAGGTTTTATTTTTATTTCACAGGTAAGTTTGTATTTATTTTTACTAGGTAGTTAATAATTGCAACTTTAATTTAGGTGTATTTTAATTATGTTAAAGTTAGAGGGTGTAAGGTTTAGGGGTTAATATAGTTTAAGTTCAGTTTTTGTGATGTGGGGGGGTGGTGGTTTAGGGGTTAATATGTTTTGTTAGTGTTGGCGATGTGGGGGGCGGCAGTTTAGGGGTTAATAGGTTTAGTTAGTGACGGCGATGTCGGGGAACTGCGGTTTAGGGGTTAATAGGTTTAATTACTGTTGGCGATGTTTGGGAACAGTGGTTTATGGGTTCATAGGATTATTTAGTGTTTTAGTTAGTGTTGTCAATGTAGGGGAATTGCGGTTTAGGGGTTAATAGGTTTAGTTAGTGTCGACGATGTCGGGGAACTGCGGTTTAGAGGTTAATAGGTTTAGTTAGTGTTGGCGATGTTTGGAAACAGTGGTTTAGGGGTTAATAGGTTTAGTTAGTGTTGGCGATGTCGGGGAACTGCGGTTTAGGGGTTAATAGGTTTAGTTACTGTTGGCGATGTTTGGGAACAGCGGTTTATGGGTTCATAGGATTATTTAGTGTTTTAGTTAGTGTTGTCAATGTCGGGGAATTGCGGTTTAGGGGTTAATAGGTTTAGTTAGTGTCGACGATGTCGGGGAACTGCGGTTTAGAGGTTAATAGGTTTAGTTAGTGTTGGCGATGTTTGGAAACAGTGGTTTAGGGGTTCATGGGTTTATTTAGTGTTTTAGTTAGTGTTGGCGATGTCGGGGAACTGTGGTTTAGGGGTTAATAGGTTTTTGGGGAATGGCGGTTTGGGGGTTAATAGGTTTAGTTAGTGTCGGCTATGTTGGGAGGGGCGATGCCTTAGGGGTTAATAGCTTTATATACGCCTAGATTACGAGTTTTGCGTTAGCCTTAAAAAGCAGCATTGAGAGGTCCCAACGCTGCTTTTTACCTAACGCTGGTATTACGAGTCTGACAGGTAGAGGCTCACCACTCACTTTTCTTCCGCGACTTGAGGCTACCGCAAATCCCCTTACGTCAATTGCGTATCCTATCTTTTAAATGGGATTTGCCTAACACTGGTATTATGAGTCTTGGAGAAAGTGAGCGGTAGAGCCTCTACCTCCAAGACTCCAACCGCATTTAAAAGTCAGTGGTTAAGAGTTTTATGGGCTAACGCCGGAACATAAAGCTCTTAACTACAATGGTACAAAGTACACTAACACACATAAACTACCTCCCGCGATGGATACAAATGGAGCCGCCTGGATGAAGATGCTTCGCTGCTGGGATGAAGATCTTTCGCCGGTCTTCAGCAAATGTGAGTACTGATTTTGGGGTTGGTGTTAGGTTTTTTGTTTTTTTTTGGGGGTGTTTTTTTTTTTAGATTAAGGCTTTTTTTTTTTAATGGGCCGAAAAAGAGCTGAACGCCCTCTTAAGGGCAGTAAAAGAGCTCAATGCCCTTTTTTTTAAGGGCAATGCAAATACAAATGCTCTTTTCAGGGCAATGGGTAGATTAGTTTTTTTTTAGTTAGGTTTTTTTTTATTTTGTGGGTTTGGTGGGTGGGGGTTTGTAATGTTAGGGGGTGTTTGTTGTAATTGTTTTAGCAAAAGAGCTGTGCAATGCCCTACAAAAGGCCCTTTTTAAGGGCTATTGGTAGGTTATTATAGATTATAGAATATTTTTTATTATTTTGGATAATTTTTTTCTTTTTTAGATCAGGCACTTTTTATTTTTAATGGGCCAAAAAAGAGCTAACATTTTGTGGGTTTGGGGGATAAACTACCTATGGACCCCTAAACCAAGCACCCCCTCCCCCCGCATCGCAAACACTATAATAAAAAAATGTAACCCCTAATCTGCTGACCGGACATCACCGCCAGTATAATAAATGTATTAACCCCTAAACTGCCACACTCCCGCCTCGCAAACACTATAATACATTTTATTAACCCCTAATCTGCCCTCCCTAACATCGCCGCAACCTACCTACAATTATTAACCGCTAATCTCCCACACCCAACATCGCCGCTACTATAATAAAGTTATTAACCCCTAAACCTAAGTCTAACCCTAACTCCCCCCCCAAATTAAATATAATTTAAATTAAACTAAATAAATTTACTATAATTAAATCAATTATTCCTATTTAAAACTAAATACTTACCTGTAAAATAAACCATAAGATAGCTACAATATAGTTACATTGTAGCTATTTTATGATTTATTTTTATTTTACAGGCAACTTTGTATTTATTTTAACTAGGTACAATAGCTATTAAATAGTTAATAACTATTTAATAGCTACCTAGTTAAAATAATTACAAAATTACCTGTAAAATAAATTCTAACCTAAGTTACAAATACACCTAACACTACACTATCAATAAATTAATTAAATAAATTAAATACAATTATCTAAAATAAAATACAATTAAATAAACTAAACTATATTACAAAAAACAAACACTAAATTACAAAAAATAAAAAAATATTACAAGAATTTTAATCTAATTACACCTAATCTAAGACCCCTAAAAAAATAAAAAAGCCCCCCAAAAAAGGGATTTTTGCGGGGCATTGCCCCAAAGTAATCAGCTCTTTTACCTGTAAAATAAAAGAAATAGAATACCCCCCCAACATTACAACCCACCACCCACACATCCCTCCTCTAAAACCCACCCGATCCCCCCTTAAAAAAACCTAACACTACCCCATTGAAGATCACCCTACCTTGAGCCGTGTTCACCCAGCTGGGCACCGATGGGCCAGAATAGGACATCCGGAGCGGCAGAAGTCTTCATCCGATCGGGGCAGAAGAGGTCCTTCATCCAGCAGAAGTCTTCATCCGATTGGGGCAGAAGAGATCCTCCATCCAGCAGAAGTCTTCATCCAAGCGGCATCTTCTATCTTAATCCTTCCGGCGATGAGCGGCTCCATCTTGAAGACCTCCGGCACGGAGCCTCCTTCCAGCAAGACGGACTAATGACAAATGACGGTTCCTTTAAATGGCGTCATCCAAGATGGCGTCCCTCGAATTCCGATTGGCTGATAGGATTCTATCAGCCAATCGGCATTAAGGTAGGAAAAATCTGATTGGCTGATTTGATCAGCCAATAGAATGCGAGGTCCAGCATTGGCTTAAGGGAGAGCTGGAAAAAAAAGGCTCATTAGCCCTGCAGGTCTTTACCGACAAAACTCGTAATCTAGGTGTTAGTGTTTTAGTTAGTGTTGGTTAGTTAATAATTGTAACTTTAATTTAGGTCTATTTTAATTATGTTAAAGTTAGGGGGCGTTAGGTTTAGGGGTTAATATAGTTAAATTTCAGTTTTTGCAATGTGAGGGTGGCGGTTTAGGGGTTAATAGGTTTAGTTAGTGTTGGCAATGTGGGGGGCAGTGGTTTAGAGGTTAATAGGTTTATTTAGTGTTTTAGTTAGTGTTTGCGATGTGGGTGTACGGTGGTTTAGGGGTTAATAGGTTTAGATAGTGTTGGCGATGTCAGGAAACTGCGGTTTAGGGGTTAATAGGTTTAGTTAGTTTCGGCGATGTCAGGGAACTGCAGTTTAGGGGTTAATAGGTTTAGTTAGTGTCGGTGATGTCGGGGGAACTGCAGTTTAGGGGTTAATAGGTTTAGTTAGTGTTGGCGATGTCGGGGAACTGTGGTTTAGGGTTTAATAGGTTTAGTTAGTGTCTGCGATGTCAGGGAATGGCGGTTTCAGGGTTAATAGGTTTAGTTAGTGTTGGCAATGTTTGGGAACGGCGGTTTAGGGGGTAATAGGTTTATCTAGTGTTTTAGTTAGTATCGGCGATGTCTGGGATCTGCGGTTTAGGGGTTAATAGGTTTAGTTAGTGTCAGTGACGTCGGGGAACTGCGGTTTAGGGGGTTAATAGGTTTAGTTAGTGTCGGCGATGTCGGGAACTGCGGTTTAGGAGTTAATAAGTTGTTAGTGTCAACGATGTCGGGGAATGGCGGTTTAGGGGTTAATAGGTTTTGTTAGTGTTGGCGATGTGGGGGGATGGCGGTTTAGGAGTTAATAGCTTTATTTAGTGTCAGCGATGTAGATGGCGGTGGCGGTTTTAAATAATTTTGTTTCGGCAATCGCGGCATATTAGTTATGTTTAGTTAAATCGTTTTTTTCGGATCTTTTTGTTTTTTAGGATCCATTCTTTATTCATATGCATTATTCTATTCTAAACTTTAGAATAGAATAATGAATATGAATAAAGAATCGATCCGAAAAAACAAACGGATCCGAAAAAACTATTTTACTTAACATAATTAATTTGCCAAAACAATTTTTTTTTTAAACTTAACTAATTTGCCGAAAGGAAATTATTTATTTAACTAATGAAAACTAAACGAAACAAAATTTTTAGCGTTGCACAACATCTCCTGAGTACAGTGATACCACCCATGTATAGCTGTGTCGAGTTCTCTGGGGGCTAAAAGGCCTTATTTTTAGGGGGTGCATTCCAGTTTTCCAACTTTGAAATTTTCACATCAGGTCATCATGCACTCATGTCCTATTTGGGACATTTTTGAATCCGGGCAATGTAATTTACACCCATCAAACCATATATTTTTGAAAAGTAGACACCCATTTAAATTGCTAAAAGTGTTGTGTGGGTTGCAATCTGCATTAAGTAAATTTAAATCTTTTTGTATCTGGCCCTTGTCTTTCGCATAATTAGGTAGGGCTGCAGCAGCTGATCTTCCAGATCAACTCCACCCATATGCCGGTTATAAGCCTTGATGCACACTGGCTTCCTTGTGCTCTCAGCTCTGCCACGAATAGAGACCTCCACAGTCCTCTCATTGTGGATGGTGGTAAGAAGGTACACTTCCTTCTTGTCTCTGTACTTAACTGCCAACAGCTCCTCTTGACGCAGAGCTGAGGTCTCCCCCCTTCATAGCCGGGTGCGTGCAAGTTGTCCTGGGAAACATGTGCGGCTCTTTCTAATTGTACTGCAATCTACTGTATCAAAACAATACAGTAGCTTGAACAAAAGGACACTTGTATAGAAATTGTCTAGATACAAGTGATACTCTTTGTTCATCAGGGGTAAAATCAAGTACCAGACAATCTTGCCAGTGGTTCCCATATGTTCTGGGCAACCTGGAGGGTCAAAGTGGATATCCTTTCCCTTGTACACCCGGAAGGCCTGAGTATACCCAGTCTCACTCTCACAGAGCTTATACACCTTTACTCCATACCTGGAGCGCTTGGAAGGAATATACTGCTTGAATCGCAGCCTTCCCTTACACTTCATCAGGGATTAATCCATGCATAAATTCCTTCCAGGTGTATAAGCCTCTGCAAACCTGGCAGCAAAGTGAGTAATCAGGGGGTGGATTTTTTACAGCCTGTCAAACTGGGGATACTTCCTAGGGGGGCACAGGCTGTTGTTGCTGAAGTGCATAAAATGTAGAATCAGTTCATACCTCTTCCTCGACATACACTGGAAGAAAATGGGGTAGAGCAGATGGGGCTACTGCTTTACTGTTTCTTTATGATGCACATCAGCATAGTCAATGCTCAGAATTTTTTCAATTTTGGCACATCGATGGGGGCCCATTGCTGCTTTGCCAAACATGTTAGGTTTTGCAGCACAGAACTAATGTGCATATAAATTAGTTTGGGCGACAATGTTCCCTAATACATCATCGCCCAGAAACACCTCGATAAATTGTTGGGGGCTAAATCATGCGACATCCACATTGATGTCAGGATTTGCAGTGAAGGGTGGGATATCTGGCCTCTGGCGATGAGGCGCTACCAACTCCTCAGCTGCAATGCCAGCTGGAGCAACACGTCTCCTTCTGGCAGAGGGGCTAGCAGCCACAGATACATCATTATCAGTTGACACTGTATCTAGTGATGTATCTGAGCACCTGACAGGGTCATTATTATGGACTGAGTCAGACATAGAGGCATCTCAGGCTATACATCCTCTGTGACATGATCACATTTACTTTATTTAGTGATCTGTCACACAAAAAAAATATTAAAAAAATTAGCACACAATTTAAATTAATTAAAACTAGCTAAATAGTTCTGTAAAGAGCCTTTGGCATCTACTTATCAAGCCATGAACCGCAAATACGCTGGAATTCCACAGCGTATTTGTGGCGAGCCTGATTCCCCTTAGTTATCAAACCCTACAGACCGGCAAAAGTAGAATTTTGTGACGTAACATACGATCCGCCGGGCAAAGTCCGACACAGATCGTTGCTTACGTCATTACAGATGTTCCAAATGCAAATTCGGCACTATCTGACTACTTTTTTTTTTAAAGTATTTTTATTGAGGTTGAAAATAAATGATACAGGCAAATAATAATACATTTCCAAGATATACATGTTAAAGATCAGAAAAGGAATGTCCCAAAAATCACCCATATAAACAATGCAAAAGTAACCTCAGAGTTTTAACTAAGATATATCCCCTTAAATTATAGTCAATTAAAATGAAAACCCACAAAAGTAACTAGGGAGAACATCAAGGGCCATTTCCACACAACTTATAATATATCGTAAAATCTCTAGAGAGTTGTTTACTTGACTCATACAGTTGCCTTAATTCAGGAGAAAGAACCTATATAGAAAATACCTCAATTAAAAAAAAGCAGGGAGGGGTATATCAATTTCTTCTTTGGGTAAGTACATTGAAACATAATATAGGGAGTTGCATATGGGATCTGTGTCCCTAAGCTTAACCAGTAAGCAATATGGTCGGGGAGGACGGAGTGCAACATGATACAGAAAACCTATAAACTCTATCACAGTGGGAAGTTTGAAAGCATATATACGAATCTAGCACACTCTTTGCGAATGCGCCAGGGCAACATGAAAGCCCAGCAGCACATTTAGTTCGGCAATGAGACAATAAACATGTAGCATGTAGAAGAGTATAGTAGGTCGAGCACCCAGATATCTCAGGAAAATTTAAAACCAAGAGATACCACACTCAATTTAGGAGAGAGGATGAATAGCTAGTTCAAGAACATAGGACTATGTGGAGCTACTATAGATATTGAGAAAAGTATCAAAACTATAGGGTTGAAGAATTACAAGTAAACATGGGTAGGCCGTCTCGCCCGCAGACGGCCCACCAACCTCTGTACATAATACAAGTACAACCCATAGGTATAATGTAATAACACTAGACTGCTCTACGTGGGTTTAGATATATACAGGCTACACATCAATATAGACATCATCCACCCTCTAATATCTAAAGCAATGTGTCTGCAATACAGTACACAAAGTTAGCTATATACAATAATAAATAACAGCTTAATGAGGTATAGGCCTCAAATCCCAAGGCTAACTATCCCTTGCTGAGTTAGATCAAAAATTTAAACCTACTAAGGAAAAATTGTGCAACCAAAGCATAGGTAGAGTGTCAGGCCTGTATTCTCCGCTGGAAATATGTCTAGTAATCTAACAATTAAGATGCCATTTTGTATGAGTACAATTAATACCCCGGTGATCACATATTAAACAGTTAGAGCACATGGTACATATATAACAGATACAAACAAACGGCTAGATTTAGAGTTGGGCGGTAGCCGTCAAAACCAGCGTTAGAGGCTCCTAACGCTGTTTTTTGGAGTCAGTCAGGAAAGGGTCTAACGCTCACTTTACAGCCGCGACTTTTCCATACCGCAGATCCCCCTACACCATTTGCGTATCCTATCTTTTCAATGGGATCTTTCTAACGCCGGTATTTAGAGTCGTGGCTGAAGTGAGCGTTAGAAATCTAACGACAAAACTCCAGCCGCAGAAAAAAGCCAGGAGTTAAGAGCTTTCTGGGCTAACGCAGGTTTATAAAGCTCTTAACTACTGTGCTCTAAAGTACACTAACACCCATAAACTACCTATGTACCCCTAAACCGAGGTCCCCCCACATCGCCGCCAGTCTATTCAATTTTTTAACCCCTAATCTGCCGCTCTGTACACCGCCGCCAGCTAAGTTATCCCTATGTACCCCTAATCTGCTGCCCCTAATACCGCCGACACCTACATAATATTTATTAACCCCTAATCTGCCGCCCCCAACGTCGCTGCCACCTACCTACAATTATTAATCCCTAATCTGCCGAGCGGACCGCACCGCTACAATAATGAAGTTATTAACCCCTAATCCGCCTCATTCCCGCCTCAATAACCCTATAATAAATAGTATTAACCCCTAATCTGCCCTCCCTAACATCGCCGACACCTAACTTCAAACATTAACCCCTAATCTGCCGACCGGAGCTCACCGCTATTCTAATAAATTTTTTAACCCCTAAAGCTAAGTCTAACCCTAACACTAACACCCCCCTAAGTTAAATATAATTTTTAGCTAACGAAATAAATTAACTCTTATTATATAAATTATTCCTATTTAAAGCTAAATACTTACCTGTAAAATAAATCCTAATATAGCTACAATATAAATTATAATTATATTGTAGCTATTTTAGGATTAATATTTATTTTACAGGCAACTTTGTAATTATTTTAACCAGGTACAATAACTAAAATAGTTAAAATAATTACAAAATTACCTGTAAAATAAATCCTAACCTAAGTTACAATTAAACCTAACACTACAATATCAATAAATTAATTAAATAAAATACCTACAATTATCTACAATTAAACCTAACACTAGACTATCAATAAATTAATTGAATACAATACCTACAATTTTAAACTAATTACACCTACTCTAAGCCCCCTAATAAAATAACAAAGACCCCCAAAATAAAAAAATGCCCTACCCTATTCTAAATTAAAAAAGTTCAAAGCTCTTTTACCTTACCAGCCCTGAAAAGGGCCATTTGCGGGGCCGGGCCCAAATAATTCAGCTCTTTTGCCTGTAAAAAAAAACATACAATAGCCCCCCCCCCCAACATTACAACCCACCACCCACATACCCCTAATATAACCCAAACCCCCCTTAAATAAACCTAACACTAAGCCCATGAAGATCGTCCTACCTTATCTTCACCATGCTAGGCTCACCGATCGCTCCAGGCTCCGAAATCTTCATCCAAGCCCAAGCGGGGGCTGGCGATCCATAATCCGGCTGAAATCTTCTATCAAGCGGTGGCTGAAGAGGTCCAGAAGAGGCTCCAAAGTCTTCATCCTATCCGTGAAGAAGAGGAGATCCGGACCGGCAACCATCTTGATCCAAGCGGCATCTTCTATCTTCATCCGATGAGGAACGGCTCCATCTTGAAGACCTAAAGCGGATCAATCTTCTTCTTCCGACGTCCAAAAGACGAATGAAGGTTCCTTTAAGGGACGTCATCCAAGATGGCGTCCGTCGATTTCCGATTGGCTGATATGATTCTATCAGCCAATCGGTATTAAGGTAGGAAAATTCTGATTGGCTGATGGAATCAGCCAAACAGAATCAAGTTCAATCCAATCAGATTGAGCTCGCATTCTATTGGCTGATCGGAACAGCCAATAGAATGCGAGCTCAATCTGATTGGCTGATCGGATCAGCCAATCGGATTGAACTTGATTCTGATTGGCTGATTTTCCTACCTTAATTCCAATTGGCTGATAGAATCCTATCAGCCAATCGGAATTCGACGGACGCCATCTTGGATGACGTCATTTAAAGGAACCGTCATTCGGCGAGTAGGCATCGGTAGAAGAGGTTGGATCCGCGTCGGCTGGAAGATGATGGCTCCGGAAGAAAGAAGATTGAAGATGCCGTTGATAGAAGACTTCAGCCGGATCATGGACCTCTTCAGCTCCCGCTTGGATGAAGACTTCAGCCGGATCATGGACATCTTCAGCCCCCCGCTTGGGCTTGGATCAAGACATCAGAGCCAGGACAGATCGGTGTGATACCCGGCGAGGTGAAGATAAGGTAGGAAGATCTTCAGGAGCTTAGTGTTAGGTTTATTTAAGGTGGGTTTGGGTTAGATTAGGGGTATGTGGGTGGTGGGTTGTAATGTTGGGGGGGTATTGTATGTGTTTTTTTACAGGCACAAGAGCTGAATTCTTTGGGGCATGCCCCGCAAAGGGCCCTTTTCAGGGCTGGTAAGGTAAAAGAGCTTTGAACTTTTTTAATTTAGAATAGGGTAGGGCATTTTTTTATTTTTGGGGTCTTTGTTATTTTATTAGGGGGCTTAGAGTAGGTGTAATTAGTTTAAAATTGTTGTAATATTTTTCTAATGTTTGTAAATATTTTTTTATTTTTTGTAACTTAGATTTTTTTATTTTTTGTACTTTAGTTAGTTTATTTCATTGTATTTATTTGTAGGTATTTTATTTAATTTATTTATTGATAGTGTAGTGTTAGGTTTAATTGTAGATAATTGTAGGTATTGTATTTAATTTATTTATTGATAGTGTAGTGTTAGGTTTAATTGTAACTTAGGTTAGGATTTATTTTACAGGTAATTTTGTAATTATTTTAACTAGGTAGCTATTAAATAGTTATTAACTATTTAATAGCTATTGTACCTGGTTAAAATAAATACAAAGTTGCCTGTAAAATAAATATTAATCCTAAAATAGCTACAATATAATTATAATTTATATTGTAGCTATATCAGGGTTTATTTTACAGGTAAGTATTTAACTTTAAATAGGAATAATTTATTTAATAAGAGTTAATTTATTTCGTTAGATAAAAATTATATTTAACTTAGGGGGGTGTTAGTGTTAGCCAATCCATCAGCCAATCAGAATTTTCCTACCTTAATTCCGATTGGCTGATAGAATCCTATCAGCCAATCGGAATTCGAGGGACGCCATCTTGGATGACGTCCCTTAAAGGAACCTTCATTCTTCAGTTGGACGTCGGAAGAAGAAGATTGATCTGCGCTGGAGGTCTTCAAGATGGAGCCGTTCCTCATCCCACTCCAGATTTTATAATCCCATCAGACTGTTGTTTCTGTCCCTGCCAACGCAAAAACAGGCACAAAGGTTGTCCGATCATGCTGCTGAGATACCTGGGAACAATATGGTGAGACATTGCAAAGGGAATTTTGATTGCCACCTCCATGTGTAACATATCCACATCCTTCTGGTACCGCTCAACTGTATTGTGGCTTGCGAAGTCGTCACCCTCAATAGCCTTCTTAAACAGGGTTGGGTCCTCCATTTTGCATCCGTAGCTCCAAACCCTGATCTCAAAGTTGCGGTCACCGCTAGGATCACATAGCTCCAGGGGCCTCAATATCTCAGCAGCTCGCTGCTCCACTGAAACATCGCCTGGCTGAAACGCCTGCTCCAGGGCAGGATCGCCAACCGAACAGAATGCCGCCTTTAGCATTTCCTCAAAAATAGCTTGGTAGGTGTCTATTAGGCCAAACAGGTCAATCAGGGAAGATGTACTGATCTCCATTACGGACTTCTACAGCGGGCATATAGTGAAGAAACAATGCGTGAATAAATATTTGTAAAACACTGCTGTGCGCCTGACAGGTATATAGGTCTTCCTGTAATGCTTTATCCAGGAGGTTAGAAGAGATGCGTATACAACAGCCTTCACCATGCGGTTCTTGTGAAAAGAAAATCTAAGGCCCAGACAACTGTAGGTACGCGTGGTATTCTTGAAGATCCTAGGTCAGGTTTGCAGTCGATCTATCCGCCTCTGAACTTCCATAAATGTATAGGCAATAGTTCTGTTTTTACTTGTGAAAATTTAGTTATAATAACTATAGTTAAACATGCCAAATAAGTATAATTATTGTTTTACGCTCAGGAGCTTCATAAAGACGCGTCCTGCCGCTTCAAGAGTAAGCTCCGCCCCCCCATCTGACTACTTTTGCTAGTTAACAAATTCCTAACAGGTACGCTCGCCACTATTCCGGACCAGCGTACCTGGTTTTCAATCCGCTGCTCTGGATGCGGCGGATACCATAGGAATCAATGAGAGTCTGAAAGCAGCAACAGCTCATGTTCTCTGCTGCCCGATATCCCATTTATTCCTATGGTAATGTTTACACCTAACACCCTAACATGTCCCCCGAGTCTAAACATCCCTAATCTGCCGCCCCCTACACCGCCACCACCTACATTATATTTATTAACCCCTAATCTACCCCCCTACACCGCCGCCACCTTCATTATACTTATTAACCCCTAATCTGCTGCCCCATACACCGCCGCCACCTACATTATATTTATTAACCCCTAATCTGCCCCCCCTATACCGCCCCCCCTACACCGCCGCCACTATATTAAATTTATTAACCCCTAAACCTAAGTCTAACCCTAAACCTAACACCCCCTAACTTAAATATAATTTAAATAAATCTAAATAAATATTCCTATCATTAAATAAATTATTCCTATTTAAAACTAAATACCTATAAAATAAACTCTAAGATAGCTACAATATAACTAATAGTTACATCGTATCTATCTTAAGTTTTATTTTTATTTTACAGGCAAGTTTGTATTTATTTTAACTTGGTACAATAGTTACTAAATAGTTATTAACTACCTAGCTAAAATAAACCTAACGTATGTTAGAATAAGGGAGCACCTTAATGATATTGATAAAGAAAAAACAACTACAGGAGTAGCGAAACATTTTCTATATGACCACCATGGTGATGTAGGCTGCTTCAGATGGATGATCATAGAGGTGATAGATAAAAAACCCAGAGGGGGTAATAGGATGCAGGAGCTATTACGTAGAGAGGCATACTGGATCTTCACCTTAAATACACGGAGACCAGTGGGCATGAACATAGCAAATGACATCATTAATTTCTGGGAGTAGTTGAAAGGATAAGAAGCAGGTGTACTAATCTCCTACTCTTTCAAAAATAGCATAATACCCCTTTAATGAAAAGAATGAAAAATTTGTGTTCACATTCATGGCTTTTGTGGCTATCTTATGCCACAATTAATTGAAAAAAGTTAATACAGCAAACGGCTATTTTGTTGATATTATTCAAGTTAGAATTAGGAGGTTTTTGTTTAGATTGATCATTTGAAAATACCAGAAGACAGAATGTGATTGTCTATAGACGTGATGCGTGATGTGATATGTCATTGAGGTATAAGTGAGTGTCTCTCAGTGTAATAGGCAACTGTGACAGGTCTTAGGTATGAGAAGGATGTTGTGTGTGAAGGAAGATGTCAATCAATGTCGACTACACATAAGGGTGGAGTTTATATAGACACATTTTACAGGCTACCAATCAGATTGTGAGGGGGCATTTAAAGCCCCACAGGTGAATTAACTAAATTAAGTCTATGAATAAGGCATATCAGCCGAAACGCGTCAGACTGGCCTGTTTGTGACTAAGCAGCTGTTTTGAAAATACTTGTTACTGCACGCTGGCACCAAGTTTTAATATTGACCAATAAATTACTGAGTTTTACCTTAAGCGGCATTCTTGTTTCTTTGGATATGTTACACTAACACCTAACACTATACACTATAATTAAATTAATTCCCTACATTAAATGCAATTAAATAAAATTATCTAATGTACAAAAAAACTAACACTAAATTACAGAAAATAATAAACAAATTACAAGATTTTTAAACTAATTACACCTAATCTAATCCCCCTAACAAAATAAAAAAGTCCCCCCAAAATAATAAAAAGCCCTACCCTACACTAAATTACAAATAGCCCTTAAAAGGGCCTTTTGCGGGGCATTGCCCCAAAGTAATCCGCTCTTTTACCTGTAAAGAAAATTACAAATCCTCCCCCAACATTAAAACCCACCACCCACGCGACCAACCCTACTCTAAAACCCACCCAATACCCCCTTAAAAAAACCTAACACTAACCCCTTGAAGATCACCTTACCAGGAGAAGTCTTCACCCAACCGGGCCGAAGTCCTCAATGAATCCGGCAGAAGTGGTCCTCCAGACGGGCAGAAGTGGTCCTCCAGATGGGCAGAAGTCTTCATCCAGACGGCATCTTCTATCTTCATCCATCCGGCGCGGAGTGGCTCCATCTTCAATACAATCCATCTTCAATTCAATACATACATACAATGCATCCTCTTCGGCCGACGTCTTCTTGTTTAAGTGGCTGGAAGCGATCACGATCACTTCCATTGCTCAGATTACCAGAAGGACGAGCCACGTTCTCGGTCGTTAAGGGGTAAAGGTATAAAGAAATTAACAAAAAGTCATTTACAATATGCACATTATGATTATGTTCCACCTGTAGTCCGAGTACAGAAAGCAATGCGTCTCCCAGACACTGAAGCAATAGTAGCATCAAACAAAATTATCATTAACATTTCGTATGGTGAATGCAATTACCAATTTATTTTCCAATGTCCTCTTTAAGATTTGACAAAGAAAAATTATTTGAATTTCCTTTTAATATTAGTTATTCGTTTGTTTTTTTTTACCAAGTATTTTGATTTGAAATATGTATTTGCAGTACACATTTGCCTGAGCTCAGGGACTTGATGCAAAGGTAGCAAGTTATGACTGGTACAATGTGCTTGAAGGCACATTAAATAAAGTCCTGTTCTTATGAAAGATCACAAAGAGAGGCATAGCAATGGAACAGCATTTTTATCTTGACCCGTCACTTAGAATAATTATATAACTAGCTGCAGGGAGGCTATGATAAGAAGAGAAAATATGGTTTGCTTTTTCTTCTCTGCTACATTTGATCTTGTTTATCTAGTGCATACAAAATGACAGTGCGTATACATAATCATGCTGAACAAACATTCAGATAGGTAAATACACCACCTGTTACCAAAAAATTATATATATAAATATGTATGTGTGTATATAAACTGTTATTATTACATTACTCAATTGTTATTTTAAAGTATATTTTGTGTATCCTTTCATCCTTTTATGTCTTTTTATTAATAGTACTTAAAGGGATATGAAACCGAAATGTTTTCTTTCATGATTCAGATAGAGCATGCAATTTTAAGCAACTTTCTAATTTACTGCTATTATCAATTTTTCTTTGTTCCTTTGGTATCTTTAGTTGAAAAGCAGGAATGTAAGCTTAGGAATCAGCCCATTTTTGGTTCAGCACCTGGGTAGCGCTTACTGATTGGTGGCTAAATTAGGCTTCTGAGGACGGCGCAAGCCGAAACATGTTAAGCCTTTTACTCTACTTGCAAGTATGATATTTTACTTTATGTTTTACTCCATATTTCATTAAAAAAGAGTGCTTATATCCCGTGCCACACTATCTTATTGTTTTTTCATAAATGTAGCGACTAACCGGCAATCGCTACCCAGGGTGCTGAACCAAAAATGGCCCAGCGAAAAAAAAATAGGGTTTCATATCCCTTTAAAGGAAAAGTCAAAATTAAACTTGCATGATTCAGACAGAGCATGTCGTTTAAAGACACTTTTATTTTCGCTTCTATTTTTAAATGTGCTTTGTGCTATTGGTATTCTTTGTTGAAAAAGAATACTCACATATACTACACTAGTGGGAGCTAGCTGCTGATTGGTGCTAGCACACATTTGTCTTTTGTGATTGGTTAACTAGATGTGTTCAGCTAGATGCCAATGTTCCATAACCCCTTAACGACCAACGTCGTACAGGGTACGTCATACAAAAACTGGTTGTTAACAACCAACGATGTACCCTACGTCGCCAGGGGTTTCAAGTGGTGGAAGCGATCCTGATGGCTTTTTAGCTGCTTTAAAGGTATTGCTGTGATGCCTCGATATTGAGGAATCACTGCAATACCTTTTTTTACACACCGATGCAGAAAGAGCCACTCTGTGGCCCTCTCTGCATCGGCCAGCGGTTTGGCAGATCGTTGGTGGGTGGAAGCCATTGCAGGGAGGCAGGTGAGCCACCCATCGCTGGTGAACTTCTAGCCAGCAGTGGATAATCACTCCAGTGTTCACACGGTAGTGTGCGCTGAGGGCGTGTGCACGAGCTTGTGTGCACGCGCGCCCGCAATCTGCAATATGAAGTGGTGTGAGAGGGTGGTGGGAGGAGAGGGTGAGAGTGAAGGGGAAAATAATGTTGGGAAAGGGATCTGGGAGGGGGAGGGCGGTGGGCATTGAGGGGGGCAGCTACACTACAGAAAAAGTGGGAATAGCAGTAATGGTATCAGGGTGCTCTCAGAAGATGCTTAGATACAAGGTAATCACAGAGGTAAAAAATATATTAAGATAACTGTGTTGGTTATTCAAAACTGGGGATATAATATATCTATCTTTTAAAACAATAACAATTCTGGTGTAGACTATCCCTTTAAGCAAAATACAACAAGCAAATGAAGCAAATTTGATAATAGAAGTAAATTGGAAAGTTGATTAAAATTGTATGTTCTATCCAAATCATGAAAGAAAAATTGGTGGTTTCCTGTCCCTTTTAAAGGTTCTCAAACAATTAACATATAAGTCTAATGTTAAAGTAACAGCATATTTAAACAAAATTGTTATTTTATTAATAGCCATTGAATGCTTCAGTAAGGTTCCTCGGGACGGGATAATATGTTTGCCTGGCATCAGCCACTTGAAAAACTGGATTTATGAGTATTTTGTCCTTGTAAGTTAAGGGAACATGTTGTGCTTAGACTCTTCTTTTGTATTAAGTTTTACATAGATTGCCAATAATGAGACACGTCATCTGTACAAACAAATTGATTTAATAACCTAAATTCATGTTTATGCTACATCTGAATTTGTATGGAATGACCATGTTGTTAACAAAATGTGTGCCTGGGTAAGAGTTGTGGATGTGCACCAGGTATGTATGTTACTTTTGCCAGAAGTATACATTTAAATAACAGGCGGCTGTATTTCACATGTGATCAGCCTCCTGCATGTTAATCAATAATTACACTCAGAAATCCTTGTGCAGCTCTTCCCGCTGCTCTCGATAATAGATAGTATAATGGTTTACTGCTGAGTTACCAGTCGACATGCTCACAGGTGAGAAGCCAGTAGGATAGTATCATAAGGAAGAGAAAGTCAGACATGCTGAAGTGAATAAAGCATTATGCTCAAAGCCAAGATACACAGGATTTCTGCTGAGAGGCCAGAAGATATAAACTTACTGCTAAGAGATCAGAAAAAAGTCTTTCTGCTGAGAGGCCATGGGGTCTATTTATGAAAGCGTCAATCTCAGTGCATTCGCCGGCATCAATATGCTCGCCAGACATCGCTGATGCGGATCTTTATACTATACCCTTATTTAACAAAAAAGCCGCCAAAAACATACGCGCCAAGTACGGTGTGAAGAGTATCGGACTGGTGTTAACTAACAGTCATCGATGTCGCGGTTATTCGGGTTTTCCCAACTTTATTTATACCATTTCATTACTGCCCATGAACAAGCACATTTCTCTAAAGCTAATATTTTATCTTTCAACTGTTAATGTTCAAGAAATAGCTACATTTATACCTCAACAAACAAAATCTTATAGAAAGATATTTTTATATTTATTTGTTATACAAAAAAAAGTCATGATATGCTTTTATATCTTTTTTTTTTATAAATGATTATTAATGCCAGAATTTGTACATATATCTTTGCACATACTTGTGTGTATACATAAATATATATATGTGTGTGTGTGTGTGTGTGTGGGTGATATGTCAGAAATACATGTCCCTAAATTCATATTTTTGTTCTAAACAATGTTGTCTTTCATATCTCTGTGTTTATTTATACCACTATATGTATATAGTGTAAATTTATTATTATTCTGAGCAGGAATAATTGCAAATATAACATGCAATCAGGGTATCATATGTATTTATTTGCAATCAATAGATATTTTAAGAGCTGGGCCAGTTTTCTCTCTGTACCTGTGTAACCCCTCCTGATTGCAATCTAGTTTTAAAAACCACTCCTTCACAGGTGTTATAAAATGGGCTGGCATATAAGATAACATTTCTTACAGCAAAAGAAATTCAAGAGAAGGAAGAAATACACTGAAAATAGCATTACAGTAAAGAGGTGATTTTAATTTTTACTATATCTGAATCATAACAGTTTAATGTTAAGTGGGCTATCCCTTTGAGCTATCAGTTTAAGATTATATTGAGTCAAACATCAATTAAAATGTTAAAATCCTTGTCTAAAATATTACACTCTGTGTCCTAATGTCAGCATCTGTAGCGTTGCGCCGCTCTAGCTGTTGTTAGGGACACGACGCCTGCTGTCTGCTTGTTGCTTAGGGGGGGTCGGCTCCTCTCTGTGTGCGGTGGTGACATCACGCTTCCTCCTTCAGAATCCGGTCTGTATCTCCTGTGGCGCGAATCCTGCGCCTATGTAAGTAACTTCAGCCTACCTATCACTGCCCAAGTATATGTGTTACCTACTGTTCTCCTGGGTGTTATTGATTTGTATGCTGGATTGTTATTTTGTTGCTGACCCCTGCTTGTCTGACCACTCTGCCTCTTTAACCCTTAACTGCTGGATTAATACTGCTGCTGAACTCTGCTTTTTCAACCACTCTGCTTCTTTAACCCTGTATCTGCCCTGGATTGCCTTACTGTTGCCAACCCTGCCTGCCTAACCATCCGAGTGCTTTACCTCTGGACTACCTTACTATTGCCAAACCCTGCCTGCCTGACCATCCTAGTGGTTTACCCCTGGACTGCATTACTGTTGTCAAACCTTGCCTGTCTGACCACCCTAGTGGTTTGTCTCTGGTTTCCTGCCCGTTGCTGCCAAGGACAGTCCTGCCTGTGGTGAGTGCCATTTATCTCATCTTGCAAACATAAGCTGCTCTGGGATATTCCCTATCATTCAGGCTTGACGCCGGGATAACAAAAAATAAGTGGTTTAAAGAAGAAGCTCTAAAAGTTATTGATATGGAGGGTGTTTAAATATGAAATGTATCAATTTAAATATATTTAGGGTAAGAGAGAATGTCTTCAAGGCTTGATAGATAGGATAATAAAGGCAAAAAAATGTGTATAAATAGTTTATGTATTTAATCCTTTTTTTTTCTTTTTTTTTAGCTTTCTAGCTTATTTAGATAGTGTATATATATGCAATACACCTTGCATGAACCTGCATTAGGGAGAAAATTCAGGTCAATACTGATAGTCTCAAAAAACAAGTCCGTACCTTTTTTGAGACTATCAGTATTGACCTGAACTTTCTCCCTAATGCAGGTCTAAAGGAATATCAGAAGTGTAATAGTGGTTGGCCACTACTATTTGACGGACTATATGTGCCGCATTAGGAGGCGTAATTTTATCATATATTGAACAGATTGACAATATACCCATTCCGGAAAAGAGTGTATACATAGATACTGCCATGTACTATTTGCCACCTATCTTATCTAAGGGCTATAGCATGAAATTTACCTACTGATGAGTATCTGTAACTTATTTTTTAATATTTTCAGAATACCATTTTTATGAATGTTTAAGTGTACAAATGTATATTTATTTTAGAAACAAATAGTAAAACTTTTTTAATCCACATTTATCTGATTTATTTATTTCAGTTTGTATAAGGTGTTTTCAAATATAGATTCTTCACATATTTATACAAGGTTCATGCAAGGTGTATCGCATATATATACACTATCTAAATAAGCTAGAAAGCTAAAAAAAAAAAAAAAGGATTAAATACATAAACTATTTATACACATTTTTTTGCCTTTATTAGCCTATCTATCACGCCTTGAAGACATTCTCTCTTACCCTAAATAGATTCAAATTGATACATTTCATATTTAACCACCCTCCATATCTATAACACTTAGAGCTTTTTTAGCGCCTTCTTTAAACCACTTATTTTTTGTATTTAGCATTTTTTTGTCTAGGAGGAGGACATTATAGAGGAGGCTTAAGTGTTTTAAGTTCAGCACTGCACACTTATCTTTTTACATAGCCTGGATAACAAGACAACTGTCCAAGTTCAGTCTGATAGAGGAGTATCCCACAAGCATTACATTATACTTGGGCCATCGAGCCAGATGAGGTGGCACGAGCAGTTTATCTTCAGGGACAGATGTTGGGAACCCATACCACACAGTTGCAGAATATGGATTCCAAGCTAGAGGCTATAACCGCTCAACTCTCTTTACTAGTTACAGCGAGGAATACCGCCCCTTTTGTTGTACCGCCAGTCTCTGCTCCTAGTACTGCGACTTCTTCTGCTGCTTCTGGAAGTGTACCCCGGATACCATTGCCTGACAAGTATGAAGGTACTACTGATTTCATGGGTTTTCTTAACCAATGCAGGCTGCACTTCCACAATGATCCTCACACCTTTCAGTCTCACCAGTCAAGGATCACCTTTATCATTTCCTTACTGAAAGACAAGGCCCTAGCCTGGGTCTCTCCCCTCCCTTTTGGAACAGAACGCTTCACTCCTGCATAATGATGATGCTTTTATTTCTGCATTATCTTCTGTGTTTGGGACTTCTGACCGTACCTCTGCTGCAGAATTTTCTCTCTTGGACCTCCGCCAGGGCAATAGAACTGTGGCACAATTCGCCATCAAGTTTCACACCTTGGCACTTGAAACCACTTGGGATGGCAGTGCTCTCAAGGCAGTCTTTAGGAACGGTCTGCATGAACGCATCAAAGATTAACTCACGTATCGTGATGTTCCTTCTTCTTTGGATGACTTTATAACGCTTTGTATCAGTCTGGACTATCACTTCCAGGAGAGACAAGCCGAAAGAGACAGAACTAGGAGGGTCCTTCCCTCCCGTCCTCCTATTCCTCCAGGTTCGGCAGTATCCTCTACCCCTTCAACAGCTCCAGTTACCCCAGTGGAGGAACCCATGGACCTTTCCTCCTTCATTGGCTCTCTTCTCTTCAATGTTCTCCATTTCAAGCCACAGCAGGGTATCAACCTTGTGTCTTCCCTCTTTCTGCTCAGTCCACTGGGGTTTCTGCTGCAGACCGACACGTTACTGAACTTACCACTCATTGGCAACGTATTTGCTCTCAGCTACGTTATATAAGATATAAGAAGTTTGCTGATCAACATAGATCTTCTATACGTGCCCTCTCAGAAGGTGAACGTGTTTAGGTCTCTACTCGACATATTCGTCTATGTCAACCCTGTCACAAATTGGGACCTAGGTTTATTGGTCCTTACAAAGTCCTGAAATGACTGTCTCCTGTTGCCTATAAAGTGGACTTGCCCAAAACTCTGCGCATACACCCAGTCTTCCATATCTCACTACTCAAGCCTTACATCAAGAATAGGTATACCCAGCTCCGAGCTCCTCCTCCTCTGCTCCTGGTCTGTGGTGACCCTGAATATGAGGTTGCTAAGATCCTGGACTCCAGATACAGACGCAGACAACTGCAGTATCTGGTACATTGGAAGGGTTACTCTGTGGCGGATCATTCCTGGGTTCCTGCCCGTGATGAGCATGCTCCATCCTTTGTCTCTAGATTCCATGCTGCTCATCCTTTGAGGCTGACTCTGGTTCCCAGAGGGAACCCTTGAGAGGGGGGCTATGTCGCGCCTTGCCGCTTTAGCTGTTGCTAGGGACGCGGCGCCTGTTGTCTGCCTAGGGGGGAGTCGGCTCTTTTATGCATGCGGTGGTGATGCCATCGCCGCATGGTTCCTCCTTCAGAAGCCGGTCTGGATCTCCTGTGACACGAATCCTGTAAGTAACTTCAGTCCTACCTATCACTGCCCAAGTATAGGTGTTACTTACTGTTCTCTTGGGTGTTATTGATTCATATGCTGGATTGTTATTTTGTTGCTCACCCCTGCTTGTCTGACCACTCTGCCTCTTTAACCCTTAACTGCTGGATTGATACTGCTGCTGAACTCTGCTTGTCTGACCACTCTGCCTCTTTAACAACCTATCTGCCCTGGATTGCCTTACTGTTGCCAAGCCCTGCCTGCCTGACCATCCTAGTGGTGTACCCCTGGACTGCCTTACTATTGCCACACCCTGCCTGCTTGACCATCCTAGTGGTTTACCCCTGGACTGCCTTACCGTTGCCAAACCTTGCCTGTCAGACCACCATAGTGGTTTGTCTCTGGTTTCCTGCCCGTTGCTGCCAAGGACTATCCTGCCTGTGGTGATTGCAATTTATCTCATCTTGCAAACTTACTCTGCTCTGGGATATTCTGTATCATTCCGGCTCAATGCCGGGATAACAAGACTACTGGCCAAGTTCGGTCTGATAGAGGATTATCCCACGATCATAACAGCATCAATGTTTATCTTTAATTCTAAATTCACATATACATACTTTCAAAGTATAACACACAATGTAACAAATGGCACTTACAAGTTCTGATGAGTGATCAATGACCCATGTAGCGAGCATTTTGATTCCTTAGTGATATTTTAAAATTTAGATTTGAATCAGATTGTCTGATGTCATAAATCATGTGATTATGCATATTCCAATCAAAAGTGGTTGTTTAGGAGTTTGTGTCATAATTGGTGCGAAAAGTGTTGAGTCAAAATTAGTGCACCAAATGTGTAGCAATAATATTGTTTGATTTAGAAAGGGTATACAATTTTAATAAAGTTTCTAATTTACTATTATTATGTAATAAACTTCATTCTCTTGCAGCATCGAATATAAGCTTTCTGTGTTTTCAGACTCCCATTAAGTTCTATGGCATCCGCGACCTCAAAGGTGGCGGATTGAAAACTAGGGCCTAGATTTGGAGTTCGGCGGTAAAAGGGCTGTTAACGCTCCGCTGGCTTTTTTCTGGCCGCACCATAAAATTAACTCTGGTATCGAGAGTTCAAACAAATGCTGCGTTAGGCTCCAAAAAAGGAGCGTAGAGCATTTTTACCGCAAATGCAACTCTCGATACCAGAGTTGCTTACGGACGCGGCCGGCCTCAAAAACGTGCTCGTGCACGATTCCCCCATAGGAAACAATGGGGCTGTTTGAGCTGAAAAAAAACCTAACACCTGCAAAAAAGCAGCGTTCAGCTCCTAACGCAGCCCCATTGTTTCCTATGGGGAAACACTTCCTACGTCTGCACCTAACACTCTAACATGTACCCCGAGTCTAAACACCCCTAACCTTACACTTATTAACCCCTAATCTGCCGCCCCCGCTATCGCTGACCCCTGCATATTTTTTTAAACCCCTAATCTGCCGCTCCGTAAACCGCCGCCACCTACGTTATCCCTATGTACCCCTAATCTGCTACCCCTAACACCGCCGACCCCTATATTATATTTATTAACCCCTAACCTGCCCCCCACAACGTCGCCGACACCTGCCTACACTTATTAACCCCTAATCTGCCGAGCGGACCTGAGCGCTACTATAATAAATGTATTAACCCCTAATCCGCCTCACTAACCCTATCATAAATAGTATTAACCCCTAATCTGCCCTCCCTAACATCGCCGACACCTAACTTCAATTATTAACCCCTAATCTTCCGATCGGAGCTCACCGCTATTCTAATAAATGGATTAACCCCTAAAGCTAAGTCTAACCCTAACACTAACACCCCCCTAAGTTAAATATAATATTTATCTAACGAAATAAATTAACTCTTATTAAATAACTTATTTCTATTTAAAGCTAAATACTTACCTGTAAAATAAACCCTAATATAGCTACAATATAAATTATAATTATATTATAGCTATTTTAGGATTAATATTTATTTTACAGGCAACTTTGTAATTATTTTAACCAGGTACAATAGCTATTAAATAGTTAAGAACTATTTAATAGTTACCTAGTTAAAATAATAACAAATTTACCTGTAAAATAAATCCTAACCTAAGTTATAATTAAACCTAACACTACCCTATCAATAAAATAATTAAATAAACTACCTACAATTACCTACAATTAACCTAACACTACACTATCAATAAATTAATTAAACACAATTCCTACAAATAAATACAATTAAATAAACTAGCTAAAGTACAAAAAATAAAAAAGAACTAAGTTACAGAAAATAAAAAAATATTTACAAACATAAGAAAAATATTACAACAATTTTAAACTAATTACACCTACTCTAAGCCCCCTAATAAAATAACAAAGCCCCCCAAAATAAAAAATTCCCTACCCTATTCTAAATTAAAAAAGTTACAAGCTCTTTTACCTTACCAGCCCTGAACAGGGCCCTTTGCGGGGCATGCCCCAAGAATTTCAGCTCTTTTGCCTGTAAAAAAAAACATACAATACCCCCCCCCAACATTACAACCCACCACCCACATACCCCTAATCTAACCCAAACCCCCTTAAAGAAACCTAACACTAAGCCCCTGAAGATCTTCCTACCTTGTCTTCACCATACCAGGTTCACCGATCCGTCCTGGCTCCAACATCTTCATCCAACCCAAGCGGGGGTTGGCGATCCATAATCCGGTCCAGAAGAGGCTCCAAAGTCTTCCTCCTATCCGGCAAGAAGAGGACATCCGGACCGGCAAACATCTTCTCCAAGCGGCATCTTCGATCTTCTTCCATCCGGAGCGAAGCGGCAGGATCCTGAAGACATCCAGCGCGGAACATCCATCCGGACCGACGACTGAACGACGAATGACTGTTCCTTTAAGGGACGTCATCCAAGATGGCGTCCCTCGAATTCCGATTGGCTGATAGGATTCTATCAGCCAATCGGAATTAAGGTAGGAATTTTCTGATTGGCTGATGGAATCAGCCAATCAGAATCAAGTTCAATCCGATTGGCTGATCCAATCAGCCAATCAGATTGAGCTCGCATTCTATTGGCTGTTCCGATCAGCCAATAGAATGCGAGCTCAATCTGATTGGCTGATTGGATCGGCCAATCGGATTGAACTAGATTCTGATTGGCTGATTCCATCAGCCAATCAGAAAATTCCTACCTTAATTCCGATTGGCTGATAGAATCCTATCAGCCAATCGGAATTCGAGGGACGCCATCTTGGATGACGTCCCTTAAAGGAACAGTCATTCGTCGTTCAGTCGTCGGTCCGGATGGATGTTCCGCGCTGGATGTCTTCAGGATCCTGCCGCTTCGCTCCGGATGGAAGAAGATCGAAGATGCCGCTTGGAGAAGATGTTTGCCGGTCCGGATGTCCTCTTCTTGCCGGATAGGAGGAAGACTTTGGAGCCTCTTCTGGACCGGATTATGGATCGCCAACCCCCGCTTGGGTTGGATGAAGATGTTGGAGCCAGGACGGATCGGTGAACCTGGTATGGTGAAGACAAGGTAGGAAGATCTTCAGGGGCTTAGTGTTAGGTTTCTTTAAGGGGGTTTGGGTTAGATTAGGGGTATGTGGGTGGTGGGTTGTAATGTTGGGGGGGGGGGTATTGTATGTTTTTTTTTACAGGCAAAAGAGCTGAAATTCTTGGGGCATGCCCCGCAAAGGGCCCTGTTCAGGGCTGGTAAGGTAAAAGAGCTTGTAACTTTTTTAATTTAGAATAGGGTAGGGAATTTTTTATTTTGGGGGGCTTTGTTATTTTATTAGGGGGCTTAGAGTAGGTGTAATTAGTTTAAAATTGTTGTAATATTTTTCTTATGTTTGTAAATATTTTTTTATTTTCTGTAACTTAGTTCTTTTTTATTTTTTGTACTTTAGCTAGTTTATTTAATTGTATTTATTTGTAGGAATTGTGTTTAATTAATTTATTGATAGTGTAGTGTTAGGTTAATTGTAGGTAATTGTAGGTAGTTTATTTAATTATTTTATTGATAGGGTAGTGTTAGGTTTAATTATAACTTAGGTTAGGATTTATTTTACAGGTAAATTTGTTATTATTTTAACTAGGTAACTATTAAATAGTTCTTAACTATTTAATAGCTATTGTACCTGGTTAAAATAATTACAAAGTTGCCTGTAAAATAAATATTAATCCTAAAATAGCTATAATATAATTATAATTTATATTGTAGCTATATTAGGGTTTATTTTACAGGTAAGTATTTAGCTTTAAATAGAAATAAGTTATTTAATAAGAGTTAATTTATTTTGTTAGATAAATATTATATTTAACTTAGGGGGGTGTTAGTGTTAGGGTTAGACTTAGCTTTAGGGGTTAATCCATTTATTAGAATAGCGGTGAGCTCCGATCGGAAGATTAGGGGTTAATAATTGAAGTTAGGTGTCGGCGATGTTAGGGAGGGCAGATTAGGGGTTAATACTATTTATGATAGGGTTAGTGAGGCGGATTAGGGGTTAATACATTTATTATAGTAGCGCTCAGGTCCGCTCGGCAGATTAATGGTTAATAAGTGTAGGCAGGTGTCGGCGACGTTGAGGGGGGCAGATTAGGGGTTAATAAATATAATATAGGGGTCGGCGATGTTAGGGGCAGCAGATTAGGGGTACATAGGGATAACGTAGGTGGCGGCGATTTGCGGTCGGAAGATTAGGGGTTAATTATTTTAAGTAGCTGGCGGCGACGTTGTGGGGGGCAAGTTAGGGGTTAATAAATGTAATACAGGGGTCGGCGGGGTTAGGGGCAGCAGATTAGGGGTACATAAATATAACGTAGGTGGCGGTCGGCAGATTAGGGGTTAAAAATTTTAATCGAGTGGCGGCGGTGTGGGGGGGACCTCGGTTTAGGGGTACATAGGTAGTTTATGGGTGTTAGTGTACTTTAGGGTACAGTAGTTAAGAGCTTTATGAACCGGCGTTAGCCAGAAAGCTCTTAACTCCTGCTATTTTCAGGCGGCTGGAATCTTGTCGTTAGAGCTCTAACGCTCACTTCAGAAACGACTCTAAATACCGGCGTTAGAAAGATCCCATTGAAAAGATAGGCTACGCAAATGGCGTAGGGGGATCTGCGGTATGGAAAAGTCGCGGCTGAAAAGTGAGCGTTAGACCCTTTAATCACTGACTCTAAATACCAGCGGGCGGCCAAAACCAGCGTTAGGAGCCTCTAACGCTGGTTTTGACGGCTACCGCCGAACTCCAAATCTAGGCCTAGGTATGCTGCTTCGGAATAGACGCGAGCGTACCGGTTAAATATTTGATAAATTGGGAAAAGTGTCAAATAGAGTCGAATGTGAATTTGAAACATCTGTAATGATGCAAGCATCGATCTGCGTTGGAGGTAGGGATGGGCGAATGTTTCGCAACATTCGTAAAACGGCATGAATTTTAACACATTCGTTCATTCGAATCGAATTTCGAATGTTTACATAACATTCTAACATTCGATTTTCGAATGTTCGGTTTCGAATTTTACGATTACATTCGAAAATATTCAAATTCGAAAAATTTGAATTTAGATTGTAATAGTATTTCTAATGGTTTTTCTTTAAATGTAATATTCGAATTATGCAATATTCAAATTCGAAAAATTCGAATTTAGATTATAATAGTATTTCTAATGCTTTTTCTTTAAATGTAATATTCGAATTATGCAATATTCAAATTCGAAAAATTCGAATTTAGATTGTAATAGTATTTCTAATGCTTTTTCTTTAAATGTAATATTCGAATTATGCAATATTCGAATTCGAAAAATTCGAATTTAGATTGTAATAGTATTTCTAATGCTTTTTCTTTAAATGTAATATTCGAATTATGCAATATTCGAATTCGAAAAATTTGAATTTAGATTGTAACAGTATTTCTAATGCTTTTTCTTTAAATGTAATATTCGAATTATGCAATACGTGTATTCGAATTCGAAAAATTCGAATTTAGATTGTAATAGTATTTGTAATGCTTTCTTTGAATGTAATATTCGAATTATGCAATATTCTATAAGGAAACATTCGAAAATATATATTTGTATCTATTATGTATCAATTTACTAAATTCCCACCCTACCACATGAACTATTGAACTTCTGAATAGTATTTGTTAAATAGAATGTTAAATTCGAAATTTCGAATGTGGACATTCGATATAATTATAAACATTCGAATTCGAAAGTGACATTCGAAAACTGTAAATAACATTCGATTTTCGAATTTTTAAGAATATTCATTCTTATCAACATTCGAATTTAGAATTCGAATTTCGGTAATAACATTCGTTCTACATTTGAAATTCAAAAATTTACACATTCGCCCATCCCTAGTTGGAGGATCGTATTTTACGTCACAAATTTCAACATTTGCTGATCTTGATGCTTTGATTACGGTGGATCAATCTCGCAACAAATATGATGCGGTATGCAAGCGTATTTTCAGTTGACGCTTTGTTAAAAAGACCCCCATGAGTCACTGTCTTGCTTATTAAAGGCCAGGACACAAACAAGTTGAGAGGCTGGGACACAAGTAGGCTGAGAGGTCAGGATACACAGGCTGCTGAAGGACCAACACATGGCCAGCTGAAGAACAAGGGCACGATAACTGATAGACCAGACATCGGCAGCTCTACAGATGGCTGAACAGAACAGCTAACCATTGAGGATCAGAGTCTATGAATCGGAGCTGCTTGCAAAACATTTTTGGTCATGAATACTTAAAATATATTTACATTTTTATTTCTTTATATCCAATAGTGTTGCAGTGCACTTTTGAACATCCTCATAAGAAGCATAGCAAATAAAAGTAGGATTATTTATTTTTTTGCAAAAATAGCACAAAATCAGTGAGTATCTAAATATTCACATGCAGGAGACATACCAAGTGAAGGTTCAGAAAACATACATTAACATATAGGCCTAGATTATGAGTGGAGCACAAAATTGTGCTTTTGTGAGCATGATAATTGTGCTCCAATCAGTAATACCACAGCATGTAAATGTGCGCTGATATTACAAGTTAGCTGCAATGCGAACACGACCTCACATTTGCATTGCCTGGAAGTCTTGCTCTCAAGAAAGCGCGATTCCATAGACTCCAATGGGAGCCTCGTTCTCATGCCGTGAGACACGGCAAAGCACCTAACATAGCGCAGGGGGCAATTCGGGCAGCGTTGGGCAGCAAAATCAAAATATATATGTATATGAAAATATATATTATATACATATATATTTATGTGTTTACATGTGTATATACACATAATGACACATAAATATATATGTATATAAGCATATACATATGTATTTACAGTAAAAACACAGTCACCAATAGACTGCAATGTAAAGGCACTTTCAGTGCCTTTTTTTTTTAAACCCCCCCCCCAACATCCCCTCACTTTAACCCCTTATAACAGCTTTGTGAAGTTTTTTAATTAAAAAAATAAAGATACTAATATTTTTATTTTATATTGAACTACTGTACTCTTTATTTTGGGTGCGATTGGGTTAAATTTTTTTTAATTACCCAGAGGTCTGACCTCTGGTTAATTGCACTAAGCGCAAAGTGAAACCGCAAGCTCGCGGGAGCATTAACCAACCTCGTAATGGTTGGTTATTTAATGTACGCCCGTAAATGAGCAAATTTGCCCCTTTACAATGCCCTTTAAAATAGCACTCCACTTGTAATCTAGCCCATAATTAGATACAGACAGATGATAGATAGATAGATAGATAGATAGATAGATGATAGATAGATAGATAGATAGATAGATAGACTGATAAATAGATTATATTTTTTTAATTACCCAGAGGTCTGACCTCTTGTTAATTGCACTAAGCGCAAAGTGAAACTGCGAGCACGCGGGAGCATTAACCAACCTCGTAATGGTTGGTTATTTAATGTACGCCCGTAAATGAGCAAATTTGCACCTTTACAATGCACTTTAAAATAGCACTCCACTTGTAATCTAGCCCATAATTAGATACAGACAGACAGACAGACAGATAGATGATAGATAGATAGATAGATAGATAGATAGATAGATAGATAGATAGATAGACTGATATATAGATTATATATTTTTTAATTACCCAGAGGTCTGACCTCTGGTTAATTGCACTAAGCACAAAGTGAAACCGCAAGCTCGCGGGAGCATTACCCAACCATGTAATGGTTGGGTTTTTAACGTACGCCCGTAAATGAGCAAATTTGCCCCTTTACAATGCACTTTAAAATAGCACTTCACTTGTAATCTAGCCCATAATTAGATACAGATAGATAGATAGATTAAATAGATAGATTAGATAGATACATGATATAATTAATTATGTAAAGAATTCAGATGTTAATTAATTTTAAGATAAAATATCCTTTGGGACCTTCTTAGCTTAAAGCAATGTTTTGTTTTAGTTTTTAGTTTAAAAAGCTAAAGCTCTCACATGTACATTTATGAATTAATATTTAACAAAATCATGTAAATTTTAAAGTAAATAGAATAATATGACTCCCAGTGTCTCCTGACAAGACTAGATATTTAAAAGCTCCTGTATTATTATTGCAAAAAGTGAGGTTTATGTTAATAATACTTGCTAATAATTCAGGGGCGTATTATGGCCTAGGCCAGGGGTCAGCAACCTTGGCTCTCCAGTTGTTTTAGAACTACGTTTCCCATGATGCTTAAGTGTCTTTAAGCTGCCTAAGCATCATGGGAAATGTAGTTCTAAAACATCTGGAGAGTCAAGGTTGCTGACCCCTGGCCTAGGCAAACAAGGCACTTGCCTCGGGCAGCAGATTGGGAGGGGGCAGCACTCTTTTTGTGGATATATTTGTAAGAAGCTTACCGTTATTTTAGAAGTATTATACAGGAATATAATAGGAGATTTTGCACAAAGAGCTTACATTCTAGGGGGGGCATAATAAAAGAGTGCCCATGGAACTTTACAGTTTAGAGGTTGCTCTGGATCTTTCTTTTATTTAGCTTGCTATTAACTTTAGTTCTGTTGGCTTTCAGCACTTACTAGAATTAGTGTATCAAGAAATCTGTGTTTGGGTTTATTTTTATTTTTTATATATTTTGGCAATAGATAGATGTGTGTGTGTTTGTGTATGTATGTGTATATGTATGTGTGTGTGAGTGAGAATATTTATTTTAAATCCATAATAAAAATGAACATAACTCCTTAACCAAAAAATATTATGGCCAAAAAAGGCCTAAAACCTTGGAATAGGGGGCAGCGGAATTTTGAGTGCCTGTAATAATTTATATGTTTAAAACCAGCAAAAACGTTTTATGTTGTCATTAGAAATTATATTATTTGAATAAACTGCACACCAATAATACATATTTTTAAATGTGCAATCCTTAAAGAATCTAGAATTACCGTTCTGTTCTAGAATGATTTATTTGCTAGATATGTCAAAAAAGAAATAATGTATGGTAACTTGCATTACTAATAATAATAATAATAATAATAATTAGGCAGATAAATTATGAAGTAATTTTCTAGTTATACAAGACAGAGGGTTGTTTGTATTTCATATAAAACGTGCCCAAATACCTTCTAATATTTATCAAAAATCATTCACACAGAAAAAAACATCAGTGTGTTGAGAAGGATACAACATAATCAATGACATTAATACAACGTTAACGTGAATTTGCCTGTGAGATTGAGCGCTCCATAGAAATCCCACGTCAAATTCGATGCAAGATTAATCCGTCGTTGTTAACAATGCATCAAGATTGTCAAATGTTGAAATGTGTGACGTAATATACGCTCCCGCGATCTCAATCCGACGCAGATCAATGCTTGCATCATTCCAGATGTTTTGAATTCATATTCAACTCTATTTGACCCTCTTCCCAATCTATCAAACATTCAACAGGTACGCTCGCGTCAATTCTGACGCAGCGTACCTATCATTCAAACCGCCACCCTTGAGGCCGCAAATGCCATCGAAATCAATGGGAGTCTGAAAACACAGAAAGGTTATGTTCGATGCTGCAAGACCATGGGGCCTATTTATCAAGCTCCGTGTTTCTGGCGAGCCTTCATGCTCGCCAGAAACACAAGGGGGCCTATTTATCAAGCTCTGTATGGAGCTTGAAGCCCTGTGTTTCTGGCGAGCTTTCAGGCTCGCCAGGTCCGCCTGCTCTGAGGAGGCGGACAGCAATCGCCAGAAATTAACCTGATCAAATACAATTGGGTTGATTGAGACCCCCTGCTAGCGGCCGATTGGCCGCGAATCTGCAGGGGGCGGCATTGCACCAGCAGTTCACAGGAACTGCTGGTGCAATGCTGAATGCGGAGAGCGTAATGCTGTCCGCATTCAGTGATGTCTGTCGGACATGATCCGCTGATCGTATCATGTCGGACAAACATTTGATAAATAGGCCCCAATGAAGCATATTAGATAACAAAAGTAAATTAGAAACTTTATTAAAATTGTATACTCTTTCTAAAAAAAAACAATATTATTGCTCCAAATTTGGTGCACTAGTAGATATAGGGATAAAAATGAAAAATACATTACTACTTATGGATTATGTTACATCTTTGTCTCTCATTACAAAGCAAGATAACAATATTATTGCTCCAAACTTGGTGCAAAGTATTGCTCCAAATTTGGTGCACTAGTAGATATAGGGATACAAATAAAATAAAACATTACTACTTATGGATTATGTTACATATTTGTCTCTCATTACAAAGAAAGTGGACAATATTATTGCTCCAAATTTGGTGCAAAGTATTGCTCCAAATTTGGTGCGAAGTATTGCTCCAAACTTGGTGCAAAGTATTGCTCCAAACTTGGTGCACTAGTAGATATAGAGATAAAAAATGAAATAAGTACATACCAATATAGCTAACTTCCTTTTTTTTTTATAAATCTATTTGCACCATGTTTATGGCATGTAATACAAGTCCCACTCTCAACTTCGCACCAAATTTGATGCAACACTCCTAAACAACCCACAAACTAGTGAAAGTTTCCACCACTTTTGAATGGGAAATGCATAATCACATTATTTATGACATATACATTTTATACTATCACTAACTAATCAAATTGCTCAATACTTGTGTCATTGATCACTCATCAGAACTTGTAAGTGCCATTTGTTACATTGTGTATTATACTTTGAAAGTATGTATATGTGAAACTAGTATTAAAGTTAAACATTGATGATGACATTAGGACACATAGGGGTCAATTTATCTAAAGACCGCTGCTTCATAACTTGTCCATCTGCTCTGAGGCAGCGGACAGAAATCAACCCGATCAAATACGATTGGGTTGATTGACACCCCCTGCTAGTGGCCGATTGACCTCAAATCTGCAGGGGGCGGCATTGCACCAGCAGTTCACAAAAACTGCTGGTGCAATGATATCGAAGTGCAGCGGACATGATACACTACATCGTATCATGTCTGCTCACACTATGTTAAATATACCCCATAGTGTGATATTTTAGACAATGATTTTAAAATTCGAATGATGTTTGATTCAATATAATCTTAAAATGATAGCTCAAAGGAATAATTTACCTAACATTAAACTGTCATGATTCAGATACAGCAGAAATTAAAATCACCTCTTTACTGTCATGCTATTTTCCGTGTTTTTCTTTCTTCTCTTGAATTTCATTTTCATTAAGAAATGTCATTGTATATGCCAGCCCATTTTATAACACCTGTGTAGGGGTGGTGTTTAAAACTAGACTGCAATCAGGAGGGGTTACACAGGTGCAGAGAGAAAACTGTCCCAGCTCTTAAAATATCTATTTGCAAATAAATACATATGATAACCTGATTGCATGTTATATTCGCAATTATTCATGCTCAGAAGAATAATATATTTACACTATATACATATAGTGGTACAAATAAACACAGAGATATGAAAGACAACATTATTTATAACAAAAAAAGGAATTTAGGGTCATGTAAATATGTTTGCAAAAGATTTCTGGCATAACACACACACATATATATATATATGTACTGTGTATATACTGTATATATATATATTATAAAAATACAAGTATGTGCAAAGATATATGTACAAATTCTAGCATTAATAATCATTTGAAAAATAAAAATAAAACCTGAGATAGGCATATCATGATTTATAGAAATACAAATACACATTAATTTATGTGGAAATATCATATATCATTTTTTTGTATAACAAACACATAAAAAATAACTTTCTACAAGATATTGTTTGTTCAGGTAAAAAAAATAGGCATTTCTTGGACATTAGCAGATGAAAAATAAAAGATTAGCTTTAGAGAAATGTGCTTGTTCATGGACAGTAATGAAATGGTATAAATAAAGTTGGAAAAAACAGAATATCAGTGATATTGATTACTCTTATGAACAGCCCGATGCTCATCGCTCCATACTTGACGCGTGTGTTTTTGACAGAGTTTTTAATAAATAAGGGTGTCGTATGTAGATTTGCGGCAGCGATGTCTGGAAATATCTGGCGAGTGCATTGACTCCAGCGAATGAGTTGAGATTGACGCAATGATAAATAGGACCCTTTGTATCTTTTCCTGTGTACATATTTTCCATAATTATGTGTAAAAAGTGCCATCATTTGAAAATAATATGTAGAATAAAAACATAATTTATATGTGTGAATTGTGAAATGCTATCAGTGAAGTTTAGATATTCTACAAACTATTCAGCCTTGGACAAGCTTCCTTTCATATGATTATCATTTAATCTATAACAGTATTTTACAAGGTGAAATTCTGAAAACACTGATTGCCATTTATTCTGCAAATCTTGTTCTCAAAAATTCCCATGACCTGTACAAAGTACAGACTGTTTGGTATAAAAGTAAAGAGAACTGTCAGGATTTAATAGATGAAGGTGAGCTGTGGATAGACTTTCCTGCATAACCCTGAAAGCATAACAGCACTTAGGGCCAGATTACAAAAGTTGAAAGTAAAAAGTTTGTGCGCAAGCAAAACCAATGAACAATAATTTCAGAACTTTGGATATTGTGTTAATTTCATCTCCCCGTAAACTTTAATAGAGTGCACTAACTAAAAAGACTAGCATTTATTGCTCGCATGCTAACCCAACACTCTAAATGCTAACCTACAGCTCTAAACCTGAAGTGAGTTTTGAATATACAGATACTCGTCGACTTACGACCTATGCGACTTACGGCCATCCGTACTTACGACTATCGGTCGCACTGAAGAGGCGATACGTGCGCAAAGGCGGTACCGGTCGCAAAGGCGGTACTTACGACCATCGGTCGCAAAGGCGGTACTTACGTCCATCGGTCGCGCTGAGGGTGATGCTTATTTGCGTATGTGCGTAAAGGGGCAAGGAAGTGCTTGTGTGCGCAAAGGCGGTACTTACGTCCATCGGTCGCACTGAGGGTGATGCTTATTTGCGTATGTGCGTAAAGGGGCAAGGCAGTGCTTGTGTGCGCAAAGGCGGTACTTACGACCATCGGTCGCAAAGGCGGTACTTACGACCATCAGCAAGACTGCTTGTGTGCGCAAAGGCGGTGCTTGTGTGTGATGAGAAGTGACTGTAAGCAGCAGCCTTTGTATGGGTCTGACCATGTCGCAGTCCAAAAGGCCGGTACCGTGTAGTGGCAAAGAGGCTACAAAGAAGAGGAAAGCTCTTGATTTGGAGTTAAAAATGAAAGTAATAAAGCAGTATGATGAAGGTAAAAAAGTGAATGCGATTGCCCGTGATATGAAACTGTCGCATTCCACAGTTTCCACAATCATTAAGGACAAGGAACGCATACGTGAAGCTGTAAAAGGTTCCGCACCAATGAAATCAACAATAATAACAAAACAACGTCAAGGGCCCATTCATGAAATGGAGAAATTATTAATGTTGTGGATAGAAGATCAAATACAAAAACGTACACCCATAAGCCTTCTAACAATTCAGATGAAGGCTAAAAGTTTGTTTGAGACTTTAAAGGAGAAAGCTGGTGAGGATTACAAAGAGAATTTCCAGGCAAGCACTGGATGGTTTAAACGTTTTAGAAGAAGATTCAGTCTGCATAATGTGCGGGTTTCAGGAGAAGCAGCAAGTCAGATTCAGAAGCCGCTGCAAAGTTCATTGACACTTTGGATGAATTAATCCAAGAGGGAGGGTATTTACCTGAACAAATATTCAACGTTGATGAAACGGGTCTGTTCTGGAAACGGATGCCTGAGCGCACATACATTCACCAAGAATCCAAACCCATGCCAGGATTTAAAGCATTCAAAGATCGTGTAAGCTTGTTACTTGGAGGAAACGTTGTTGGTTTTAAGCTTAAGCCATTTCTTATCTATCGCTCAGAAAACCCACGTGCATTTAAAAACATTAATAAGCACACGCTGCCTGTGTATTACCGGTCAAATGCTAAATCGTGGATGACTCAGGCATTGTTCACAGACTGGTTTGTTAACTGTTTCATTCCCCAAGTTCGTGAATATTGCTTAGGGAAAGTAATCCCGTTCAAAATTTTAATGATTTTAGACAACGCACCTGGACATCCACCACACCTGGGTGACCTTAATCCTGATGTAAAAGTGGTTTATATGCCACCTAACACAACACCACTCATTCAACCTATGGACCAAGGGGCAATTGCCACGTTTAAAGCATACTACCTCAGATCTACATTCGCCCAAGCCATAGCTGCTACAGATGCTGATGATGACATAACATTGCGTGATTTTTGGAAAAGTTATAACATTCTTCAGTGCATAAAAAATATTGCAGCAGCGTGGGAGGATGTAACAGAAAAGTGCATGAATGGAATTTGGAAGAAGTGCCTAAAACGATATGTGACCAGATTTGAGAGATTTGAAACAGAGGAAGAGCTTGATGAAATTCGAGAAAACATTGTAAGACTTGCAAACAATCTTGAATTGGAATGTGAAGTGGAAGATGTAGAAGAGCTGTTAGATTATGAGTCAAAAGAACTTTCAAATGAAGATCTAATAGAACTGGAAGCAGAGAGAGTTGCAGAGGAAAATAGGAGAGAGGAAGAAGACAAAGAAGAAGAAGAGCCAGAGAAGAAATTCACTGCAAAGGGGTTGGCTGAAGGCTTTACATTGCTAAATAAAGCTGTCTCCTGTTTTGAAAACATGGACCAGAATGTTGAAAGATTTAACAAGGTTGACCGTCAAATTCAGGAAGCTGTGCGTGGCTATCGTGAAATCTATGAGGAGAAAAAGAAACAAACGCGTCAAACAAAGCTCAGCATGTTTTTTGAAAAGAACACTGCATCTGAAACCCCTCCAGCCTCAACTCACCAAGATGATAATACTGTACTGTAACTCTGATGACATAACTGTAAAAGTACAGTAAAAGAAAAATTTAAGTTCAGTTACTTTTCTAAAAAATTTAAAGTAAAATAAGTGTTAAAGTTCCTGCAAACTACTGTACAGGTACAGTAAATGTTAAAATGTTATGTTAAATGTTAAAATGTTATGTTATTATTTGCATAGTACTACAGGTAGAGTACAAAAAAAAATGTTATTTTATTACAGTACAGTATAGGTACAGTACTGTACAGTAATAGTATTTGCACAGTAAATATTATGTTATTATTTGCACAGTACAGGTACAGTACAGTAAAGGTTATTTTATTATTCATACTGTGATGATACTGTATTAGTAAAGGAATTTAATTTAAAACAACTCTGGTGTTATTGTTATTATTAATCATGAAATGTCAGCCCAACACATCACACAATAGACCATATTATTTACATGCCATCTGTATTTTGTCCGACTTACGTCCAAATCGTCTTACGACCGGAAGGTCAGAACGTAACGCGGTCGTAAGTCGACGAGTATCTGTATTACATTCCAATGTTCTTCACATAGAAGAAAATTTTCTTTTTGTAAAATATAAATATATACCTATATATCTTTAGGAATATATACAGGATAATATTTATGTATATGTATGTATATATATATATATATATATATATATATATATATATATATACTATATATATATATATATATACTATATATATATATATATATATATATATATATATATACATATATATATATATATATATATATATATATATATATAATAAATGGTTATCGGTCAAATTCGCTCAAAGAAAAACCTGGATTAATGATGTAGTAAAGAGAAACCTCTGACAAAAATTATCCAATGTCAAAGGGTGCACGGGAGGAATCAGCATTTAATATTAATAAAGTACCAGAAATCAAGAAAAACAGAATAAAGGTTAAAGTATTAGAAAAGAAAAAGGATTCCTTAGCCAGCACATCTCATATAATACTCCATGAAATAATATCAGGCTAAGAGCATCCAGCAAGCAAATGGAACCAGACAAAAAACAAAAAATCAGAATGCACCAAATGAATCACAATGAAGTGAACTATTTATTGACTATATAAATATAACAACCACAATATTTATAAAAACATAAACCATGGCATGGTAATAAAATTCAACAGCAGACCAAAAATGCTAAATCAGTCATAATTACATATTATAAACTCATGAATAAATATTGTGGTTGTTATATTTATATAGACAATAAATAGTTCACTTCATTGTGATTAATTTGGTGCATTCTGATTTTTTGTTTTTTGTCTGGTTCCATTTGATTGCTGGATGCTCTTAGCCTGATATTATTTCATGGAGTATTATATGAGATGTGCTGGCTAAGGAATCCTTTTTTTTTTCTAATACTTTAACCTTTATTCTGTTTTTCTTGATTTCTGGTACTTTATTAATATAAATATATATATATATATATATATATATATATATATATATATATATATATATATATATATATATATATATATATATATATATATTTATATATAAAGGTAATAGAAGACAGCACTCGCTGGGCTTAAGGATTAGCAATAGTAGCTTTTATTAATGTGACGTTACAGGGGCAGCTCCCCTTTATCAGACCAACAATAAAATGTGACAAGCAAACATTTATACCCTCTAAGACCCTCCCACAGTGAACAGAAATTGCGCCAAAAACAGTTGTCAAGACAACCATTCGATGTTTACACCAAAATACATACACACAAAGATACAAGTTAATTAGTATCAGATACACTGTACCCAATCTCACCCAGAACATCCAGATCAATCTAAGTGAACATATAACATTAAAAAATATATAAGACAGCAGACAGTACAAAGTACAAGGCAAAATCAGGGAAATAACTTGCAGCAAGCACAGAGAAAAATAACATAGCAATGATATAGGCATAGCAATGATATAAATAATGATATAAATATATAAATATACAGGCCAACTTGCAAAGTGACCAGAGGAATAACAGTGCAGAAAATAGGAAATACAGCATAATGTGCACATAATCAATTGGAGTAGGATCAGATAAACATGCAGGATCCGATAAACATGCATATGATACTCGTGGCCCTAAGGACAAGGAAAGAATGTAAAACCTTAATCCAGCACTTGTATGATAAAGCAACATAAATGTTAATTGCAGATTTCCCCAGCTCCCTCTAACATAACTGTAACACGGATCACTTAGCAGAGCGCTATTTCTAAAAGGTACCGTAATGTAAGAGCCAGAGGTGTCTGATAGGTCAGGGGGGCGCACCTCTATGTGTGTTGCAATAGGGGGAAGTATGTAATGCCACAACGGAGGAGGATGTAGTGGTAAACCTCAGCCGGCATGATCTTACTGACCAGGAAATAACTTTTCTCAACAAAGGACTGTCATTCGTTCCAACCATGGTGCATAATGAATTTATAACTTATATAGATACCATGAAGTTCCATAGACAGCTTAAACTGGGTGACTTCTTCCAGAGAATGGTAATAGAGGACAAGGGACATCGCTTTAAGAAGTATAGTGCATTCGCACCTTTACCAGGATTGTCCAGCAGAAAGCAGCAGATTCTACTGCACCTAAAAACAGGAACAATATGACATCCGCAAACTGGGCAGCAATACGTACACTGATTAATGATGTTTCTATTGTAATTCGCCCAGCAGACAAGGGTGGTGCAATAGGGATACAGGACTATCTTGATTATAAGAAGGAAATTGTGTCACAGATACAAGTCTCTACCCTGTGATCCGACTATCACCTACAAGACCCGCATCAACAGTGTCATTGAGCATGCCTATCAGAAGCAATGGATTGACGGGCACCTGAGGGATTGGTTGTCTGTCAAATATCCAGTCAGACCCATTATTTACACCCTGCCTAAAATCCACAAAACCACAAACACACAATACAGTTAAAGCACTCGAAGTGGAAAGTATATGTGCACTGTAATAGTAATCCTGTGTATAGAGCAATTATGGAAATGTAAACACTCCAAGATGCCGGTCAGTGTATATACAGTGAACTTCGTAATGTCTTAATGTCTTTGAGGTGTGATTGCGTTGATCATCAAAACAGTAGGTGACAGAGTATGTCCAGTAATGCATTAATGCAATAAAGTAACAAGGATGTAAAGTTACCTTAGTAATCACGCCACTCCAAAGCTCCACCTCAAGACGTCTTGCTGACAGGTAGGGAGACGCTCCTCTGGCTCCCAAATAAGCAAACAATGATAAAGGAAAATTAACCTGTTGCAAGGTAAAAATCAATCCACAGGGCATGAATGCAAGTAAAAGTCGACTTTATTTTAAGTCATATAGATGTTACAGGGTACAGGGTATCATTTTAGCTTTTATCACATTTATGTGTGACTCATTCTTTGCTCGTCTTTTATTTTGCATTTCATAGTACTAATTAAATATTGTAAGACATACATCATTATTAGCTGATCGTGTCCCGTTAAGACAGTGCACATGTGTCTCTTATGTCTATTTATTTTGATACAAGATTTGTATACTGTGACTACTGAACGATACATTTGTTGCTTGCTATGGGACTTTACGTATCTTAAGATATTTATATGCCAGTTTAAACTATGCATTGTATACTATACCTTTAACTTTGATTAACCGGTGTTTCCATCATGACGTAGCTAGGTGTGTCTTTTTAAGCAGTGTTTGTATTATCATGTTTAGTACCTGACAAAGTGCCTATGGGCAGGAAACACGTCGGACGTTTGTGTTGTCTTCAGCTCACTCCTGAGCTTTTTTGTACCCTGTAACATCTATATGACTTAAAATAAAGTCGACTTTTACTTGCATTCATGCCCTGTGGATTGATTTTTACCTTGCAACAGGTTAATTTTCCTTTAAAATCCACAAAAGACTGCATTCCCCACCGGGTTGTCCCATTGTCTCTGCCAGGGGATCTCTACTCCAACCTCTTGCCACGTACATGGCCTCTCTACTGCAGTTTTTTGTATCAACATGCAATCATACCTACGGGATTCCCTATCTCTTATTGACATACTCTCTCGGGTGAATGACATGGCCTGATGACTTTTGGCCAGCATGGATGTTACCAGCCTTTACACAATAATCCCACAAGAATCTGGTATCCAGATCATATCCTAATGCTTGAACAGATACCCCTACGTGGGTCCACCTATGGAATTTATTGTGGAACTTATTACCCTGTGCTTAAAGTTGAACTACTTTAAATTTGAGAAAGTTTCTATCTACAGCTGACCAGTACAGCCAAGGGGCTCCAATATGGCCCCGGCATTTGCTAACTTATTTATGGAGCACATTGAAGAAAATATCTTTAAAGTATATGAACAGACACAAGTCCTATACTACAAGAGGTACATTGATTATATCCTTCTTATCTGGAGGAGCACCGATGAATCCCTGATGAACTGGACCAATCACCTGAATGCACTGAATGAACCGGTGAAATTGAAGGTGTGTGCCAGCTGTCAACAGGTTGATTTCTTGGACCTCAGGATTTTCAAGGAGGGAACAGCTCTGGGCACTACACTCTACAAAAAAGAAACTGACAGAAACTCTATCATTCATGCCTCTAGATGCAACCCACGGTCCCTTATCAAGGTGATACCAAATGCCCAAATGCTTCGGGTGGTACGCAACAACACCTCGAACGAACGTTGTCAACTACAACTTGATGAAATAGAACGTACATTTTCTACCAGAAGTTATGATAAGGCCATGATTATGTCTTCCAGACTGGCAGCAACAGGTAAACTGGCAACACACCGTGAGACAGGGAAGTACCTACTTTGAAACCTCCTAGGACCAACTTCATCACCACCTTTACCCCTAAAACTAGGGGATTGGGTACCACTCTCAAGGAACACTGGGAAATAGTGAGTACTGACATGACACTGCCCTGCAGTAAGCACGATCCACTGAGAATTGGATACAGATGGGGCAGGAACTTGAGTTATATCCTGATGGTGACAGACTCTATTAGGAGCTACAGCACTACAGTGTAACTGTCTCTACACGACTTGGTTCTTTCAAATGCCCTAGCTGCACTACCTGCAATACTATGCTGCAGGGAAGCCACTTCAGACATCCCCACAACAACCATAGGTATGCAATTAAACACCATCTTTATTGCACCACGAAGTTCGTAATATATATGCTGAACTGCATTTGTGGACTATTTTATATTGGCAAGACCGATGACGATATAAAAAAATGTATGGCTAATCATAGAAGTGCCATACGGGCGGCAATTGACAAAAGAAAGAGCAACCGGCTGGTTGCAAGGCACTTCATGGAACAGGGACAAACAGTCAAGGACCTCAGATTCATGCTCATTGACCACGAACCCCTGCTAAGGAGGGGTGGCGACAGGCATAAACTCCAACTACAGAAGGAAGCCGAATGGATCTATAAACTGGATACCATTCACCCTAAAGGACTGAATATGGGTAACGATTGGCACTGCTTTCTATGAGTATGTTTGACCATTTATCTACACATATCTATTAGGCGGGTACCCCCTTACCAGGGATATTGGTACTACATATGGACTTTGGTTACTGTAAGCCTGTTTTCTGTTGTTGCTCACTATTATCTGTCACGGATACCAGACAGCTAAGGCTACCCCCCCATACACCCCAGTGTGTTCAGTGGTTTGGAGCTCCTCAGAGCAACCACAATCCCTGGAAGCTTTGGTTTGCTGGTGTATGACCAGGAAAACCCTCGTAGGCTGGCCGGGCCACTGGAACTCAGGTCAGCCACAGGACAGCAGGACACCCGCTAACTTTACTCCTGGTCACTCCAGCAACCATGTGCCCCAGAGCTCCCCTCTTTTGGGGATTAGTATCGCCTAGGGAGGACAAGAGGTGGGGGAATTACAGGAGGGGAGCTGCTTTGGGAACCGGGGGTTTTGGACATCCCTACCCCCATAACTTCAACGAGCTGTATCTCCGGTCCCCAATTACGAATCACGCCACTTTTTGGACTGCAGCATCTGGGGACCAATAACTTTCAAATGACACCATGGAAGTGCCGCCGCTCCCCTGGGATCACCCCAAAACTGTCACCACTGTGTCATGGTATTCTGTGGGACTATGGTTGCTATGGAGGCGCCAGTCAGTCTGGAGGGGCGGGAATGGTGGGAAAACTGTGGCATTGTCTCCATGACTTATTGATATGTGGGTGTATATAAAAGATGTGTGTTTATCCCAATAAAGTCAGTTCTATTTTCACCTGAATGCTAGTCTGTCTAGTCATTTAGGTGGGCTCCTGCTAGAATCACTTTCCTGGGCTACATAGGCATCGCTTTCCTGGGCTACATAGCAGCCTGTTCCAGGCAGAAGAAGGACCCTGAGGCAGAGCTACCCAGTCTGGGTAGCTGGAGTCTGCCACAGGGTGGGACCCTGAGTACTGGTGCTGTCGGGCATTAGGGGTGGCTACAGGCTGTGGTCACTTGCCAGCTACATAGCTGCAGTCAGCAGGGAGGAAGCAGGACCCGTTTGGCGGAGCTACCCAGTCTGGGTAGCCAGGGTATCCGTCACATTGACTGGCAGCGGTGGGATCTGCTTCTTCCACATGATTCCTGCTGACAGTGAAGGGCCACAGTAGCTGGTAACTATGGAAGCCGAGTACCTAAGGAGAGTACAGGAGGCACTGACCCAGCTGGACGGTCCTGGTTCTAAACTAGACCAGCTGAGCTGCAGGAGCATTGTCCGCTGGCAACTATGGAGGGAGAGGCTTCAACAAGAAAAGGATTGTAATGGAAAGGTCCTCCCCACAGATGAGAGGTACTGAGTCCGGTGGGACTTGCGAGTGCTTTTCCTGAGAGAGCAGCCCATGGAGGAATGGCTATTGGATCTAGATAGACTGATCCGGGCAGAGATGTGAGTGGAGGGCGGCTACTGGGACCTCCAATGGCCTTGCTATGCAAGCACAGCCATGGCTGGAGGATTGCTCCCCCACATAGGGCTTTGGCTTTGGCGGCCCTGGGTTACTATTGGAAAAGTTGACAGAAGACCCAGAATTTGGGAGCAGGGCGAAACTGAGAGTAATGAACATTGGCCTCTCCCGAGAGCAGCTGTTGGATCTCTCGGGGGTACCCTGGCTGGTATCCGATATGCTATCGCTTATTGTCCAAGAATGGGAACTGGAAAAGGCATACAAGAGGCTGCTAGATCGAGTTCTGCAGCATGCCACGGAGTCTGCATGGAGCTGTGGTGCAGCACTCTGGGAATCATGGAGGTTGGCCTCAGATGAGTGGCAACAGAGCATAAGAGACAACAAGCTGCTAGATACAGATCAGCAGCCTGGCCCCGAGCTTATAGACTTGGACAAGGGAGCCACCCCAGCAGAAGCGCTGGCAACAGGACAGAAAGCCACCGGCCTCTGCCCAGCACCTGTAACAGCTCCAGGAAACCAGGGAAGGGAGGAAGTCGTCCTCCCTCACAGAGAACCCCTTGCAGGGAGAGATGGATGTTGATAACTCTCCCCAGCAGCAGAACCCCTTCCTGGGAGAGAAGACAGTCGGTCTCTCTCCCCAGCAGCAGAGCCAGGAGCAGGGAGAGGAGACAGGTGGTCTCTCTCCCCAACCCCTGGGAGCGGACGTAGTCGTCCTCCCTCTTCGTAAGCAGAACCCCTTCCTGGGAGAGGAGACAGCCGGTCTCTCTCCCCAGCGGCAGAGCCAGGAGCAGGGAGAGGAGACAGTCGGTCTCTCTCCCCAGCAGCAGAGCCATCCCCTGGGAGCGGAGGTAGTCGTCCTCCCTCCCCGTAAGCAGAACCCCTTCCTGGGACAGGAGACAGTCGGTCTCTCTCCCCAGCGGCAGAGCCAGGAGCATGGAGAGGAGACAGGCAGTCTCTCTCCCCAGTGGCAGAGCCATCCCCTGGGAGCGGAGGTAGTTGTCCTCCCTCCCCGTAAGCAGAACCCCTTCCTGGGTGAAGAGACAGTCGGTCTCTCTCCCCAGCGGCAGAGCCAGGAGCAGGGAGAGGAGACAGTAGGTCTCTCTCCCCAGCGGCAGAGCTATCCCCTGGGAGTGGAGGTAGTCGTCCTCCCTCCCCTTACAGAGAACCCCTTGCAGGGAGAGATGGATGTCGATAACTCTCTCCAGCAGCAGAACCCCTTCCCAGGAGAGGAGACAGTCAGTCTCTCTCCCCAGCAGCAGAGCCAGGAGCCGGGAGAGGAGACAATCGGTCTCTCTCCCCAGTGGCAGAGCCATCCCCTGGGAGTGGAGGTAGTCATCCTCCCTCCCCTTACAGAGAACCCCTTGCAGGGAGAGATGGATGTCGATAACTCTCCCCAGCAGCAGAACCCCTTCCTGGGAAAGGAGACAGTTGGTCTCTCTCCCCAGCGGCAGATCCATCCATTGGGAGTGGAGGTAGTCATCCTCCCTCCCCTTACAGAGAAGCCCTTGCAGGGAGAGATGGGTATCGATATCTCTCCCCAGTGGCCAAATCCCTTTCTGTGAGAGGAGACAGTTGGTCTCTCTCCCCAGCGGCAGAACCCCGTACAGGGAGCAGAGAAAGCCGGTCTCCCTCCCCAGCGGCAGCACAGTTTCCCATGGAGCGGAGGTAGCAGACCTCCCTCCCCAGCGGTAGATCTCCTTCTCGGGAGAAGAGACAGGCGGTCTCTCCCCTCATTAGCTTGGCAGGGTCTCTACCCTTTTCTTGTCCCGGAGTATTTCTCACCGGGGGCAGGCGTTGCATTAGGCAAGGAGGATAAAAGCTTATACAGTTGGTGCCACATCTTTAGGCACTCAAGCTTTGCCTGCCCCACCAAGGAGCAACCTCCCCCTCCAGTCTGGGGTGTGAATACAGCTAGGAAACCCGGCACTAGCTTTGTTTGTGGGTGGGTCAGCCGGTACTAAACAGAATGTCACAGAGAGAGGCAGTGTGGCCATGGAACGTAAGGACACTGGAACTTGTGGGACAGCAATTGTTTGGGAGCTTGCCTTAGCAAACTTGTTTGGGACTTTGCCTTATGTGACTATCCCTGCGCCCAGGAACCCCCCAGGATGCCAGCAGGAACCCCCCAGGATGCCCCAAGCTCAGGAGAGATAGGATAACCTCTCCCAGCAACCGAGAAGTGGAGGGCCTCCGTAGGACAGCCCCAGGCTGACCCATTAAGGGTCTAACCAAGTTTGCTGAACTAGAGGGGGGAGGTGTCATGGATACCAGACAGCTAAGGCTACCCCCACCCCCTACAACCTCACCTCTGTTGTTTCTCAGTGGTTTTGGGCTCCTCAGAGCAACCACAATCCCTGGAACTTTGGTTTGCTGGTGTATGACCAAGAAAACCCTCCTAGGCTGGCCAGGCCCCTGGAACTCAGGGTCGGCCGCCTCACCACAGACGCCCGCCTAACCCCTCTCAGGCTGTCCGGGCTCCTGGAACTCCCGGTCGGCCACAGGACAGCAGGACACCTGCTAACTTTACCCCTGGTCGCTCCAGCAACCAGGTGCCCCAGAGCTCTGCTCTTTTGGGGATTAGTAGCCCCTAGGGAGGACAAGAGGTGGGGGAATTACCAGAGGGGAGCTGCTTTGGGAACCCGGGGTTTGGACACCCCTACCCCCATAACTTCAACGGGCTGTATCTCCGGTCCCCAATAACAAATCATGCCACTGCAGCATCTGGGGACCGAGAACTTTCAAATGACATCCTTGAAGTGCCGCCACTCCCCCGGGATCACCCCAAAACCGTCACCACTGTGTCCTGGGATTCTGTGGGACTATGGTTGCTATGGAGGAACCAGTCAGTCTGGAGGGGCGGGAATGGTGGGAAAACTGTGGCAAGGTCTCCATGTCTTATCAAGATGTGTGTGTATAAAAGATGTGTGTTTGTCCCAATAAAGTCAGTTCTATTTTCACCTGAATGCTAGTCTGTCTAGTCATTTAGGTAGGTTCCTGCTAGAATCACTTTCCTGGGCTACATGGGCATCGCTTTCCTGGGCTACATAGCAGCCTGTTCCAGGCAGAAGGACCCTGAGGCAGAGCTACCCAATCTGGGTAGCAGGTGTCTGCCACAGGGTGGGACCCTGAGTACTGGTGCTGTCGGGCATCAGGGGTGGCTACAGGCTGTGGTCACTTGCCAGCTACATAGCTGCAGTCAGCAGGGAGGAAGCAGGACCTGTTTAGCAGAGCTACCCAGTCGGGGTAGCCAGGGTATCCGTCACATTATCATTAGCTGTTGTCCCGGCCGGGTACCTTTGTATACCTACTTTGTAGTGGTAAGCTTACAGCAGTGTCTCTTAACATGTGCTCCTACTATGTACTTATATCTATACATCTATAATGACATTGAGCCACATTGAAGCCTTGTGGGACATATCATCCCATACCCCTGTGACTGATTTCCCTAGTCCTATTCTGGGCCCCGTAGCATTTGTCTTGTTATATATACTTACAAACGCATATATATAACTGTATATATAGTATATATATACAGTATATATATATATATATATATATATATATATATTTAGCACAGTATACATACTAAAGTTTGTATAGTACTCTCTACATACTATTTTTGATGCCCCTGTTGCCTTTAGCACTGTGCTTGACTGGCATGTTGGCTCTCATATACTCTTTTCTGAGACTGGCTCGATTGGACGTTCTGCGCACAGTTTATACACTGTGTGCATACATCACCTCCAGACTGACTACTTATTAATCCCATACATCTGATGGCTATACCTTATGTATATGGCTGCTCTTACACTGACCTCTGGACACTTGGTACAGGCGGACTTGTCCCTCCCTTGACCATTTTTACCATTACCATTTTTTTATAATTGTATATTTATTGTATTGTATATTTATTGCTATTATATATTTATCCCATTGGTTGTAGTCTGTTGTACTGACACTGCTCCATTAGGGAGTTTAATGGTTGTGCATTACATACTTTCCCCCTATTGCAATACACATAGAGGCGCGCCCCCCTGACCTATGAGATACCTCTGGCACTTTGACTGACAACAGCTGGCTCGACAGGACTATTTCCAGCCCTCCCACACTGGCGCTCTGGTTGGTTTATCTGATCTACACCTCTAGGCACATGGGGCTACCATTTTGGACTGCTACAATATACAGTACTTTTTAGTAATAGCGCTCTGCTCTGTGATCAGGGTTACTGTTGTGTTAGGGGGAGCAGGGCAAATCTGCAATTAACATTTATGTTGCTTTATCATTTACATTTATGTTGCTTTATCATGACCCATCACCATTTATTGCTATTATATATTTATCCCATTGGTTGTAGCCTGTTGTACTGACACTGCTCCATTAGGGAGTTTAATGGTTGTGCATTACATACTTTCCCCCTATTGCAACACACATAGAGGTGCGCCCCCCTGACCTATCAGACACCTCTGGCTCTTACATTACGGTACAATTTAGAAATAGCGCTCTGCTAGGTGATCCGTGTTACAGTTATGTTAGGGGGAGCTGGGGAAATCTGCAATTAACATTTATGTTGCTTTATCATACAAGTGCTGGATTAAGGTTTTACATTCTTTCCTTGTTCTTAGGGCCACGAGTATCATATGCATGTTTATCGGATCCTGCATGTTTATCTGATCCTACTCCAATTGATTATGTGCACATTATGCTGTATTTCCTATTTTCTGCACTGTTATTCCTCTGGTCACGTTGCAAGTTGGCCTGTATATTTATATATTTATATCATTATTTATATCATTGCTATGCCTATATCATTGCTATGTTATTTTTCTCTGTGCTTGCTGCAAGTTATTTCCCTGATTTTGTCTTGTACTTTGTACTGTCTGCTGTCTTATATATTGTTTAATGTTATATGTTCACTTAGATTGATCTGGATGTTCTGGGTGAGATTGGGTACAGTGTATACTAATTAACTTGTATCTTTGTGTGTATGTATTTTGGTGTAAACATTGAATGGTTGTCTTGACAACCGTTTTTGGCGCAATTTCTGTTCACTGGGGGAGGGTATTAGAGGGTATAAATGTTTGCTTGTCACATTTTATTGTTGGTCTGGGAGCTGTCCCCGAAACGTCACGTAAATAAAAGCTACTATTGCTAATCCTTAAGCCCAGCGAATGCTGTCTTCTATTACCTTTATCCCTACCTGCATTCAGCACCCTGGCAACTGGACACCTGTTTGTGCAAATGTATTAGGCCACCATTAGATTTGTTGTTTTAGCAATGGTATAATGACCATATATGGTTACTGCTCAGTCTCTTTATTAGAATACAACCAGAAAATACAGGATATCTGTACGCAGTATTAAAAAACCAGAAAAACTAATCTGAAAAAACATCTTTTACAGGCTAATGTGGCAAGTATTTAGTGTGACCTCCCCTTACACTTGAGCAATAGCAGGAACCTGGCTCTCATAAACATAAATGGTATGCAACCCTAATTAATGTCATTGCTAAAACCTGTATTTGTCCAAATGAATGCTATGAAAAAGGTCTATTATACCAGGTTTGTGCAAGACATGCTATGGTATGAGTTTAATTAATTGGAAGCTTGCTAATAAGACCAACTTTTAATCACATAATTTCATTCAAAATGCCAAAGACCACATAATTTGACAGACATAAAATCATACTTTTGAATCAGCAAACAAACTGGATACTCAACATGTAGTATTCAAGCTGTAATAAAGAAATTTGAGTAGAGGTCAAGGACAAAAACAGGACAGGGAGGCCAAGAAAACTTTCAAAATCTGATGAAAAGTTTCTCAGAGTTTCTTGTTTCAGAGACAAAAAGAAGTCCAGCAAGGACCTGGCTCAGCAGCTGCCAGCTTCATCGGGATGCCAAGTTGACCCTTCTACAGTCCCAAGAAGCTTGATTAGTAATGGTCTTTTTTGAAAGGTAGCAGCCAAGAAACCATTTCTTTGGAAGGGGAACAGGGTGAAAAGAATAAGATATGCTAAAGCTCACAAAGATTGGAATGAAGATCAGTGGAAAAGAGTATGATGGAGTGAGAAATACAAGTTTTACATTTTTGGGTCCAATCGTCAACAACATGTGAGAGGAAGAGTTGGAGAGAGATGGAAGAATCAGTGCTTGTGGCTTTCAGTGAAACATGGTGGAGGTTCTATCCTGGTTTGCGGCTGCATTTCTGCCAGTGGTGTTGTGCGAATTGGTAGGATCATGAATGCTGAAAAGAATAGGCTTTAATTCATCATGCCATTCCTTCTGGTAAGGGCCTGATTGGAATGGTTATATTATTCAGCATGATAACGATCCCAAACTAATGCAGTGAAATAATATTTGTAAAGAAGACAGCTTAATAAACACTGACCGTCATGGACTGGCCTCCACAGAGTCCAGACCTGAATATTATAGAGGCAATATGGGATCACCTGGACAGGGAAAGAAATAAAAGACAACCTAAATCTATTGAACTCTGGGAAGTGCTGAAAGAAGCCTGGTATAATATACTAGAAGATTACTTCAGAAAACTTCAGGAAAGTCTCCCCAAAAGAGTTTAAGATATGCTTAGTGCCAAGGGAGGCCACACTAAACACTGACTTTTGCCTAAAGAAGACATTTTGCCTGAAAATTGTGGGGGCTTTATAGTTTATGTATTTCTGTATTTTCTGTTTGTATCTTAATATGGAGACTAAAAAATAAATATGGATGGTCATTAGAACTAAACAGCACATTTAATGGTGGCCTAAGCCTTTTGCACAGTTTTATGTGTGTGTGTATACTTGTGATTTATGTAATTGTCTTCTGATTATTGTACCCCATAACTGTATATATATGATTTATGTATATATCTTCTGAATTTTGTAGCCCATAACTGTATACATATGCTTTATGTATATGTCTTCTGAGTATCGCAGCCGATAACTGTACATATGATTATGATTTATGTATATGTCTTCTGATTACTGTACCCTATAGCTCATACATGTGATTTATGTATATGTCTTCTGATTATTGTACACCATACCTGTATACTTATAGTAACAGCTCTGCATAATATGTTGGCACTTTATAAATAAACAATAATAATTTTTTATATATATATATATATCAGTATAGATATATACAGATATATATAGTATTCATAGGAATATCTATTTAAAAAATACATAGAACATATTCCCCTATGGACTAAACTGTTTGTAAGTGTTTACCTGCACCATGTGTATGCTATCAATTGATACAATGGAGACGACACCAAAAATTGATGGTACTAAAACATTTACCTATTCGGACATTGATGCTGGCCGAATTACCACGCTTATTAGAGGGTCAAAACACTTTCTAAAGGAGGCCCCTAAGGATAAAAGCAGCCAGGATTATGAGAGGCTAAAGAGAAAGAACATGATTTGGGAGATGCATGCGATAAACCTTGCTGAGTACTTCAGGGTGAGGAGGATTCCCAGAGGGTTAGGCATGTCTACAAAACCTACCTTGTTAAAGGACAATCCTGACTACTGTGATAAATTGAACAAATGTTCCTATAACATCATGGTGTTGACAGTGGATACATTGCAACAAGAAATCGATAAACGGCAGGTAAAAGTGGATAAAGGCAAGGATGAACTACAGCAAATGTGTGGAAGTGGATGACAAAATCGTTACCTTGAAAAAAGAGCTACAGAAACAGAAAAGGTTAAAATTCCAGCGTGATGAAACGGATTACCTGCAGGGGCAAGTCTACAAATGGCGCAGTGAGTCTTCCTATTGGAGATAAAGAAGGTGTGGCAGACCACAGAGGTCCAATCGCAATCAGCCTAAACAGATATTCCAAAATGACAAAGACTGTATGAGCAGCTCTGACACATCAGAAGAGCAGAGCTTTTTAGAGTCAAGCGACGACTCGCTGATGTCTTCAGGAAGCGCCACCGGGACGGCCGCAAACACAGGCGCATGGAGAAAGACCAGCGTTATCCACCGAGGAGGAAAGGCAGCAAAACGAGGGCAAAGAAAGCTCAACAGTAATTATCATTTTGAACAGGCCCTTGGACGCAACTGAGTACGAGGTGTTGGAGAAGTGACGTTCGTTTTGCCCAGTATAAGACATTCGGTTAGATTACGAGTTTTGCGTTATAGAGTGTGCGAAACTAATGCAACAAAAGTTGTGTTATTTCCCCCTCCATAGCGCTGCCATTGCAAGTTTCCGAAAAGCCACCATGTGTCTGCGATATGGTGGCGATAAGCTCCGTACCGCACAAAAGCCAAGGGCTGCTTTGACGTGCTCATGCACGCTCTTCCCATATACATCAATGGATGAGAGAGTGTTAGAAAAAAAACTAACACCTGCGATCGCAGAATGGAGATCGCTGTAATGCAACCCCATTGATGTCTATGGGGAAAAAAGTTACGTTTAAACCTAAAACCCTAACATAAACCCCAAGTCTAAACACCCCTAATCTGCTGCCCCGGACATCGCCGACACCTAAATAAAGTTATTAACCCCTAATCTGCCACCCCTGACATCGCCGCCACTAATAAAAGTTATTAACCACTATTCCGCTGCTCCCCAACATCGCCACCACTATAATAAAGTTATTAACCCCTATCCCCCGCACCCCAATATCACTGACACTATAATAAAGCTATTAACCCCTATTTAACCTCTGGCCTCCCACATCACCGCCTCTAAAAAAACTATTAACCCCTAAACCACCAGCCCCCCACATCGCAAAAAAACTAAATTAAACTATTAAACCCTAAACCTAACAACCCCCTAACTTTAAATTAAAATTACAATATTCCTATCGTAAAATAAATAAAAACTTAGCTGTAAAATTTAAAAAACCTAACATAACTATTATACTAAAATTAAAATAATTAACAATTAAATAAACTAAATTGCACATTAAAAAAAAAACTAACACTGGGGCGGAGCCTGGCCGCACTGGAATATGGCTGCTTTAGTGTAGAGCTCTGAAGCCCTAAGTTGAAAAACCGCCTAAAATGTGCCTTTAACCTGTCTATTCCAGCACCTAACAAGTGATGGCAGCTAAAAGACTAATCCTACACAGCCTAATATAAAAAAATAACGCTCAGGGAGGTATTTCTGGCAATACCTAACTATCATCTCTTCTGAGAATTCTGGGGCCTACCTAAACGCTGCTTGCAGTCTAACAACCCACGCAACCACCGGACCTCCTAAAAAGCAGACCAGCCGACAGGAGCCAGCGGTGAAAATGGCAACACACTGCCTCAGCCCTAATCCTACACCATACCGCCCGGACCTGTGACCACGGAGGAATCCAAGTAAGTATCGGTGCTCCTCACTTACCCTACACGCGGTGCTGAAGGGGTCAGAGCTGGTCCAGACAAACCCCTGCATAACTACCACAGACACACCGGAGCAGAAAGGGTTCTAAAATAGGGGGGCATCTCTATGGCAAAAGCCTTACCCACAGCACACATGCGGCCTGTGATATTGTGAAGATCACGTAACTCGGCACACACGAGATCTGAGAGGCCTAATCCTAAAGGGCCTATAGCAAGAAACATTAGCAGAAACTCTGAAGCTAAGGTCATTAGCAGCCCATAAGCATACCTTTAAACTCAGAGCAAAGGGACTGAGGAAATACACCATCCTAACAGTAATATCTGGGCATTACATTGAAAAAACAGTGAGACTTGGTGATTTTACTGTTGAAACTTCATAAATCTATAACTGCTGAATACTGAAGATATAAAGGCATGGAGAGAGCGCCAATCCGCACATAAAAGACTTACACTAACACAGTTTGTGATGCCAAACAAGAAACCCCCTAAGCTAATCAAAGATTGCAAACTGTCAACAATGAATAACTACCTGAAACCAGCTGACCCCCCCACAACCTCCTCCAGAGATACTCACTTAAGAGACCAACAGAATACAGAAATGCAGAACATACCCACAAACTCAGATCTGTCTGATTATGTTACAAAAAAAGACCTCAAACACCTATCCTCAAAAGAAGATATAAAAATTGCTATGCAAGAGGTAAAGGACCTATTTGCAGAACTTAAGCAAGATATTAAAGGGGTGGAAAACAGGGTGCAGAAACTGGAAGAATCCACTCGAAAACATAACAAAGAACTCCAAACCCAAGGAGAAAACTCCCAACTACAAGCAGCTATGATACAGAATCTCATGGACCGCATGGAAGACCTAGAAACTAGGAGTCGGCGCAATAACATTAGGATCCGTGGGAACCCTGAATCGGTCTCCCCAACTGCCATCATGGGCTATTTGCAGAGCCTTTTCCGTACCGCAAAGAAAGCCCCATCAGCCCCTGAAATCCCAATCGAAAGGGCCCATCGAGCACTCCGTCCCAGGCCCCCCAACAAAACCCCCCCCCCCAAGAGATGTGATTGTGAAGTTACTTTCGTTCAGGGATAAAGAAGAGATCATGAAAGGATCTAGGGCTAACACACCACTCACACATGCTAGGATAGACATACAGATCTACTCGGACCTCTGCCCTACCACCCTGCAAAAATGCAGGGACCTAAAATTCATCACAATAGTGTTCAGAGAGAAAAAAATCCCATATCGCTGGGGATTCCCCACCTGCACCATTGCCACTAAAGACAATACTACTTCCATCTTCCGCACCATACCGGACTTAGCAACCCTCAACCACAATCTTGGCCTGAACATCCAACTCCCTCCATCAATCGCAAACCTACAAGAGAACACCTCTACAGAGCATCTAGCTGCAGAAGAGAACCCATAGTGAACTTTTCTCCAACATAGAACTGCTTACAATGAGACTTGGCTCCTTAAACTAAGCAGTCAATCTCACCAAATAATGCTTGGAACTGTTGTGTCTATGATCTGCCTTTTCATCAGATGGGTAATATGGAATGCAGAATGTTTACCTTTTGTTTATTGTTCGTTTATCAAAATGTTCCACTGTTATTAACGTACATCTGTTATTAAATATTGTTTGCACTTGCATAGAGAATTTATTAGATTCACACCACCCTAACACCCCAGAAGATAAAATAGACACCACAATTGAATAGGTGTTGTCGTTAAACACGCACAACCATACATGCACACAACAACACCCTACTCACAAACCCTACATTACATATCTGCCTCCCTGAGCAAAACACACAACACACACACAAAAAAAAACACATGTTCACAAGCAAAAGTTGCCATCGCTTATACATCAATCACCTGCACACATAGCCAACACACATCAGAAACAAACACGCTAGTCATAGGTTTTAGACTAGGGATATTACCCCTAGTGTTATTTTTCTTTTCTTGTTGAATTATTGCATTTGTTACTGGTAAATACTTACCACTATTGATATTGCGCATTCTTGTTTTGCTATTAATTTCCTAACCTTGCTGTTGTAAATTTAAAGGTTATAACTTTACCATCTATTACCCCTCCTCCACCCCCTAACCCACCCCATCACTTCCAACCCCCGAGGCTATCCCTTCCCCCCCCCCCCTTCTCAGCACAAAAAGAGAAGGAAATAAAAATGCAGCCACCCACAAATAGGAACATTTCGAGAGGGATAGAGCTAATTACAATAAATGTGAAAGGGTTAAACAACCCAGGAAAACGGTCCATAGTCCTAAGAGATCTCCAAAAACTAGGAGGAGACATCATCCTTCTTCAAGAAACGCACTTTAAGAGGGGTCATGATCCCAAGTGGTTTCAGAAACACTACACACAAGGGTTTTTTGTGTCAAACACATGCAAGAAAAATGGTGTCGGTATACTGTTCCACACCAAGACTTTGTTTCAACACACCCAGACAATAAAAGACCCAGAAGGCCGTTACATTATGGTCACGGGTCTATTATACAACAACCCTGTGACTATAGTTAAACTTTACTCTCCAAACACACTTCAAGCTCCCTTTAATAAAATTAAGACAAAAGATCTTGGAGATGCAGAAAGGCATTCTCATAATGGGGGGGGACTTTAATGTAGCCCTAAACCCGCTCATAGATACCTCGGACGGCTCCTCCAGCACTACTCTTAAAACACTCAAAACGATTGGATCCCTTTTGAGGGACCTAAAGGTCCATGATACTTGGCGCATAACCCATCCTAACTCAAAAGACTATAGTTTTTTCTCCCATCCCCACAACAAATATTCAAGAATCGACTATGTCTTTACTGATACCATAGGCCTAACACTCGTATCAGACAGCACCATTCATCCAATCACATGGTCAGACCATGCCCCTGTATCATGCACACTACAATGGCCAGATATGCCAGCCTCTTCCTTGGTGTGGAGGCTGGATGACACATTAATAAATAATACAGCTACCCAAAATGAAATTAATAAACTACTATAAGAATACTTCCAACTAAACTCAATCGACAACCTGCCTTTTACTACCATATGGGAGGCACATAAATGCGTTCTTAGAGGGGAACTCATTAAATTAAGGACTGAACAAAGGAGGTAGAGAAGAGCAAAGCTTAACACACTGCTTTCCCAGCTTACACGGGTAGAATCCTCACATAAACAAGACCCCCATAAATGCTTCCCTTTTAGTTGATTTAGACCAAGCAAAAAAGAACCTCTTAACCCCTTAATGACCGAGGACGTGCAGGGTACGTCCTCAAAAAAAAGGCAGTTAACGCCTGAGGACGTACCCTGCACGTCCTCTGTGTGGAAAGCAGCTTGAAGCGATCCTGCTTGCTTCCAGCTGCTTTCCGGTTATTGCAGTGATGCCTCAATATGGAGGCATCCTGCAATAACCATGTATGGCCATCCAATGCAGAGAGAGCCACTCTGTGGCCCTCTCTGCACCGGAGATCGGTGGCTTCCTTCGTTGGTGGGTGGGAGCAGGACCGGGAGGCGGGTGGCAGCTATCGATGGCCCTGGAGATGTGCAGGGGGGGCGGGATCGTGGGCGGGGATGACCGGGGGCGTGCACGGGCGCGCTTGTGCACGATAGGGAGGGGGCGGGCGTGTGCACGGGGAGGGAGGGGGTGGGAACGCTGCACTACAGAAAATATGCACTATAGGATTTGGTATAAAATGTAATAAAAATAAAAATAAAAAAGCTAAATCAGGGGGTGTTGGGTTGGTATGTGGGAGGGAAGCTACACTACAAAAAAAAAACTGCGAAAAAAAAAAACAAAAAACATTTTTTTCTGCAAACTGGGTACTGGCAGATAACTGCCAGTACCCAAGATGGCCCCCAAAAAGTCAGAGGGGGACGGTTAGAGAGGTGTTTGGGGGGGATCAGGGAGTTTGGGGGCTAAGGGGGATCCTACACAGCAGCATATGTAAATATGCTATAATTTAAAAAAAAACAAAGATTCCCTTAATTTTTGTACTGGCAGACTTTCTGCCAGTACTTAAGATGGCAGGGACAATTGTGGGGTGGGGGAGGGAAGGGAGCTGTTTGGGAGGGATCAGGGGGTGTGATGTGTCAGATGGGAGGCTGATCTCTACACTAAAGCTAAAATTAACCCTGCAAGCTCCCTACAAGCTACCTAATTAACCCCTTCACTGCTAGACATAATACATGTGTGTTGCACAGCGGCATTTAGCGACCTTCTAATTACCAAACAGCAACGCCAAAGCCATATATATCTGCTATTTCTGAACAAAGGGGATCCCAGAGAAGCATTTACAGCCATTTGTGCCATAATTGCACAAGCTGCTTGTAAATGATTTCAGTGAGAAACCTAAAATTGGGAAAAATTTAATGTTTTTTTTAATTTGATCGCATCTGGCGGTGAAATGGTTGCATGAAATATACAAAATGGGCCTAGATCAATACTTTGGGTTGCCTACTACACTACACTAAAGCTAAAATTAACCCTAGAAGCTCCCTACATGCTCCCTAATTAACCCCTTCACTGCGGGGCATAATACACGTGTGGTGCGCAGTGGCATTTAGCGCCCTTCTAATTACCAAAAAGCAACAACAAAAGCCATACATGTCTGCTATTTCTGAACAAAGGGGATCCCAGAGAAGAATTTACAACCATTTATGCCATAATTGCACAAGTTATTTGTAAATAATTTCAGTGAGAAACCTAAAGTTTGTGAACAAAATTGTGAAAAAGTTAACGATTTTTTTTATTTGATTGCATTTGGCGGTGAAATGGTGGCATGAAATATACCAAAATGGGCCTAGATCAATACTTTGGGGTGTCTTCTAAAAAAAAATATATACATGTCATGGATATTCAGGGATTCTTGAAAGATATCAGTGTTCCAATTTAACTAGCGCTAATTTTGAAAAAATTGGGTTTGGAAATAGCAAAGTGCTACTTGTATTTATGGCCCTATAACTTGCAAAAAAAGCAAAGAACATGTAAACATTGGGTATTTCTTAACTCAGGACAAAATTTAGAAACTATTTAGCATGGGTGTTTTTTGGTGGTTGTAGATGTGTAACAGATTTTGGGGGTCAAAGTTAGAAAAAGTGTGTTTTTTTCCATTTTTTTCCTCATATTATATAAAAAAAATTATAGTTAATTATAAGATATGATGAAAATAATGGTATCTTTAGAAATTCCACTTAATGGCGAGAAAAACGGTATATAATATGTGTGGGTACAGTAAATGAGTAAGAGGAGAATTACAGCTAAACACAAACACTGCAGAAATGTAAAAATAGCCTTGGTCCCAAACGGACAGAAAATGGAAAAGTGCTGCGGTCATTAAGGGGTTAAACCACCTACAAGAGAAACAACAAAGAAAAGCCCTCCTTATGAAACAAGTATTTTATGACCAAAACAACAAAGTAGGGAAGTCATTAGCCCGTGCCATTACCCGCCGTAAACTTAACTCCTTTATCCACGAGATAGCAGGCACACAAGGCAGAACACAACACAACGCCAAAAACATAGCTAAGACTTTTAGGGAATACTATAACACCCTATACAACCTACACCCTAATACCCTAGACACCAATGGGCCCCCAGCCTGCACGCCAGGTATCTTCGATGCCCAACAATATCTAGCCAGAGTAGAAACTCCATCACTTTCAGAGGAGGAAAAATCCTCCTTGGAAGAACCCTTTACCCTCACAGAAATTTTAAACACTATCAAAGACTTACCTACAGGGAAAAGCCCTGGCCCAGATGGGCTAGGATCTAAATATTACAAAACCTTTGCCCATACCCTCGCCCCACATCTTCTAGCTATCCTTAACTCCACAGCCGAGGTGGCCTCTCTCCCTGGTACAATGCTGGAAGCACATATAGTCGTGCTCCCGAAACCTGGCAAGCCACCTACTAAACCTGAAAACTTTCGCCCAATTTCCCTGCTTAATTCAGATATAAAAATTCTAGCTAAACTACTTGCGAATAGGCTTAACAAATTTCTACCCCAACTTATTTCTACCGACCAAGTCGGATTTGTCCCAAACAGAGAAGCGAGAGACAATACACTAAAAGTGCTACAACTCCTCTCTTACACTCAGAACACCCATACCCCCCTGTCCCTTCTCTCAACAGATGCCGAGAAGGCATTCAACCATGTCAACTGGTCCTTTATGCTCTCCACCCTAACCAAAATGAACATTGGCCCAAAATTCCAAAATATGATCATATCTCTATACTCATCACCAAATGCCAGAGTACATGTCAATGGAGTATTATCAGAGCCATTTAAAATATCTAATGGTACCAGGCAGGGATGCCCACTATCGCCGATCCTATTTGCTATCACCATAGAACCTCTAGCTTGTAAAATACGAAACAACCCCCAAATTAAAGGCCTCCAAATTCAATCCACAACCTACAAACTATCCATGTACGCGGATGACATCCTGCTCACCCTAACTGACACAATACACTCATTCCACGAAGTACTAAAAGAATTCGACCAATATGGCCTGGTATCCAACTTTCATTTAAACCTCAATAAATCCGAACTTCTCAACATCAGTGAACCAAACGAGATTCTCAATACCATTAAAAGCAGTAGCCCCATAAAAGTAGTGGGGAAAGAGATTCGCTACTTAGGCATCACCATCACCTCTTCCCTGACAGGCCTAGTCGATGCCAACTATAAAAAATTAAAAGAGGAAATCATAGCAGACTTGTCCAGCTGGACAACAAACAACATACCCCTAAACAGAATAGCCATATACAATGCCATGAACCAAAACAATCTCAAAACCCAAACAGAACATGAGGAATGGGACCCTGCCACTTTCTCATCCTGGTTCCACTGTGCTCAACTGTATCATTACATTACCACACACAGACACAGACCTTCGCTTCTCAGGCCTCTCACACCATTCGAAACCCTATGCACACAAAACAGCCCACCAAAACATCTTATTTCAATCCTATACAATATGCTGCAGAACGCTGACCCTAAAAACCTCCCCTCGTATGTGCGGAGCTGGCTAGGGTTCGAACTAGAACCTGAAGACTGGGCCAAAATATTTGAAGTCACCAAAAAATGCTCGGTATCTGCCAAATCCCAAGAAACCCAATTTAAATTCCTGAGCAGGTGGTACCTCACCCCCCAAAAAATTAAAAAAAATATACCCCAAGTCAACAGATAAGTGCTGGAGGGGCTGCGGCCAAACAGGTACCATGCTACACATTTGGTGGGACCGTCCCAAACTGGGAGACTTCTGGAAGGAGATCTTTGACGAGATCAGCCAAAAACTTGGCACAGCAATCCACTCGAACCCGGTGACCTTGCTGTATCACGACCTCCCAAAACTTTCTAACACACATGACAAAGCTCTTCTTACGATCATGCTGAATGGCACTAAAACCTTAATCCCCCAAAAATGGAAAACTGAATCAATCCCCACTCTCATAGAGTGGAGATCACTAGTCTCATCACAGCTACAACTTGAAAGTTATCATTACCTTAAAATAGGCCAACCTGACATACACAAACTCATGTTGATGACATGGGAGGGAAACTCCATTAGCTGAATAAGGTGATAAAGGACCGAAAGGCAGGTCCATATTATACTCCAGATCTTCTCCTTGCCCTCCTAACGGCACATACTTGACTCCTCAGCCTCATCCTCCTCCCCCTCTCCTCGCCCCCCATACCCCTCCCCTCCCCCTCCCATTTTTAACATCATTTATCTCTCTATTACTCTATGAAAGAATGTGTATTATCAGAATGTTCAACATTTACTGTTCAGACTCAAAATTAATAAAATAATAAAACAAGGTAAATCCACCAACAACAGCAGCTGTCCTTTAGACTTTCCTACAACCAACAGTGAGAGACTTTGGAAAGCTGCTATGGCACCTGTATCTATGGACTAATTAAACCTGACCATCCAAACTCTTAATGTATACACATACCATTGCTGTTTGCAACTTTTGTTTGTTGGTTTGAATTTAAATAAAGATTTGCCTTTTAAAAAAACAAAAAAAAACCTAACACTACTAAAAAAAAATAAGTCTAAAATTACAAAATATAAAAATACTAAATTACAAAAAATAACAAACACTAAATTACAAAAAATAACACATTAAATTATCCAAAATAAAAACAATTACACCTAATCTAAAAGCCCTATAAAAATAAAAAAGCCCCACCAAAAAAAAAAAACCCTAGCCTACAATAAACTACCAATTAAAAAACCTTAAAAGGGCCTTTTGTAGGGCATTGCCCTAAAGAAATCAGCTCTTTTACCTGTAAAAAAAATACAAGGACCCCCAACAGTAAAACCCACCACCCAACCAACCCCCCAAAAACAAAAACCTAACTCTAACAAAAACCTAAGCTACCCATTGCCCTGAAAAGGGCATTTGTATGGGCATTGCACTTAAAAGGGCATTCAGCTCTTTTACATTGCCCTTAAAAGGGCATTCAGCTCTTTTAAAAAAAAAAAAAAAACCCTAATCTAAAAAAAAAAACACCCAAAAAAACTAAAAAAAAAACTAACACTAACCCCCAACGATCCACTTACAGTTTCTGAACTCCGGACATCCAGGCAGGGAGAAGTCTTCATCCATCCAGACAGCATCTTCTATCTTCATCCAGGCTGTATCTTCTATCTTCATCCCGCCGACGTCTTCTATCTTCATCCCGGTGGCGCGGAGCGGGTCCATCCTTGAAGACATCCAGCACGGAGCATCCTCGTCATATGGTCACCGCCGTACACTGAATCTTCAATGCATGGGAGCCTTTTCTTAAATGGCGTCTCGGATGTCTTTGCTGGAATGAAAATGGAAGACGCCGCCAGGATGAAAATAGAAGATGCCACCTGGATGAAGATAGAAGATGCCGCCTGGATGGATGAAGACCTCGCCGCCTGGATAAAGGCTTCTCGCCGCCTGGATGTTCGGACTTCAGAAACTGTAACTGGATCGTCGGGGCTTAGTGCTAGGTTTTTTTAAACTTTTTTTAGGTGTTTTTTTTTTTAGATTAGAGTTTGGGCTTTTTTTAAAGGAGCTGAATGCCCTTTTAAGGGCAATGTAAAAGAGCTGAATGCCCTATCCTCTAGGTTCGTAGGATAGTTAGGGATATAAAGCACGTATTATCATACTAGCCTAATACCCCCTTTAACCCCTAACCTTAGTATGTAGGGTTAATAATCCACCTAGGTTTAGAACCATTTCTATCTGTAGTAGATTATCTTGAGAGCTCTTCATTTAGAACACAAATCTCCTTTATTATATATATATTATGGGAATGAGAGAATTTTTTAATTTTTAATTATTTAATTATATATTATGATATATTAATGGTCATTCATACTAATGATTCATCCCTATTACCCCCTTGTTTTTAATAGACCTCTTTTTAATATACCTTTTTAATAAACTTTTTTAATAAACTTTTTGAAAAATCTTTTTTAATAATCCTGTTTAACAATCTGTTGTGTAACATATATTATATATATTTATGTAATTTATGACACATTGTAAATCCTGGAGAATATTGAGCCTAAAATCCATAAGTCACTATACTAGTCATAATACTTAGCAATAAATTTGTTTAGAATCTGCCTTTTAGCTATGAATTAAACTAGAATTTATATTACATAATGTGCTAGACACGTAAGCTATTCATAAAATAGCGAGAATATGGACCAATACTAGCCCTAGGATTTCGAGTGGTATTTATCTGTACCTTTAGTTATATTATTATCCTTAAAAGCCCCCACATTTATTCCCATTATTTTACAAAGTCCCCATAACTATTATTATTATCCTATTTGTTGGCGAATTCAAGTATTTACCAGTTTAGATAAGTGCCAACCATATTCCTAACATGGTACAACACACGAACAAAGGCACCACTCGGGCTATTTCCCTATTATTATATAATTCTAAACTTAATGTTTATTGGTCAATCAAGCTTATATTTTATAGGCAATGGTGCTAGATGCATAGAAAATAATATTCCAGAAAACTAAGAAGACATTCACAGAGATGTGAATCTCTTCTGTAAGTATGCACTTATAAGCACTCTAAGCCTAGACTGTAAGACGGTTTTTCCAGACTGGGTTGTAATAAAATATAACTTTTATTGGGAATTACACTTAAAATAAGGGTGACACACAAATTAAAATCGACACTAGCACTATCATGTGATCAGACACTGTATATTCATCTAGTGGAGGACTGTACTATCTGTGGCCTATAATGAATAAATATGTGCCTCCTAAGTAGTGCTGTATTAACTTAGCTATACTTAGTATAATGGGTCCCAAATGCTGTGTATGTATAGTCTATCAATGTCATACACAATCTATACCGTATATCGGGATACCCTTATAGTCTTAATATATGTGATATAAGCCAGGAATAGTTCCACTCTCTCCCTGTATATTATAGCTGAATAGTTGCTTCTATTCAGAACGATATATGTATGTTGATCTGGAGTTGCCTTTGTGTGGCTGTATAATGTCACGATCTCTTATGTGCTTGAACGTGAAAATTATAGAGGATTTAGTTTAAAAGCAACTCTGATATTATGTACTGTCTTTCACCGTTATCAGAATTAAGCTTTTTATACAGTATATTCTCTGTGTCCCTCCACTTCAAGAGGGCTGCCAAGAGGCTTGCGTGTACTGCAAATACTATTTAGTTAGTGGTACATGTGACTCTGGGTTGCAATGTTTTTGTTAGGAGACAAAACTTACTCTATGTTTCCAATTACGTAACAATTTCAGTTATGCTTAGTGTACATTTTAAACATACAGCCTAAATGCCAGTATCATAGTTTAAAGACAACATTAACTCTGTGTTGCCTGTGTTAGTATAAATTGTATTTGGCTATATATGCGTTGCGGGCATATAACCCACACTTAAGTAGTGGCTTAATTGGAAGGAAGCATAGTCTCTGTATTGCCACTATGTATCAAAATTATATTTGGCTCCGTTTCCTCTGCAACCAAAGCCTGTATTTGAGTAAATACTAGCTTGCTCCTATCTTTGTCGATATATATCTGTTGTCATTCTATTTTGTAAGAGCTTGGTATAGCAAATATTCTCTATCTCTGGCACTATCTAAGAGTGGATACATTTAGTGAATAACTATGTTATTTATTACTTTAACACTGGCTAAGTCTGGCACAACCCAGACTGTTCAACAGATTAACTAAGTATAGCTATAATTGTCTTTGTGGCTAGATAAGCATGTAGTGCTAGGCTGTTAAAACCAGTGCGCCCAAACGCTCACGCTGACTCCTGACTAGTTTCTCCCCTCCGGGCTTTGTCAAAGGCGGCGCGCCGCCGTTTGTTTGGGGATATATGCCGGTTAGACCGGAAGTCCCGCCTTCCTCCATTTTTAATGTATTTTATGATTGGACAAAATCTGTAGATTGACAGCTTAGGTTTCCAATCAATTGATACTATTGATAGTATCTATCTACTGCTGGGGTTTCGTGAGCTGTCACTACAAGACATGTCAGATTCTCTCAAAGCTCTCTAGGATTCCTTGGGTAGTTCATCTGAGTTTATTTTTCTTACTATTTTATATGTTAATACCAGTCAAGATGTTTCAAGGGGTATTTCTTCTTGTGACTGCACGATTTATTATATTATATATCATTTGTTAATCAGACTTGATATTCTTCATATACTTGACAGCCTTTAATATGTTGTATTAAATGGTCAATAATAAGACATTACGATACACCATTGTGATGTATTAAGTGGGTGCTCTTTGGAGAAAACGTATTTGAAAATACAAGTGATATTTTAATCTAAATGTGAATGTTTTTGGGTCCCTATAGGTGTGTTAGTAACTATAAAAAATATATTTTTTTTCAAATTATTCCTCTGTGTGGCATTTACTTTCATGCTTAGTGTGAATATTATGGTGACGATCGTGTTCTTACTTCAATCTAATGTTTCTTGCTAATACTGCTGTGGCTAGTTTATATTTATAGCTAACATTCTGTCTGTGCTGTTAGAACGTGTATTTAAGGTAGTTCTATAATATGAATGGGGGTGTTTTTAGGAAATCATAAAAATTAATTGGAGACTGTGTGGTTATACATAAATTATGTGTTATTGTGATTTTTGTGCGAAAAATGGGGAAAACGGTGAACGTTGATTCTTAAATAAAATAAATATTTTGATGTCTTCTTATTACTGTCATTCATTGTTTTTATATTTTTATTTTTATATTAAATTTTGTTATTTATTAAATATGTTGTGTGTCCAGTTTTTATATTATGATATATTTATAATAATTCATCTGTATTGTAGATTATGTCTCTACTTAATATACAGAGTTTCTATATCACTCTATGTTGTTATACATATATTGTTTACAGAAAAATATAATAATTGTTCTGTTCATTTAGCCCGTGTGGTTGAACTGTGTTCAATAGATAAATCCACCGGCTTTCAGCTTTCAGTAAAGCTGTTTCCAAGTTGCCTCCTCTCATTCCTAGACTCACTTTTTCTATACCCCAACATTGTAGGTCATTTGGATTGGAATTGTGGAATTTTAAGAAATGTGCAGCTACACTAGTTATGGCTTTCATTTCTTCCTTATCTTTCGCTGCGTTTTTAATATTTCTTAAATGTTCCATTAGTCTCAGGTGTAGTTTCCTCGAGGTCATTCCTACATAGTACAAATTGCATGTACAGTATAGTACATAGATTATACTCTCTGTATTGCAACTTATGTATCATTTGATGTTATGTTTTTTACCAAACCTATCTGTGATAGTATCCGTGTTACGCATGTATTTGCATGTGTTGCAGTTGCCACATTTACGTGTTCCTGGTTTGAATGCTGTTAAGGTTTTCTTTTTTTGAAAATGACTACTTGTTACACAGTCTTTTAAGTTTTTCGTCCTTCTGTATCCAACTGAGGGCCTATCTCCTAGGATGGTCTTTAATGTCGGATCCATCATTAAGATATTCCAATGTTTCTGTATAATATTCAGAATTATTGGTGTTTGGCTGTTGTATGTCATGATCAGCCTAGGTATATTCGAGCTGTTTTTGTATTTCTTGAAATGGAGGTTATGTCTTGGAGTATGCAGAGCTCTATATTTGGCTTTTTTGGTACTTCTTTTACTGTACCCTCTTGTCCATAGTCTCTCCTCCAATTCTTTTGCCCTGTTGTTGAATACCTGCTCATCTGAGCAATTTCTGCGTAGCCTTAAGAATTCTCCTGTAGGTAGACTTTTCATCGTTCTTGGAGCATGTGCACTTGTACTATGTAGCAAGCTGTTTGCAGCTGTAGGCTTCCTGTACAGGTCAGTGGTCACATTCCCATCATTATTCTTGTTTATTGTTATATCCAAAAAGTTTATTTTGGTAAGACTTTCTTCATGCGTTAATTTGATGTTCAGATCATTTTGATTTAGGTGTTTTAAGAAATTTAATAAATCACTGTGTGTGCCTTCCCAAATAAAGAGGATGTCATCTATGAAACGTATCCACAAAGGGATACAATCGGTATACCTTTGGTTGCTTTCTGTGAATACAAATTCTTTCTCCCACCAGCCGAGAAAAGGTTGGCATAGGTGGGGGCACAGGTGGTGCCCATGGCTGTGCCTCTGGTTTGCAAATAGAATTGACCATCAAATGTGAAGAAATTGTAGGTCAGAACAAAATCTAACAATTTTAAAATGAAGTTGTCATGTTCCCTATTTTCTTCTGAATACCTTTCTAAAAAGTATCTTGTGGCTTGTATACCCTGTTGATGGTTAATCGAAGTATATAGGGATTCTACATCAGTAGTGACTAGCCAAGTGGAGTCATTTAGTGTTAGATTTTCTAGTCTTTGCAGAACTTGCATTGTGTCTTGCACATATGATAGCAGTTGTTCTACATATTGCCGTAGTCTTAAATCAATGTATGTGCTGGCTTTCTCTGTTAAGCTCTCAATGCCTGACACTATGGGCCTACCTGATGGTTTTTTTTGCATTTTTATGTATCTTCGGTATCATATAAAAAGTCGCAATCTTTGGTTTATCCACTTTTAGATATTTATGTTCCTTAGTTGTGATGATTCCTTCTTTAAAGGCCTTGTTAACCATGTTAGAATAGATTTTTAAATAACCTTCCATGGGATTATGTAGCAATCTTGTGTAACAGGACTTGTCCTTTAGTAGTTTATTCGCTTCTTTCAGGTAAAGGTCTAGAGGCCAGATGACTATATTGCCACCTTTATCGGATCCACGAATGACTACTTCATCCCATTGAGTCATCTCGTGTATTGCCTGTTGTTTTTCAATTGTCAAGTTGTATTTTTTGGGGGCTAATTTGAGTGATGTAATATCACGACATACACAGTCTCTGAACATCTCTATTTGAGGGTTATTGTAGTTTTTTTGGTACAAATGTGGATTTGTTTCTTATGTTATCTCTCCATCTATCTGGGGTTTTGGGTTCTGATTCCCCTAGTAAATCCTCCAAATCATTCAAAGTAAGTCTTTCTTCTTCTGTCCATCCTGACATATTTTCTTCTGATGAGAAGAATTTTTTTAGAAACAATTTCCTAGTAAACAATTGCACATCTTTTACCACCTCAAATTTGTCCACATTGTTAGTTGGACAAAAAGATAAACCTTTCGATAATACTGATATGTGATTGGATGTAAGTTCTAATGTAGATAGATTTATGACTCTCAATGATTCAATCTGATCTGTGAGAAGGGGCTCTGTTCCCTCCTGGGTGGTCTCCAGTGGCCTTGTTGCCCTCTCTGATATCTGGTTCTGCCTCTGGTTGTTTTTTTGTTTATGCCTCCCCCCTCTGCGTATTCTCCTCCCGACTCTCCTGAATCTAAAAAATCCTTCCTCTAATTTCTGCTAGAAGATCTAGGTATAATCGGATTGGGAAGGTATATAGTTGTCTGTAGTTGTCTGGTGGGGGGGATTACTGCTAGAACTCCCTTCTTCTCCATCTGTATCAGAGATATCACTTTCAATTATATTCACTTTGGGGTTTTTATTAGTGTTTCTATAGAACCCTTGTCTTCGCCATTTATACACTTTGTTATTGGCGAAATCGCTAATGTCTCTGTTCAATTTACCTGATTTGATGTTTTTGAGTTCTTGCTCATACTTGTCTAATTCTTGTTGGTACGTTTTATACAGTTGATTAAAATCAGGATTTAGCTCAAATTTTTTAAGATTTTCATACTGTTCTTTAATTTTAGTTTCAAATAGATCATATTCTAATGTGTCATGTTTCATCAGTATTTTCATTAGTTTCTCTGAACATTCAGAGAGAGCTTCTTCCCACTCAGTTGTTAAACTGTCGTTTTTGAACTCAAATGCTGGAAATAACTGTATGCGTAAACCTCTGGGTATGAGTTTCCTTTCTATATATTTCTCAAAAAAGTGTTTGTTCCACCATGTTTTGTCCTGTTTATATAAGGTTCTATGTAGATCTTTTAAAGCCCCCTCAAGTGTGGTAACTACTGATGTCTTTCCTGTACTTTGGCCACTGTCAAAAATATCATTCAGGTCCGCTGTTCTTTTAAGCTGTCTTGCTTGTCTGTCTGTATCAAATATGGATTCCATTATCTGATGTAGTATATAAGTCTATGTGCTCTTTTTGTTCAGAAAGATCTGGATTATTACCAGACAACTGTTACTTTGGTACAACACACGAACAAAGGCACCACTCGGGCTATTTCCCTATTATTATATAATTCTAAACTTAATGTTTATTGGTCAATCAAGCTTATACAGGGAGTGCAGAATTATTAGGCAAGTTGTATTTTTGAGGATTAATTTTATTATTGAACAACAACCATGTTCTCAATGAACACAAAAAACTCATTAATATCAAAGCTGAATATTTTTGGAAGTAGTTTTTAGTTTGTTTTTAGTTTTAGCTATTTTAGAGGGATATCTGTGTGTGCAGGTGACTATTAGTGGGCATAATTATTAGGCAACTTAACAAAAAACAAATATATACCCATTTCAATTATTTATTTTTACCAGTGAAACCAATATAACATCTCAACATTCACAAATATACATTTCTGACATTCAAAAACAAAACAAAAACAAATCAGTGACCAATATAGCCACCTTTCTTTGCAAGGACACTCAAAAGCCTGCCATCCATGGATTCTGTCAGTGTTTTGATCTGTTCACCATCAACATTGCGTGCAGCAGCAACCACAGCCTCCCAGACACTGTTCAGAGAGGTGTACTGTTTTCATTCCTTGTAAATCTCACATTTGATGATGGACCACAGGTTCTCAATGGGGTTCAGATCAGGTGAACAAGGAGGCCATGTCATTAGATTTTCTTCTTTTATACCCTTTCTTGCCAGCCACGCTGTGGAGTACTTGGACGCGTGTGATGGAGCATTGTCCTGCATGAAAATCATGTTTTTCTTGAAGGATGCAGACTTCTTCCTGTACCACTGCTTGAAGAAGGTGTCTTCCAGAAACTGGCAGTAGGACTGGGAGTTGAGCTTGACTCCATCCTCAACCCGAAAAGGCCCCACAAGCTCATCTTTGATGATACCAGCCCAAACCAGTACTCCACCTCCACCTTGCTGGCGTCTGAGTCGGACTGGAGCTCTCTGCCCTTTACCAATCCAGCCACGGGCCCATCCATCTGGCCCATAAAGACTCACTCTCATTTCATCAGTCCATAAAACCTTAGAAAAATCAGTCTTGAGATATTTCTTGGCCCAGTCTTGACGTTTCAGCTTGTGTGTCTTGTTCAGTGGTGGTCGTCTTTCAGCCTTTCTTACCTTGGCCATGCCTCTGAGTATTGCACACCTTGTGCTTTTGGGCACTCCAGTGATGTTGCAGCTCTGAAATATGGCCAAACTGGTGGCAAGTGGCATCTTGGCAGCTGCACGCTTGACTTTTCTCAGTTCATGGGCAGTTATTTTGCGCCTTGGTTTTTCCACACGCTTCTTGCGACCCTGTTGACTATTTTGAATGAAACGCTTGATTGTTCGATGATCACGCTTCAGAAGCTTTGCAATTGTAAGAGTGCTGCATCCCTCTGCAAGATATCTCACTATTTTTGACTTTTCTGAGCCTGTCAAGTCCTTCTTTTGACCCATTTTGCCAAAGGAAAGGAAGTTGCCTAATAATTATGCACACCTGATATAGGGTGTTGATGTCATTAGACCACACCGCTTCTCATTACAGAGATGCACATCACCTAATATGCTTAATTGGTAGTAGGCTTTCGAGCCTATACAGCTTGGAGTAAGACAACATGCATAAAGAGGATGATGTGGTCAAAATACTCATTTGCCTAATAATTCTGCACTCCCTGTATTTTATAGGGAATGGTGCTAGACGCATAGAAAATTAATATTCCAGAAAACTAAGAAGACATTCACAGAGATGTGAATCTCTTCTGTAAGTATGCACTTATAAGCACTCTAAGCCTAGACTGTAAGACGGTTTTTCCAGACTGGGTTGTAATAAAATATAACTTTTATTGGAAATTACACTTAAAATAAGGGTGACACACAAATTAAAATCGACACTAGCACTATCATGTGATCAGACACTGTATATTCATCTAGTGGAGGACTGTAATATCTGTGGCCTATAATGAATAAATATGTGCCTCCTAAGTAGTGCTGTATTAACTTAGCTATACTTAGTATAATGGGTCCCAAATGCTGTGTATGTATAGTCTATCAATGTCATACACAATCTATACCGTATATCGGGATACCCTTATAGTCTTAATATATGTGATATAAGCCAGGAATAGTTCCACTCTCTCCCTGTATATTATAGCTGAATAGTTGCTTCTATTCAGAACGATATATGTATGTTGTTCTGGAGTTGCCTTTGTGTGGCTGTATAATGTCACGATCTCTTATGTGCTTGAACGTGAAAATTATAGAGGATTTAGTTTAAAAGCAACTCTGATATTATGTACTGTCTTTCACCGTTATCAGAATTAAGCTTTTTATACAGTATATTCTCTGTGTCCCTCCACTTCAAGAGGGCTGCCAAGAGGCTTGCGTGTACTGCAAATACTATTCAGTTAGTGGTACATGTGACTCTGGGTTGCACTGTTTTTGTTAGGAGACAAAACTTACTCTATGTTTCCAATTACGTAACAATTTCAGTTATGCTTAGTGTACATTTTGAACATACAGCCTAAATGCCAGTATCATAGTTTAAAGACAACATTAACTCTGTGTTGCCTGTGTTAGTATAAATTGTATTTGGCTATATATGCGTTGCGGGCATATAACCCACACTTAAGTAGTGGCTTAATTGGAAGGAAGCATAGTCTCTGTATTGCCACTATGTATCAAAATTATATTTGGCTCCGTTTCCTCTGCAACCAAAGCCTGTATTTGAGTAAATACTAGCTTGCTCCTATCTTTGTCGATATATATCTGTTGTCATTCTATTTTGTAAGAGCTTGGTGTAGCAAATATTCTCTATCTCTGGCACTATCTAAGAGTGGATACATTTAGTGAATAACTATGTTATTTATTACTTTAACACTGGCTAAGTCTGGCACAACCCAGACTGTTCAACAGATTAACTAAGTATAGCTATAATTGTCTTTGTGGCTTGATAAGCATGTAGTGCTAGGCTGTTAAAACCAGAGCGCCCAAACGCTCACGCTGACTCCTGACTAGTTTCGCCCCTCCGGGCTTTGTCAAAGGCGGCGCGCCGCCGTTTGTTTGGGGATATATGCCTGTTAGACCGGAAGTCCCGCCTTCCTCCATTTTTAATGTATTTTATGATTGGACAAAATCTGTAGACTGACAGCTTAGGTTTCCAATCAATTGATACTATTGATAAAACAGCTCAAATATACCTAGGCTGATCATGACATACAACAGCCAAACACCACAAATTCTGAATATTATACAGAAACATTGGAATATCTTAATGATGGATCCGACATTAAAGACCATCTTAGGAGATAGGCCCTCAGTTGGATACAGAAGGACGAAAAACTTAAAAGACTGTGTAACAAGTAGTCATTTTCAAAAAAAGAAAACCTTAACAGCATTCAAACCAGGAGCACGTAAATGTGGCAACTGCAGCACATGCAAATACATGCGTAACACGGATACTATCACAGATAGGTTTGGTAAAAAACATAACATCAAAAGATACATAAGTTGCAATACAGAGAGTATAATCTATGTACTATACTGTACATGCAATTTGTACTATGTAGGAATGACCTCGAGGAAACTACACCTGAGACTAATGGAACATTTAAGAAATATTAAAAACGCAGCGAAAGATAAGGAAGAAATGAAAGCCATAACTAGTGTAGCTGCACATTTCTTAAAATTCCACAATTCCAATCCAAATGACCTACAATGTTGGGGTATAGAAAAAGTGAGTCTAGGAATGAGAGGAGGCAACTTGGAAACAGCTTTACTGAAAGCTGAAAGCCGGTGGATTTATCTATTGAACACAGTTCAACCACACGGGCTAAATGAACAGAACAATTATTATATTTTTCTGTAAACAATATATGTATAACAACATAGAGTGATATAGAAACTCTGTATATTAAGTAGAGACATAATCTACAATACAGATGAATTATTATAAATATATCATAATATAAAAACTGGACACACAACATATTTAATAAATAACAAAATTTAATATAAAAATAAAAATATAAAAACAATGAATGACAGTAATAAGAAGACATCAAAATATTTATTTTATTTAAGAATCAACGTTCACCGTTTTCCCCATTTTTCGCACAAAAATCACAATAACACATAATTTATGTATAACCACACAGTCTCCAATTAATTTTTATGATTTCCTAAAAACACCCCCATTCATATTATAGAACTACCTTAAATACACGTTCTAACAGCACAGACAGAATGTTAGCTATAAATATAAACTAGCCACAGCAGTATTAGCAAGAAACATTAGATTGAAGTAAGAACACGATCGTCACCATAATATTCACACTAAGCATGAAAGTAAATGCCACACAGAGGAATAATTTGAAAAAAAATATATTTTTTATAGTTACTAACACACCTATAGGGACCCAAAAACATTCACATTTAGATTAAAATATCACTTGTATTTTCAAATACGTTTTCTCCAAAGAGCACCCACTTAATACATCACAATGGTGTATCGTAATGTCTTATTATTGACCATTTAATACAACATATTAAAGGCTGTCAAGTATATGAAGAATATCAAGTCTGATTAGCAAATGATATATAATATAATAAATCTTTCAGTCACAAGAAGAAATACCCCTTGAAACATCTTGACTGGTATTAACATATAAAATAGTAAGAAAAATAAACTCAGATGAACTACCCAAGAAAACCTAGAGAGCTTTGAGAGAATCTGACATGTCATGTAGTGACAGCTCACGAAACCCCAGCAGTAGATAGATACTATCAATAGTATCAATTGATTGGAAACCTAAGCTGTCAATCTACAGATTTTGTCCAATCATAAAATACATTAAAAATGGAGGAAGGCGGGACTTCCGGTCTAACCGGCATATATCCCCAAACAAACGGCGGCGCGCCGCCTTTGACAAAGCCCGGAGGGGCGAAACTAGTCAGGAGTCAGCGTGAGCGTTTGGGCGCTCTGGTTTTAACAGCCTAGCACTACATGCTTATCTAGCCACAAAGACAATTATAGCTATACTTAGTTAATCTGTTGAACAGTCTGGGTTGTGCCAGACTTAGCCAGTGTTAAAGTAATAAATAACATAGTTATTCACTAAATGTATCCACTCTTAGATAGTGCCAGAGATAGTGAATATTTGCTACACCAAGCTCTTACAAAATAGAATGACAACAGATATATATCGACAAAGATAGGAGCAAGCTAGTATTTACTCAAATACAGGCTTTGGTTGCAGAGGAAACGGAGCCAAATATAATTTTGATACATAGTGGCAATACAGAGACTATGCTTCCTTCCAATTAAGCCACTACTTAAGTGTGGGTTATATGCCCGCAACGCATATATAGCCAAATACAATTTATACTAACACAGGCAACACAGAGTTAATGTTGTCTTTAAACTATGATACTGGCATTTAGGCTGTATGTTCAAAATGTACACTAAGCATAACTGAAATTGTTACGTAATTGGAAACATAGAGTAAGTTTTGTCTCCTAACAAAAACATTGCAACCCAGAGTCACATGTACCACTAACTGAATAGTATTTGCAGTACACGCAAGCCTCTTGGCAGCCCTCTTGAAGTGGAGGGACACAGAGAATATACTGTATAAAAAGCTTAATTCTGATAACGGTGAAAGACAGTACATAATATCAGAGTTGCTTTTAAACTAAATCCTCTATAATTTTCACGTTCAAGCACATAAGAGATCGTGACATTATACAGCCACACAAAGGCAACTCCAGAACAACATACATATATCGTTCTGAATAGAAGCAACTATTCAGCTATAATATACAGGGAGAGAGTGGAACTATTCCTGGCTTATATCACATATATTAAGACTATAAGGGTATCCCGATATACGGTATAGATTGTGTATGACATTGATAGACTATACATACACAGCATTTGGGACCCATTATACTAAGTTTAGCTAAGTTAATACAGTACTACTTAGGAGGCACATATTTATTCATTATAGGCCACAGATATTACAGTTCTCCACTAGATGAATATACAGTGTCTGATCACATGATAGTGCTAGTGTCGATTTTAATTGGTGTGTCACCCTTATTTTAAGTGTAATTTCCAATAAAAGTTATATTGTATTACAACCCAGTCTGGAAAAACCGTCTTACAGTCTAGGCTTAGAGTGCTTATAAGTGCATACTTACAGAAGAGATTCACATCTCTGTGAATGTCTTCTTAGTTTTCTGGAATATTCCTAACATGCCCTGATCAAATATGTCTTCCGAATACTACCGTGACTGGAAGTAGTCCAACCGGAAGTGACATACAAACCGGATGTGATGTCTTTTGCTGCAACCCGGAAGTGACGTCATTTTTTGCCACATTGATATTGATATTTTGGCGCCAACAATACAGGATAGCTCTTCCCTCTAATTGGATCACTCAATCTTTAAAAGTACAGTTTATTTTAAGCCTCATAATGTCTTGAGAAAGGCCCTATCAAAGGGCTGAAACGCGTAGACGGAATTCTTAACTAGGATTTGTGAGGCTTAATATTACTCCAGGATCGTTCGATTTGGGTGAGTTTATAACCAATAGATTCAACCCTAAATGCAATTTGTATATCGCTTGTTTCTCTCTTCCTTTTACGTCTGTGGAATATTGGGAATACACATGGATACTGGATCATTTTAGAACTTACTTTGTATCACTCGTGGATTAGACTTTATTTATTTTTTGGGATTATCGCATACTGTACTTATTGTATGATTTTCAGAGATTATCGCCAGAGCTAATCTTAGACTTTTTGATTTTCTAAATGCTTGTGTTTTTGTGACTATTTGAATTTTTTTAGATTATTATTAATAATACCCTATTTTTCACCCACCCGGATAGGGACCTATTATCCACTTTATCTGACCCATTGTTATTATATATGTCATTTTTGTTTTCATTGACACAATTTTTTTGACACATCTTTAAACACTGCACACATTTTTGACACCGGTACCGCATTCTATAGATATCTATAAATTTTTTATATTTTTTACATTTTTTGTTCACCATTATATATTTTCTACACAAATATATTCTTTACACAATCACTATATATATATATATATATATATATATATATATATATATATATATATATATATTACAGAATAGCTCACATTTCTCTGTGTATACAGGGAGTGCAGAATTATTAGGCAAATGAGTATTTTGACCACATCATCCTCTTTATGCATGTTGTCTTACTCCAAGCTGTATAGGCTCGAAAGCCTACTACCAATTAAGCATATTAGGTGATGTGCATCTCTGTAGTCTAATGACATCAACACCCTATATCAGGTGTGCATAATTATTAGGCAACTTCCTTTCCTTTGGCAAAATGGGTCAAAAGAAGGACTTGACAGGCTCAGAAAAGTCAAAAATAGTGAGATATCTTGCAGAGGGATGCAGCACTCTTAAAATTGCAAAGCTTCTGCAGCGTGATCATCGAACAATCAAGCGTTTCATTCAAAATAGTCAACAGGGTCGCAAGAAGCGTGTGGAAAAACCAAGGCGCAAAATAACTGCCCATGAACTGAGAAAAGTCAAGCGTGCAGCTGCCAAGATGCCCCTTGCAACCAGTTTGGCCATATTTCAGAGCTGCAACATCACTGGAGTGCCCAAAAGCACAAGGTGTGCAATACTCAGAGACATGGCCAAGGTAAGAAAGGCTGAAAGACGACCACCACTGAACAAGACACACAAGCTGAAACGTCAAGACTGGGCCAAGAAATATCTCAAGACTGATTTTTCTAAGGTTTTATGGACTGATGAAATGAGAGTGAGTCTTGATGGGCCAGATGGGTGGGCCCGTGGCTGGATTGGTAAAGGGCAGAGAGCTCCAGTCCGACTCAGACGCCAGCAAGGGGGAGGTGGAGTACTGGTTTGGGCTGGTATCATCAAAGATGAGCTTGTGGGGCCTTTTCGGGTTGAGGATTGAGTCAAGCTCAACTCCCAGTCCTACTGCCAGTTTCTGGAAGACACCTTCTTCAAGCAGTGGTACAGGAAGAAGTCTGCATCCTTCAAGAAAAACATGATTTTCATGCAGGACAATGCTCCATCACACGCGTCCAAGTACTCCACAGCGTGGCTGGCAAGAAAGGGTATAAAAGAAGAAAATCTAATGACATGGCCTCCTTGTTCACCTGATCTGAACCCCATTGAGAACCTGTGGTCCATCATCAAATGTGAGATTTACAAGGAGGGAAAACAGTACACCTCTCTGAACAGTGTCTGGGAGGCTGTGGTTGCTGCTGCACGCAATGTTGATGGTGAACAGATCAAAACACTGACAGAATCCATGGATGGCAGGCTTTTGAGTGTCCTTGCAAAGAAAGGTGGCTATATTGGTCACTGATTTGTTTTTGTTTTGTTTTTGAATGTCAGAAATGTATATTTGTGAATGTTGAGATGTTATATTGGTTTCACTGGTAAAAATAAATAATTGAAATGGGTATATATTTGTTTTTTGTTAAGTTGCCTAATAATTATGCACAGTAATAGTCACCTGCACACACAGATATCCCCCTAAAATAGCTATAACTAAAAACAAACTAAAAACTACTTCCAAAACTATTCAGCTTTGATATTAATGAGTTTTTTGGGTTCATTGAGAACATGGTTGTTGTTCAATAATAAAATTAATCCTCAAAAATACAACTTGCCTAATAATTCTGCACTCCCAGGACACCATACTACTGTTTTGTATATAGAATCCTACAGTGAACTTTAAATACCATCTCACCATACTAGTCATCTTGATTGGTCTAAGCCAGACGGATGTTTTTCTTTTTATCTTTTGTTTATTGTATTTATTTTATTATATTTCATGCACCTATATCTATATACTTATATTGTATTAGCTTTTTGAACCATATTAACCTCCACTTCATCTGGTGCATTTTATCACCATTATACCGCTAATTCCACATTATTTTTAATAATACATATTTTTAATAAATACATATATATATATGTGACCTTAATGCTTTTATTTATATTATCTATATATATATATCTATTGGTATGTATATTTATCTGCAATCACTAAGATCTAGCTGGTCTTGATATTAGCAGATATTATTTTATTTTATTTGTTCTAACAATCCCTAATTTGTTTTCTTTTTCAATTTATCAAATTTTTTGTAATATCACTAGTGGCTGATTACTGCTATTTCCAACCTTTTCTCACAATACCCAACTGACCAATTAACCATAATTAATAGTAATTGGTACTATATTTGTATACTTGATTTGTTACCTATCCTTTGGTGTAATATCTCTGTATACATATTAACTAAGGACCCTATCACGTTGTGGATTAACCTGTTGTATACTTAAGCCTTTGGTGCTCCTATACTACATCAATTTTTATTTCTTAAAGATATGAGGTCTCAGGTGTTAGAAAAAAAAGCCAGGAAAAGAGCTTTAACATAGAGATACATACACAATACATGTCTAAAGATGGATATGTATGTATATATAAATGTCTATATATGTGTACATATGTATTTATGTATTTCTATGTGTATTTTTGTATTTACAGATGTATACACACATAGAAACACATAAATACATATGTATACATATAGAGACATAAGTGCATTGGAGCCCTTTGCAGTTAAGTAGATGAAAACATGTAAAATCATATTTATGCAATATTCATATTTAATAAAGTCTTATACTGTGTATTTACTGTAAATATTTCACATTCCAATGTTCTGCACATAGCAGAATATGTTCTAAGGGTTTTTAAATAGATATTCCTATATAAATATCTGTATATATCTATACCTATATATAATCAGCTATGAAAAAAGTTAACTTCTAGCACTAACTATTTGCATAGACTCTGGCAGTGGTATTTCTAGCCATCAGAAACACTCTAGCAGGTTTATAAATGAAATTATGAAACGTGTAAACAACTTAAAGTATTTCAAGTGTTAATTAAAAGTGCACATTGTATACATGTTAATGATAAAAATTGTCAAAATTATCTTGAAACTGTTAATTTTAAGACTTAAATTAAACCGTTTATATTGTAATCATAGGGTATTTACTGGCCCTTTAAGTGAAAAAACAACAACATTCAAACATATTCAGTCAGTTATTGATTGACTTTGTATATTTCTTGTCTTTAGTGAATAATACTTTTTGAGCTTCTAGACTTTAAAAACCATGTTTTGATTGCTATTGATAGTAAATATTACTTTCACACAAGAATAACAACGCACTTCCTGCATACTCTTTTATATAAATTATTTCCTTTGGAGTCAAACATATGACTAAATTAATTTGCTATTCTTGCAACACTTTTTGTAAGTTGGCATGTTACTTTAGACATGAGGCACCCCACACTTTTTGTATGGAGGGCTGGCCCCTAATATTGCGATTGGCTGTGTGGTCACATGACATTATAATAATACTTATTAGAGATGTGCATTTGTTTCATTATGAATACCAATTTGTAACAAAAATCTGATATTCGTTTAGTTTTAACAAAATGAATCTCTGAATGAATGCACCAATGTAATTTAAAGAAAACTAAAAAAATACTGGCGAAAGGGGTTAATACTTACCTTTTGCAAGCTAGAGAGACCCACTAACCTGGTCCTATTCTTCACAGAGCCTTGGCCGCGCAAACAGGAGGCTTACCGCGTGGGCTCCCAAAGCCTGCACTAAAGGAGAAGGGGTTCTGTGAAGAAGAGGAGTGAGTTGGCGCGTTCTCCAGTGCATAAAAGGAAAGAACTTTTTCACCTGTAGCTTTTAAACATTTACATTTGTTTAACCAAAAAGAATGTCAATGTTTAACAAATATTCAGTTTTTGTTTAGTTTTTGTTTGTTTTTAAACAACTTTATTAAAAGTATTGAAAATATAACACTCATTTGTTATCCTTTTTTCTTTTCTTCTTCCATAATGCAAGATTACAAGAATATAAATAGAAAACAATCGCCTAGAGTTTTGCACTAAACAGGGTGTGAAACTAACGCAAAAAAAGTTGCGTTATTTCACTCTCTATAGCGTTGCCATTACGAGTTACTGAAAAGCCTCCTTGTGCGTGCAATATGATGGCGTTAAGCTCCATACCGCATAAAATCCAAGGGTTGATTTGACGTGCTCATGCACGTATTACCCCCATAGGCATCAATGGGGAGAGAGTGCTAGAAAACACCTGAAGTACAGTATGAAAAATCTCTGTAATGCAACCCCTTTGATATTTATGGGGAAAAAAGTTACGTTTAAACCTAACACCCTAACATAAACCCATAGTCTAAACACCCCTAATCCACAACCCCCGACATCTCTGACACTAATAAAATTAACCCTTAATCTGCTGCTTCCGACATCGCCAACACTAAATTAAATGATTAACCCCTAGCCTCCCATATTGCCTCCCATATTGCCGCTACTAAATAAACCTATTAACACCTAAACATCCGGCCCCCCAGATCACCGCCACTAAATAAAGCTATCACCCTCTAAGCCGCCTGTCCCCCACATCGCAAAACACTATTAACCCCTAAACCTAACACCCACCTAACTTTAAAGGGACGGTCAAGTCCAAAAAATGTTTCATTTATTTTTCATGATTTAGGTATTGTATTTTTAAACAACTTTCCAATTTACTTTTATCACAAATTTAGCTTTGTTCTCTTGGTATTCTTAGTTGAAAGATAAACCTAGGAGGTTAATATGCTAATTTCTTAGACCTTGAAGACTGCCTCTCATCTAAATGCATTTTGACCACTAGAGGACATTAGTTCATGTGTTTCATATAGATAACATTGAGCTCATGCACGTGAAGTTACCCTGGAGATAGCACTGATTGGATACAAGTCTGTTAAAAGAAATGAAATAAGGGGGCAGTTTGCAGAGGTATAGATACAAGGTAATCACAGAGGTAAAATGTGTATTTCTATAACTGTGTTAGTTATGCAAAGCTGGGGAATGGATAATGAAGGGATTAGCTTTATTTTTAAACAACAAAAATTCTGGTGTTGACTGTCCCTTTTAATTAAAATTACAATATAACTATCTTAAAATAAATAAAAACTTGACTGTGAAATAAAAATAAACCTAACATTACACTATAAATTAACCTAACATAACTATTCTAATAAAATTTAAAAAAATACTACCAATTAAAAACCTGAATTACAAATTTAAAAAAACCTAACACTATGAAAAAAATTAAAAAATCTAAAATTTACAAAAAATAATAAACACTAAATTACAAAAAATAATAAACGAAATGATCAAAAAATAAAAATAATTACACCTAATCTAATAGCCTTATCAGCCAATAGTATTTCAGTAGCTCTCATCCTATTGGCTGTTTTGAACAGCCAATGGGATTTCAGAAGCTCTCATCCTATTGGCTGATTTGAATTTGAAGAATTAAATCAGCCAATAGGATTGCAAGGTACGCCATTTCGAAACGGCTACCTTGCATTCAACATCAGTGTACGGCAGTGACCGTATGAAGAGGACGTTCCACGCAGGATGGGATCCACTGCCAGGATAGTTCTGCTCCGTGCCGCTAGGATGAAGATAGAAGACGTCCCCGAGATGGATGAAGGTGTAGCTGCCTGGATGAAGACTTCTCGCCTCCTGGATGAAGATGGATGTCCGGCCTTTTTTTTTTTTAGATGGGAAGGGATGGGCACTTGCAAAAGAGCTGAATGCCCTTTAAAGGGCAGTGAAAAAGAGCTGAATGCCCTTTTAAGGGCAATGCCCATACAAATGCCCCTTTAGGGGCAATGGGTAGTTTAGGATTTTTTAGAGTTAGGTTTTTTTATTTTAGGGGCTTGGTTGGGTGGGGGGTTTTACTGTTGGGGGACATTGTATTTTTTTACAGGTAAAAGAGCTATTTAACTTAGGGCAATGCCCTACAAAAGGACCCTTTAAGGGCTATTGGTAATTTATTGTAGGTTAGGGAGTGTTTTTATTTTTATAGGGCTATTAGATTAGGTGTAATTGTTTTTATTTTTCATAATTTTGTTTATTATTTTTTGTAAGCTTAGTGTTTTTTATTTTTCGTAATTTACTGTTTATTATTTTTTGTAATTTTAGATTTTTTTATTTTTTTCGTAGTGTTAGGTTTTTTTAAATTTGTAATTTAGGGTTTTAATTGGTAGTATTTTTTTATTTTATTAGAATAGTTTTGTTAAGTTAATTTATAGTTTAATGTTAGGTTTTTATTTCACAGGTAAGTTTTTATTTATTTAAATATAGTTATATTGTAATTTTAATTTAAAGCTAGGGGGTGTTAGGTTTAGGGGTTAATAGTTTAATTTAGTGTTTTGCGATGTGGGGGGACGGCAGTCTAGGGGTTAATAGGTTTAGTTTAGTAATTATTTTGTGGGGGACTGGAGGTTTAGGGGTTAATACTTTATTAAAGCGTTGGCGATGTGGGGGGGCGGCGGTTTAGCAGTTAATAGGTTTATTTAGGTGTCGACGGTGTAGTGGAGCGACGAATTAGGGGTTAACTTTTATAAAGTGTTGGCGATGTCGGGGAGAGGCGGTTTAGGGGTTAATATATTGCGGAATGGACGTTGTGTTACAGGCTAAAATGCTTGTGTTACAGCTATACCGACACTGGAATGCGTTACTGGCCATTCCAGTGTAATGGCTAATTTTTCAGCGTTAAAAGCCGTATCCCACCATAACGCAAAACTCGTAATCTAGGTGTATGTGAAATAGCATGGCATGCAGACAGCATTCGAAATAACAAATGTTTCAATAGCATACAAGCTAAAGACTTTGGTACTTGTGATAAATTACAAACACTATAAATCTATATTTGTTTAGTTTTAAATTAAATGAATAGTGCAACCAACAAATATTCAGGGAAACAAATTTTCCCGAATATTCGTTATGAAAAATTCAGCAAACTGAAATTTTCGTGGATGCACATCTCTAATACCTATTAAAAGCCTTAAAATAAAATGAGGTTATAATCAAATTTTTAGGTAAAAATTATAGAGGAAAATAGTTAAATAAACATAGCTGTATATGCTATTCAAATGTATAAACTTTGGTAAAAATACACATGGTTAATTCCATAATGAGAGGTGTGGGACTGATGTTTGACAACAAATTACTAATGTCTTCTTTCTGCTCAATGGTGTTGAAGGCAACACAAAAATGACGGAGGGAACTACTTTGGCCCAGCCTATGGCCTATACTTTGGGCAGCCCTGATTTAGACAATGGTTATAAATAAGTTATAGAAATGCATTTATAATTAGCTATAACATATATAAAAATATATTTATATTTTATTAAGATTAATTAAGCACACTTTTACTTATTCATACAAAAAATCTAATGTATCTAAAGTAAAAAAGTTGATACATTATTTTAGACAATGATTGTTAAAGGGACACTAAACCCATTTTTTATTTTTTTTTGTGATTCAGATAGAGCATGCAATTTTAAGCAGCTTTCTAATTTACTCCTATTATCAAATTCTCTTCATTCTCTTGGTATCTTTATTTGAAATGCAAGAATGTAAGTTTAGATACTGGCCCATTTTTGGTGAACACACTGTGTTGTTTTTGCTGATTGGTGGGTAAATTCACCTACCAATAAACAAGTGCTTTCCATGGTTCTGAACCAAAAAAATAGCTTAGATGCCTTCTTTTTCAAATAAAGAAAGCAAGAGAACGAAGTCAAATTGATGCTCTATCTAAATCACAAAATAAAAATTTTGGGTTCACTGTCACTTTAACGAATGTTGAAGAACAATACAACTGATAATTTGTTACGTTTATGAAAATGCCCCTTGTATTGATCACTTAAATTGATTAAGCACATCAATTTAATCTCTACAGTACACTAACAAATCAATAATGTGGAAAATAGAAAATGTAATTCCTTGTTATTATTATTTACTGGCAATTGACCAATGCCAACAGATGGTATTTCCTGTTTCTACAAACCACTAAGCCAAGGCATCTGTAATAAGCACAATTATAGTACCTGAGTGAGAAGAAACAAGACTTCTTCTACAAGCAGAATAATAACGGTGGTTGCCATAGAAATGAACAGTATTTCCTTCCAGGCGCAGGCATTCGTTTCCCTGCTTTGAAAACTTTTTAAGCAATTTTCAGTGTGAATTGACTTGTTTGCATAAAGAGGAAAGTCGTTTAAGGTACTGGCAATTGTACCAGTTGAAAAAAATTCCCTGAATTGCTAATCATTTTAAGAAACAACAATGACCATTTCTGAACGGAATTATGTACTTTCTATTTTACTGTTATTACAAGGGCATAAAATACAAATATAATTGCTATCATTACATCTTTATCTTTAGCTTTGCTTCCAACATTGTGTTATTTTAATATATACGTGGAAATATATCTGGTAAGCTGCAGGGACTATTTATTTATCTTGATCCATCCTATATGACCTCAAATATGTAAAAATATATGGAATGTAAAAGAAAAATTGCCCTTACAGTTTATGAACAAGCCTAGTATAAGGAAATGAGACAATATAAACAGCTTTGTGTGTGTGTGTATATATATATATATATATATATATATATATACACACACACACATGTATGTGTGTGAGTAAACACAAACACCTATACACATATATAGGGCTCCATTTGGCCTTTTGTCAATTCCCCCAGACTTCTCTAATCGGGTGGTAGACACCCCCTGCTTGCGCGTGATTGGCTGCATGCGAGCAAGGGCAGCATTACACAACCAGCAGCTTGTGCAATGAAAAAAGTAGGCCACCAATTGCTGCCCACTAGCTGCGATGCCAGGGGTGGAGATTTCCGCCACTGTCAATCTTGCGCTTTTTGAATGGATCTCATAGTATTAAAAATAATAAATAACTGTGGGGTTGATCACAATCCTTTAGAAACATTTATCAAATGATTTAGCTACAACAATCCTTTAGAAACATTTATCATATTTAGCTACAACCCCCCCCCCCCCACACACACACACACACACCCATAGACTATAATGGTGTTTTTCTGTTGAAAACCATTCTTTAGACATGTGCAGCCGCGAAAAATTCGGTTCGGTTCGGATCGATTCAGACCGATTAGAATTTCGGTTCGGATCGATTCGAATTCGGAAGAAATCGAATGAATTAGTTTCGGATTCACTCAGATTCTTTCGGATTCGTGTGAAATTCGGATCGGTTCGGTTCGATTCGGTTCAAATCGATTCGGATTTTCGGAATTTCGGCACTGTTAAGTGGGATGTGTTGTGTATTACACTAGTATACTGTACAATACTAGTGTAATACATGGCCATCCGAATCCATCCGAATCCATCCGAATCCATCCGAATAAATTCGAATCGATTTGGATTTATTCGGTAGTTTTGGCACTGCCGTAATTCGGAAATTCGAATCAATCCGAATTCCGAAATTGGCAAAATTCGTCCGAATTTCGATTCGGACCGAACCGAATCGCACATGTCTATTAGATATGTTTTCCTAAAGGATTGCTATCAACTTTGTGTTAAAGTCTAGCCACACCTAGTCCTCCATCTACTAAATCCCCAAAAGTTCTCTTTTCTTTTATACCAATGACAAACAGTCTGTTCTTTGTATAGTTCATAGAGATTTGCAGAATAAATGGCAATCAGTTTCTTCAGAATTTCACCTTGTAAAAACTGTTATAGATGAAATGATAATCATATGAAAGGAAATTTGTCTAAGGCTGAATAGTTTGAATAACTAAACTTTAACTATACTTCACTGAGAGCATTTAACAAGCAGACATTATTTTTTTTATTCTATTTTCAAATCATGTCATGAACATTTTAGACAACATTTTAGAAAATGTGTGGACAGGAAAATATATATCCATAGACAAGTAGTTCTAATATATAGATTTTAGAAGAAGTGTAACATGAAATATATATATAAAGATACCTACTATATCATTCAAGAAGAGCTAATTGAAAATATTTAGATACATTTTTAAAGGATTGTGATTGAGCTATGTGTTAGTCACAGGTTTTGGATATATTCAAGACTGGATTTCTCATCAGCCAACTGTCTAGGTCTGTCTTCCCTCCCTGAATGGTTATGTTATACGATATAGCAAAATACCTCTTATCATTTTAAATTTAGTTTTTTGTGCACTTAGTGGTCAAGTACAGGCAATCAGAAATTGGCGGTAGTGCATACTGAAGAAAAATGGAAGGCAACAGAAATATATTCTTCCCATATTCCTATCTGAGGCATAGACTTAATTAATCCCTTGGATAGTTTTATAAACATGCTTTAATTCATTTAGGGCTAGATTGCAAGTGGAGCGGTATTTACCGCTTCCGTTACAACGCTAATTGCGCTAGAAATAATCTATTTGTGCACTTCAGGTTGGGCTGGTATTATAATTTATGAGTTGAAACTTAAAAGTTATGGCTCTCGCGCTAACCCGACGAGCGCAAACAGATTACTTCAAGGGCAATTAGACTGCTGCGCAAAAGATAACCTATTCCCCTATAGAAGTCAATGGAGAGAAAAAAGTGGGGGGGAATTTAACACCCGACTTACTCGCTAACCCGATCGCATTTTCTCATATACGCTAACCCGACATGAAAATATAAATATTTAACATTCCAATGTTCTTTACATAGCAGAATATGTTCTACTTATTTATAAATACATATTTATACATATATCTGATGGTATTTTTGTACAATGTATATCTATACCTATATATACATGATTATATATAAATATAGATATATATACAGATATATATATTTCAAAATACATAGAACATATTCTGCTATGTGCAGAACATTTGAATGTCAAATATTTACACTATTAACCCCTAAACTGCCACACCCCATCACAAAATACCACTCTACACTATTATGCCCTAAACTGCCACTACCCCATTGCAAAATACCCCTCTATACTATTAACCTCCAAACTGCCACAATCCCCCATTGCAAAATGCCTCTCTACACTATTAACCCCTAAACCACCACAATCTCTAACGCAAAATACCCCTCTACACTATTAACCCCTAAACTACCACAACCCCCATCACAAAATCTCGCTCTATACTATTAACCCCTAAACTGCAGCATCTCTATCGCAAAGTCCCCCTCTACACTATTAAGTCTATCACTAAACCCCAAAGATGGTACTCACCAAACTTGAATCCGGCTCCTACCTAGCAGCGGTGGTCAATCTTCATTCCGGTGGTGGTCTTCTATTTCCATCCATCTTATTTTATTCTTAAAATGTTCAAACACAAAGAAGCGCCCAAATGTGTGTATCGATAAAGACAAAAACCAAAGTGCACAGCTGATATCTTTGCACAGGGTACTCACAGTTTTGATGAGCACACCTATGTGCTTGTAGACGCAGGCTGGTTATTAGAGCTAACCAGCTGGCTCCCTCCGGTCTCCACTCTCTCCAAACCGAATGTATGGTAGTGACAGGCTCACAAAATAAGGATGTAAGGGCAATGATGTTAAAAACAAAATCCTTTATTACAAAGTGCTGTATATAACAGCTTTATACAACAACAATCCTTAATGCGAGCATATAGCAATATATTCTGTTTGTTATGCTACGCGTTTCTCGGCTCTCCCGGCCGTTTCATCAGGCATATTTTTGACAAACATTAAACCGGCTTATATTGCCGCTCACTGCCATACAATTACAATTACAAACTCCTCCCTAAAGGGGAGCGTGCTCTCTAGCCTATCAACATTCTGTAACCCAGAGGTGTGTACTACAAACTGGCGCCGAAGAGCTGCTCCCTGTTAACTATTTGACTACTTATTAGAATCGCTCAACTGAAACCTAAGTTTAGGACACTTGGATCTATATTATATAAGAAATGTAAATGTGTTCAAGTTTTACATTACTAGAATGTATTTATTATAATTTTTTATTGGTTGCTAAAGATTATTTAGGGTATCATCACAAGGTATAATTCCTATGTATATTCATGAAGCACATTAGCACTACACTTGTTTATTTTTTAGGTCATGTGTCCTAAACTTAGGTTTCAGTTGAGCGATTCTAATAAGTAGTAAAATAGTTAACAGGGAGCAGCTCTTCGGTGCCAGTTTGTAGTACACACCTCTGGCTTACAGAATGTTGATAGGCTAGAGAGCACGCTCCCCTTTAGGGAGGAGTTTGTAATCGCGGCAATATAAGCCGGTTTAATGTTTGTAAAAAATATGCCTGAAGAAACGGCCGGGAGAGCCGAGAAACGCGTAGCATAACAAACAGAGTATATTGCTATATGCTCGCATTAAGGATTGTTATTGTATAAAGCTGTTATATACAGCACTTTGTAATAAAGGACTTTGTTTTTAACATCATTGCCCTTACATCCTTATTTTGTGAGCCTGTCACTACCATATGTTCGGTTTGGAGAGAGTGGAGACCGGAGGGAGCCAGATGGTTAGCTCTAATAACCAGCCTGTGTCTACAAGCACATAGGTGTGCTCATCAAAATTGTGAGTACCCTGTGCAAAGATATGTTTTTGTCTTTATCGATACACACATTTGGGCGCCTCTTTGTGTTTGAACATTTACAGAATTGCTATCCTGAAGTGGAAGAAGGGAGAGTGCTGCCTGAGAGTCTGTGTACTGCCATTTCCGATGTGGGGTGGTCCAGTTGCTTAATTCCATCCGGGTATCCCATGTTAAAGACCTGTGGTATATTGTGGTCATTGGACTTACTAGAGACTTTAAACTGATTTTATATATATTTTTTATCATTGTCATTTTTATCATTTTTATATTTCATATATTATATTTTTAGGTTTTATCTGCTATATGATCTGTGATTAGGTTTCATATTGATTACAATAATCTTCATCTATACACACCTTGCTTAGACTAGAGCCCTCTAGTGATCTATTTCACATTACCCCAATCTTATTCTATTTTTTTTTTTTATTATATATATTATTTTTATTTATTACAAAACATTTGTTACACATACACATGTATTCAGGCAAAAGAGTGAAACAAACAGTACAGAATCCCTAAAAGCACATTGCTAAACAACAGGTCTTGAGAAGTATAAATGCACCATATTGTCCAGTGGCTAGTACTTATTTCTTGCATATTCCGGCACCGAGGGTAAGCTTAGAATGCAGAAGTGAAAGTCTTTTGGATAAATGTCCTCTGTCGGTGACAGAAAATTACATAGTAGTAATTGTCTAGGTTTCTATTTATAAGCCACAACTATAGCCTTACAGCCTGGACCACTTTATCAAGAATATACAAATACATACTGAAATTGGTCTAGCAAATAGATCTATCTGCAGTATATGTGTAAGAACTAACCTATAAATGAAATAAGCATGGTATTCAGTAGTGTAACAACAACAGGAAAACAAAACAAAAAAAGAAAAAAAAAGAAAATAAATCAAATCAAGACAAAACATGTGTACTTAGTATTAACATGAGCCTTCATTTCTTGAGACTTCAGGGGAAATAATCTATGTTGCCATTACTAGATTGTATGTAATATCCCAATATTGATCATTCAATATTAAGAGACACTAAGGGTTTTGTTGCCTATTCTTTGTTACTGTGTTTGTATGACTCCCATAAAAATAACATATCCTCATATAGATCCAGATTTCCAGCTTGAAGGTAATAAAATCTTTCAAGTATGATATTCTGATCTACCAGTTTCCTCCAATCATTAGTGCATGGGGTTTTGGTTGTCTTCCAATATCTGGGTATCATTTGTTTAGCCACATTTACCATTATATGAAATAATTGCCTCCTTATTTTGCAAGAAATTTGGGGCGGTTTTAGTAGCAGGGTCACTTCTGGGCTATGTATCAATTGAGTGTGCAGGACTGAATTTATTTCTGTATATATTTTCCCCCAAAACACATTGATCGGGGTGCAGTCCCACCATATGTGTTTCATGTTTCCTATGTGGTTTCCACATCTCCAGCACAAGTTTGAGCACCTTGTATATATAAATTTGAGTTTAGCAGGGGTCAAATACCACCTCATCATTACTTTGATATTCGTTTCTTTTGTACCAGAGGAGTGCGCTGATTTTGTTAAATTTCTAAACCATTTATACCATTCCTCTGATGTTATGTTTATGTTCAATTCCCTTTCCCAGCTCTTCGTGTATGTTGGAAGATTAGGAAATTTATTTTCCAAGACCATTTTATATAGGGTGGAGATTGACTTTTGGGATTTCCTGTTGTGCACGCATGCTTGTTCAAACTGAGTGAGGGGTCTAAGAAGGTCTGATTTACACCTGTGTGAGTAGATGAAATGTCTAACTTGGTGGTATCTAAACCAGAAGGAAAAAAATGGGAGTTCAAGATTTTCTATTTGCTGTTTGGTTTTTAACTTACCCCTTTCTAGAAGGATAAAGATTGGAATCTGGGAAGTATACGCTGGGTTTAGGGATTGTGTAAGTGTGAGGCCCGGGGGGGAATTCCTGATTAAGTAGAAGTTTTGTGAGTGGGGAGTATCTAGTAGTTATTTTTTTGTATGATTTTAGAATATGTAGCCAGTCCCTCCAAGTTTCGTTTGATATTGAAAGTGCCGAAAGGGCCTCTTGTTTAAAAGCTGGAATATCCCAGCAGTAACTCCCTATGTTCTCTACACCTGCCATATAGCTTTCTATCTGGGTCCAGCCTTTGGAATTGTCACCCTGGAAGTTGTACCACTCTACTATCCTCTGCAGGGAAATTGCCAACTTGTAAGAGCCAATATGTGGCACTCCAAGACCACCCCTGGCTGGGATTGCATACATTGTGCCTCTATTAATTCGTGGAGGCCTACGGTGCCAAATGTAATCGTTCATGATCTTTTGTAAAATGTCTATTTCTTTTGAAATGTTTGAGATAGGTACGGTTTGTAACAAATAAAGAGCTTTGGGTAAGAGGACCATTTTGGCAGCCTGGATACGCCCCAGCCAGGAGATGTTCTTCAGCAGCCAGGAGGAGGTCAGCGAGTGAAATTCGTTAATCAATTCCCCATAGTTAAGTTTACGTGTACTATTTAAGTTAGGGGTTAGATAGATACCTAAATATCTCAAATATTGTGTTTGGGCTTTCATTGGACATTTGGCTTTAATTGCTTCCAGGGATTGTGTAGTAATATTTATTGGTAGAAATTCTGATTTAGACATATTAACTGAAAAATTGGAGACCTCACCGAATTGGAATAGTTCTCGCATGGTATGTGTTATAGAGTTTATGGGGTCTAGTAGGGTTAATAACAGGTCGTCCGCAAATATTGCTAGTTTGTGTATTCTTGTGCCTACTTTTATTCCATGTATGCGAGGATTAGCCCTGATTTTAATGGCGAGTGGTTCAAGGGATAGTATGAACAGTAGTGGGGAGAGGGGGCAGCCCTGTCGCGACCCATTTCTAATTTCAAAGGTATCTGAGAGGGACCCATTTACCCTAACCTGAGCCGTTGGGTTGGAATATAAAGCTAAGATTTTCCTTATGAAGGGTGTAGGGAAGCCAAACCGTCTAAGTGTCTCGTCAAGGTAAGTCCAGTCCAGTCTGTCAAAAGCCTTTTCGGCGTCAGTTGAAAAAAAAATAGCTGGAGAGTCTGTTTTTGTGACATATTCGATTAAGTTAATAACTTTGAGGGTGTTGTCCTTTGCCTCCCTATTGGGAACAAAGCCTGTCTGGTCTTGATGTATCAATAAAGGTAATATTGTGTTTATACGAGAGGCTAGAATCTTGGCATATAACTTCAGGTCAGTGTTGAGCAGGGATATTGGACGGAAGTTAGCTGGAGTGTCCGGAGTTTTCCCTGGTTTTTCCAATACTGTGATTTGGGCTTGGAGCATAGTGTCGGGGAAGGGGAGATTATCCGAGATAGAGTTAAATAGCACTGTTAGATGGGGAGCTAATTGTTTAGCAAAGGTTTTATAATAGAGGCCTGAGAAGCCATCTGGCCCTGGTGCTTTATTGGGTTTTAAATGTTTAATAGCCTCCAGTACTTCCTTGGTGGAGATGGGCTGATCTAGCGTGTCCTTATGTTCGGGGGATAATTGTGGTAGTATTACTTGGTCTAAATATTGGTGGCATTTTTGGGAGTGTGTCATAGCGTTCCTCTGTGGGAACAAATTATACAGTTTGTGATAGAAGGCCTTAAATTCAGCTGCTATGGTGTGTGTGTCTTCTACATGCTTGCCTGCTTGATTTTTAATCGAGTGTATATACGTATTTCTTGTCTTTTTTTTTAGTGCTCTGGCCAGCCAACGTCCAGATTTATTACCCTCCCTATAAAATGTCTGTTTGAATGACAATAGTTGTTGCTGGGTAGCAATTTGAAGCATCCTATTAAGTTGATTCCTTTTATCATTTAAATTATCTAATATTTGTGTATTGTCTGGGGATTTTTTATGGAGGAAATCTAATCTCGAAATTGCCTTGGCTAAGGTCATATGTTCTTCCCTTTTTAGCTTGGCTAGTTGAGCTTTAATTTTAATGAGCTCCCCCCTGATAGTGCTTTTGTGGGCTTCCCATATGGTCGTGGTATTTACATCTGGGGTGACATTGATTGTGAAATATGATTTAATCATTTTTGCTAAATCTTTAACCCTTTTTCTCCCCCTAAGCAAACACTCATCTAGCCTCCACTGGAAGGGTCTAATGGGGGCTGAAGGCCATATAATTTTGCATAAGACCAGAGAGTGGTCTGACCAGGTGGTGTGGATTATATTCGCTTCTTTTATATAAGAAAGAACCATATGGTCTACAAAAATGTAGTCCAACCTAGAATAACACTTTTTTGGACTAGAAAAGAAAGTGAAATCTTTTTTTTGTGGGTTTAAATACCTCCACGTGTCATGCACCCCTAGTGATTTGAAATTCTGCCAAATATTTTCTAGGTGTGGAGTTTTTCCTCTTGTATCCGGGTTGGTACAGTCTAACGTGGGATTGAGGGGGACATTTAAATCTCCGGCCATAACCAAAGAGCCTTTGGAATTGTCCAGTATTTTATTAGTGATATGTTGAATAAATCTGTGTTGGTGCCTGTTAGGGGCGTAAAAGTTTACTATTGTGATAGGTTTACCAAAAAGGAGTCCCGAAAGACACAGAAATCTGCCCTCTTTATCCTGTTCAATATGGGTTTTAGTGAATGGTATAGACTTATGTATTAATATCCCCACTCCATTAATTTTTTTTGAGGGATGTGTGCTATGGAAGTGCTGGGGATAGTATGATGAGAAAAATTTGGGGATATGGTTGGATTTAAAATGGGTTTCTTGAAGTAGTAGGATGTGCCCCCCTTTTTTGTGTAAATCTAACAGTGCCATTCTACGTTTGTTGGGGCAGTTTAGACCCTTAGCATTTTGCGTGATAACATTTAGCACCTGAGGTGCGTTTCTACTCTTGCATGACATTGAACAAGTTTCCTACAGCTACTTTCCTACCTGAATGTCTGCATTTTCCTGACTTACAGTTTAAGTCCAAGAACTTGAAAGTACACAGAAATAAAAATAAAAGAAAAACATAGTAATACCAACATTTTCTAATCCCTTCAAATGAAGGGAGAAATAACATTAGAACATACATCAAGAGAAAAAAAACATCTCCTAACTGGCTAAGAACAAAATTTAGCAATCAGAGAGTTAAACGTACTCAGTAACTTAGATTCACAATATCATTAGCAATATATATTATTTCTTTTTTTTTTTTTTTTTTTTTTTGACTAGCTGTTCGACATTTTTGTATTAGGTTTCAAATACAAACCATCAGATGATATAAGTCCCCCAGTTGGGATTACCATAGAGAGCAGCTCTATGAGTGAGCTGAGATGTGGAAAAAGTCCCATTCACCCCTTTTCGGACACTGTAGCCTGGCTGTTTGTGGTGTTTCTTCTCGTCCTCCTCTGCTGGACCTTCTGCCATTCTTTTCTCTGTGGAAGGGATGTGCCTCCCAACTCCGCAGTTCGATGCTTCAGGGTGGATTGACTCTCCCCCATCTCTGGAGCTGTGATATCCAGGTCTTTGCAAACAGTCGGAATGTCATTTGGGGAAGTGCAGAGGAATCGCCTACCTCTCCACATGATAGACAACTGGAAGGGAAAGCCCCAACGATATGGAATATTCAATTTCCGTAGTAGTGTGGTTAGGGGTTTAAGTTCCCTTCTTTTAGTAAGTGTCCTTTGCGAGAGATCTGCGAATAGTTGGAGGTCTGCGTTTTCAAATTTGATGGGTTGGTGTTCCCTGGCTAACTTCATGATCTCTTCCTTTATTTGGAAATTTGTGATGCGGACAATGACGTCCCTAGGAGGCTGCAAGTCAGCCGGTCTAGGGCGTAATGCCCGGTGCGCTCTGTCAATGTCAATTTTAATAGGTACTTCAGATTTTTTTAGAAAATTAAATAGATCTTGTAGGTATTGCTCCAGGTCTGGTGTATTAATGGATTCTGGGATCCCTCTTATTCTGATATTATGTCTACGTGATCTGTTTTCTGCATCATCAATCTTTTCTTCTAAATCATGAATTGCAGTGGCTTGGCCATGTATAATGTTGTGTAGATCAGCAATAGCTAGGGAGTGAGTGTCCTGTGTGTTTTCTACTATTTCCACTCTGTGACCAATATCTGTCATTTCTTTTTTTAATTCGCTGATCTCCTCCTTGATGCAATCCCTTACTTGAGAGATTAGATTAGTAAAGTCTTTTTTTGAGGGCAATGACTCAAATAAGACTTTGGGAACAGTGATGTTGTCTCTTGTAGTTTCTGCATCAGATTCAGAGGAGGAAGAGGCCTCTGCAAAATCCTGTTCTTCTAAGGCATTTATTGCTGCAGATTTAGCTTCTAGTGTTTTAAAGAAGTTATTTACAGATGGTGTTGTATGGCACTTCTGTTTGGAGCCATTGCCCTTTTTTGATTGCTTTTTAGGAGACATAACTAGCCTCTGTTGTGAGCAGGGATGTAAGATTTTTAGTGCGTAGTAAGTTTGTACTATAGTAAATTTTTTGGCCTCAGCTGCGTGTTAGCTCTGTCTTGCGTGTCGAAAATAGATTCTCATGGTATGGTGAGGGGGTTTGAGAGGTATATTGCCATGCCAGGCTGAATTTAGTGTGGGGCCCCAGAAAGAAAGGTGCGTATGATTATATTGCTGCTTGATTAGTGAGTGTCACTATGTAGCCGCGTGTGCCGCGATAATGGCGGCTGAGATCTGTGACCTTATCTTGGTCTCAACATATGCGCTGGAATTGTGTGGCCACTTTGTCCCATCTGTCTCACCTTTTTGACTGGCTCCGGTCCTGCTTTACATGTCTTTGAGCGCGATGGGTATAGTGAGCTGCGGGACCTCGTGGTACTGTGATTGCCGAACAGGCCTCCGGTGCTGCAGCCTTAGCCCATCCGTTTTTTGCCACTTTCTTGTTTTTTCACCTTCCTGAGTGTCGGCTGAGCTACTGGTGAGTAGCGTTGTACCTGATCGCTGCTGAGGTAGATTTTAAGGGGTTCTTAGCCAGTTTGAGTGCGGGAGCTCTCTCACACTGTGGCCATCTCCTTGGCTGCCACATTACCCCAATCTTATTTTATTCTTACCTTTGGATATTCCTTCCCTGACGTTCTCATCATGCGGTCACCCACCACACACTGAATTTTGAATGTGAGGTCCCCCCGGATTATCTGAGGTTAAAAAAGCAGATGGATGAAGATAGAAGATGGACGACCACTGCAGGAATAAAGATAGGTCACCACCACCAGGATGGAGATGGACCACCGCTGCCATGTATGAGCCAGATTCAATTTTGGTGAGTACCATCTTTGGAGTTTAGTGATAGGCTTTTTTTGGTGAGTTTTTTTTTTTTAAATGGGGGGGAGTTGTTTTCTTTTTCGGCAGCAATTCCCAACCAAATGCCCAAAGGCAATTTATAGAGTAGGTCTTCTTAGATAACCTTTTTTTTTGGGGGGGAGGGCTAGTGGGTTACTTGTATACTTGTATTGTAGATTACTTGAGTTTGGGTTCTTGCTATGAGTGGCTCCAGACACTGGGCTAGATTTTCCAAAGATTGTGGCGGTTCAGGGGGTTAATAGTGTAGTTGGGTATTTTGTGATGGGGTTTTGGTGGTTTAGGGGTTAATAGCATAGAGGGGTATTTTGCAATGTGGGTGTTTGGCGGTTTAAGGGTATAGAGTAGTTAGAGTAGTTTAATGCAACTGTTTCCGAGCATAAAAAAACACTGCAATCTCGCAATCACGTTTACACTCCTTGTCCTAATGATATCGCTCCACTTGTGTTTAAAACTGTTATTTGCCTGGACTGGCAATAGAACGGTGCTGAAAACAACTTTTGGCTATTTACTTAAGTCATGGAAATTTATATAAGATTTTTTTGAATAGCAAAAAGAATGTTAGTTATTATTCAAATGATACAACAAACGTTATGTTCAGGTTTTTCATATTGAATAAAATTAGCTTTTTCTATTTCATTACAGACTCTAGATTCAAACATTCATCATATTATGATAGAAAGATGATGAACCCTTTGATTTATAAATTAGGCACAAAGTTATTTTTAAGCTTAAAAACAAAAAAATCTGAAATACAAACTATAATTTTGTGTATGTCAAATAGACACATTGCATTACTCATTCTCCATTCATTGTGGAGTTGAGCTATCTACACACAGCTTGGGCCTTACAAAGCAATAAACATTTTATTTCCCTCTTTGCAGTGCTGCTATTGTAAGGTATATTTTATAAAATCAGAGATGTGTTTTTTATATTGAACCCTGCAGAGACTTGCTGCACATTCTGCTTCATGACATAAAATCCTCCTTTTATATTAATCAAGTATATATTTTACACTGAGGATTTTTCTTTTTTTGCTTGGGGTTGGGCATGAAGAGAATTTCTCATCATAATAATAAAAAAGAGCAGAACAAATAAGTTAAGTAGCTGTTACAGGCATGAGGGAATGAGTGCAGTATTTCAGGCATGCTGCTTCTGTGTGGTTACATTCACGATGCTGGAATTCATTCTACGGTTTTTCTAATTCTCCAATAGTTAATTTTCTCTAATTACCTCAGCTACCCTTTGGCTGCCAGAAATGTCAAACAAATGTTGTAGTAATGTGTTGTACCCCACCCCACCCCCATCACCTTCCTGTTTTAAAGTCAAGGGAATATATATGGTCTAAAAATGTCAATATACATCCTCCATTCCCTTTTTCCCTGTGTTATTTGGATATAGCTTTTGTGGAGCACTATTTAATGCTCCCGCTCGAGTGATACATGCGCTAGAAGTACGCTTTTTGCGCACGTCAGGCTGCGCTCTTATTATGAGTTGAAAGTAAACTATTTTCGCTCGTGAGCTAACCTGACTAGCGCAAAAAGCTGAAGTTAGAATATTACATGTGCATTAACGTATTCAGCCATAGAAGTCAATGGAGCATAAAAAGTGGAACAAGCCTAACACCCTACTCACGCCTGGAATATTTTTTTGTAATAATTTTTATTAGATGGTGTTATTATGAAAGTAACTGTACTTTGTAATGTATTTTTTATTTGTTTTGTGACACTTTTTTGTTTCCTGAAACAGTTAACCATAGCTCTGAGGTTGCACTAAGCTGACAAGCGTTAACTTGATTTGCGATCTCGTTTACTTTAAATTTGAAATATGGGCTATAAACCCGACGTGTGCAAACACACGTGATAAACCCCTTTTCTACTGTCATATCTGAAAAATGTTAATAACTATTATTGAGCATGCAGTTTTTTGACTATCAAATGGGTATAGATTCACAGTTCCTCTCTAAAACATGGGTCAGAAACTGTGAGGTAAATTTAGGAGTGCTATATTTTTCAGCAGTATTGTGGGAAAAATAAATAAATAAAAATGTGGATACATTTTCACATCTTTCAAAATTGCACGTCAGACATCATTACAAAATCTCTTGCAGGTGAATATCTGGACGCATGTTGTTATGGTGCTCTTCAGGGATCACCCTTAAATATTTACACCCTTTTCAACCCACTGCTGTATATAGGAGGTGTGACCTATAAATAAAACAAGTGGCGCTTTATACATTTGTCTGTGCTGTGTATTTGCCCTATTGCTATGTACATCCCCTTCTTTAGCTTTATATGGCATAATACTGAGCGCAACATCCTGTGGGTAACACTGTGAAGTTTAGCAAGCTAAAGGAACATTTGCTTTATACTTTTCCTATTATTAGTTTGCCAACCATCCTAACCATCTTAAAAATCTGATTTTGAAAATAACTAATACCAGCAGCACTTAATAATATAATAAATTGTTCATGTTAAATGCATTTTTTAATCTTTCTGTGTAAAAAATATTACTATTTCTTAGTTTTAACAAAGACTCATTTTAAGTATTTTACTTTGTGAGCAAAATATAATGTAAAAGTGTGCTGCTGAATTCTTCTGTGCACTGGGAATTCAGACACAAGCTCACCTCAGCTGTTAGCTGACTGACAGTTCATCAGCACTGTAGTCTGGTCCTGCTGCCAGAGGCAACCACAGGGCATGAGACAACCAGAAACCCTAGGATATTACTGCATTAGATGATATGAAAATGTATCATTTGTCTATCAAACAGCCTTCCTTTTAAAATGCCAAATCAGACTGACATTTTTCTTAGGTTCCATTATTCTAGCAAACATGTTTTTTATATACATTTGCATGTGATTTTCTGTTGACTGTTAGCTGATTTAATAATCATTGGTTACCAATGTGACCTGGTTTTCCCTAGGGTTGTAGAAAATGCTGGATTTCTTTTTCATGCTTGAAACACAGATTACATTCAGCTGACAGAAAAAAATAACTCTAGTATTACAAATGTGAATGGTTTTTTTGTCTCAGAATTGGTAAACATGTATTATTTACAGTTTAGAGCTTGCTAGTCGCATTGTAGGAACCAAGAACAGCCTCTTAATCTCTACAATGAGTCACTGTAGGGAAGGAGTAGTGCCCAAATGATAGATATGTGCTGACCAGTAGATCACCTGATTGCATGATCTCACATGTCTTTCACAGCATAAGCTCAGTTCCAACTTAGTTCTGAACAAAACAAAAATCAGAGTCAGCACAAAAATGTTTGCAATAGGCAGAGACAGGCGCCCCTCTATTGAGGGCACCTGTAGGCACATGCCTACTCTGCCTTGTTATAAATCCGGCCCTGTACATAAGTAACAGTACACTCATTCTCAAGAATGTATGGACCCTGCTGTAGGGTTTAATTCCTACTCCTCATTTTTGACTGAATACTATGTAGCATTAAAAAAGAAAAACATTTCTTGTAGTCTATAATAGCGCTGAATCTAATGTCTGGAAAACTATAAAATTATGTTATAAATGTGTTTCTATTAAAAAGCTATTTTATCTAAAATAGTATTTACAAGTTTTTGTTATTCTAAAACTGAAAACATAACCCCAAAGCAAAAAATATACTCTTCACAAAAAAACCAAAAAAAAAAAACCTCACCAAGCTTATTGCTGCAAAACTGATAGGACAGTGATTCATATAACAGATGGACAATGACCCAAAACATACTGAAAAAGCAAATAAAGAGCTTTTCAAGGCAAAGAAGTGGAATATTTTTTGAATGGCTGAATCAGTCACCTGACCTCAACCCAATTGAACATGCATTTCACTTGATGAAGACAGAAGGCAAAAAGATCCATAAACTAGCAGCAACTTCAGACAACTACAGTAAAGGCCAACCAATACTAGTGAGGGAACACGGAACTTGGTGATGTCCATGGGTTCTAGTCTGCAGGCAGTCATTCAATGTAAAGGCTTATCAACCATGTATTAAAAATCATTATTTTATTTATTATTATGCTAGTACTTTTGAGCCCTTGTAAATAGGGGAGCTATATATGAAAATTGCTGTAATTCTTAACTGTTAACTCAATATTTTTCTTAAACCCCTTGCAATCAAAGCTGAAAGTCTGCACTTCAATCACATATTAATTGCTTCATTTAAAATTAATTCAGTACAAAGACAAAACTATGAAAATTGTGTCACTGTACAAATACTTCAGACATACAGTACTAAACAATATCGATGAATAGAGCTTTAATGAATCTCGACAATGTATACAAATACACCTCTAATATATGTCTTGCACATGTGCAACTTAATAGAATAATTCCAAATTGTCTTGAAATACTTGCAAATATGTCAGAAAGGCCAGTTCCGGATATTATTAAGTGCATTAAGGTGGCGAAAACAAACAAAAAAAATTGTAATATATAAAACAAATGCTGTATTTAAGATGCAAAAAAGAAAAATACTTTAATGTTCCTTTAACTTTTTGAATGAAGCAGTGAAAAAATGCCTTATATTCTATTTAAATGCAGAATGTCAGAAAACCCTGCTACCTTTTGATTTTCTCCATCTATGCTATATTAGCTGAGATCATGCAAAGCTTATGTTATGCCTTAATGAAAAGATGGAATTTTCTACTTTAAGCTGAGTGATGTTATGGTCCTCTAAGTAACTGTGCGAGAAAGAGCCCCTGCTCTCCACAATAAATGAATTCTTACTTTCTAATACAGCAGCACATCACTGTCCCCAAACTAGTCCCACCAGCATCATTGAGAGAGCATGTACCTCTAAGAGATACAGGGAAATTTTGGGAGCTCCCTCCCTGATCAACAACAATGTTGCAGCTGATCACAATTTTTATAGCAATCTTCTGCATCTTAGAGGGGCATATTACTCAGAGGCCATTGACCAAAAACTCACTAGAATGGAGTGAAATCTTTTTAGACCTTATATTTTAATGTAGGTGTTTTTCCTTTACATCCAGAAATCTGCATAGCTGGATAAACATCTCTCAAGATAAAATTTGCATTTGTAAAATTCTTTGAGGGTCTCACAGTACTGACAAGACTGCTTAGATAATCTCCCCTAACCAGAGATGTTTAGATCATTGGACCCTTAGTTACTACTTACATTGTAATTATTTAGCCCCAAAGTTCTAGAAACAGTGATTATTTTATGTCTTTGGGGCCGATTTATCAAAGTCTGGCAGACATGATCCGCTGTAGCATACACTGTCGGCATTTAACATTGTACAAGCAGTTCTGGTGAACTGCTTGTGCAATGCCGCCCCTGCACATTCGTGGTCAATCTGCCGCTAGCAGGGGGTGTCAATCAACCGATCGTTTACAATCATGCAGATTGATGTCCGCAGCCTCTGAGGCAGCAGGTGAGTTAATTAGCAGCAAGCTACTTTACTCCTGTTTCCAGTGAATCTGAAGGCTTGTGCGAAAACAGTTACATTAGGGGCAATACGGGCCTTGTTAAATCGGCCCCTTTATGTTCTAGATGTGCTAGATAATTATTGCTCAACAATACTTCATTTCTCAGTGTCATTTTTCTTAATGTTTGTGCCAATTGTTTCTCCCTTTTTATTACAATGGGTGTAGTATTGCATGGAGTGCCTTATCAATTTGTATAAATGCTTCATTTAAATTGAACTTTGTACATTCTGCTCAACTGTGTAATTAACTTGATAAGCAGAATTGCAGGACTGTAAAATAGAGGTTTAAATGGCCCTTCTTGACTTGTTAAAAGAATGTAGATAAATTAATTAATTTCTCAGTGCTATTTTGCTCATATATTTAATATTGGGGTGTCTTAATATATTTCTTAGTTGAAGTCCTAGTACATAGGGATGTGTTTTTTAACAGATTTATGTTGAAAAGGATGAGGAAGGGACGTACATTATCTATGTTTGTAAACTTAAAGGGACAGTTTACCCATTTCCCCCATTAATTTGTTCTCAATGATCCATTTTACCTGCTGGAGTGTATTAAATTATTTACAAGTAGCTTGTTTACCCTTATTTCACTATTTGAAATAGCTGATTTAGCCTGTGCCATCCCCACCTACACTGAAACTTTCTATACTTAAGTCCAGACTATTGACGGGCAATGTAAACACAGCCAGCAGAGGAAATTACACTCCCGGCGGGAAGAAGAAGAGATAACTAATAAAATTATACTTGTTCTCTCTAAGAGCCTGATGATCATAACCTCGCAATGTGAGGTATACGATTTATTATAATATTATTATTATCGCATTATATTGTGAATATCTAATCATAATGAGTGTGTTTTATTCCACAATTGGGAGTTTTGACTATTATAAATATGCTACAAGGTTTTTTTCTAAGTTACGTAAGGACCATACTTCCTTGTATTGAGACATTCAAATTTTTTTGAAAAAAAATCATTACAATATTGTTTTTTTATATAAAAAAAATACGCCTTTTTTTTAAATTAGAAATAAATTTATTCTCATATAATATTAAAACATGTGGCAATCATTTCATCTCTTTCACTGCTGCTGCTATTGGAATCCAGTGCTGAAACTTCAGTGCAAGATTATACAGCATACAAAATACAGTAATAATATATACACGCTTAGATGGATTACAAATGTTTTTTATTTAAATATGCTTACTCATTTTTAAATATAGTGTAAAATAAATTACCTAGAAACCACACATTTCTATATCAATTTCTTCATAAAGTTTTGACTGACGCAGAAGATATGAATCATGGGCACTCTTTGGGTTATGCTGTCAATCAGTTAATAATACGTGATCTGTTGTCACATACAACCTGTGTATATATATATACATATATATATTTATATTTTTCTACTATATTGTATATTATACTTACATTATTACATAATGGCTACTGAAGACATACCAACAGGGGTAATAGATGTTATAAAATGTAAGCTAATTATGGAAAATGCCTTAAAGGACCATTTACAGATTTCAGATTCTATACGAGAGGAAGATTTATCTATGGTTTTTTCTTCTTTAGAAAATTTGAGGTTTAGAAAAACTAACTTATGGTGGGATATTGAATTTCTTGACTTATACATCACAGAAAATAGAGTACCTAGGGGACTCAGAATGAAAAAAATCCCCACCTTTGCATTAAGTATACCAGAATTTATGGAAGAGTAGAATACAAATTTAACCAACTGTTCTATTATTTGTATGAAACAATTGGTTAAACATAAAATAAGTGAAAGAGATACCATACTATAGGAAATTGATAGACTATTTGGACTGTTAAACCATTTGAAAAAACTAAACAATATAGTGACTACCAAGAACAACTAGATAGCACTATTAATAAATTAGACTCAGAGGCCCATTTATCAAGCTCCAAATGGAGCTTGTGAGCCTTCAGACTCGCCAGAAATAGCAGTTATGAAGCAGCGGTCTAAAGACCACTGCTCCATAACCCTGTCCGCCTGGTCAGAGCAGGTGGACAGACATCGCCACAATTCAACCCGATCAAGTACGATCGGGTTGTTTGACACCCCCTGCTGGCGGCCGATTGGCCCCGAATCTGCAGGGGGCACCGTTGCGCCAGCAGCTCACAAGAGCTGCTGGTGCAATGCTGAATACAGAGATCGTATTGCTCTCCGCATTCAGTGAGGTCTGTCGGACCTGATCCGCACTGTCGGATCAGGTCCGACAGACCTTTGATAAATAGGCCTCTCAGAATTATCAGAAAGGAAAGTCAGCAAATATCAGAGAGATGCTAAGGATTATGAGGTAGACATAGTTTACTCCTGGCAAAAAAAATATTAGAAGACCCACTCAAACCACTAAAGATAAGGGTGGTGAAAATGCTAAACAAAAAAAGAATAAAAAAAGACATCAAAGACAACAGTCTAAAAAGGTCACATTTTCAAGTATAGAAATAGACCATCAAGATGCAGATCCTACTACATCACTAGATAGTAACCAATTAGAAGACACTACAGGCCCCAGTCGTACAGATCAGTTAGTGAGACAGGATCTCAAATCACTAGTTAAATCACCACAACAAACTAGCACGCCAAAAAAGGTAGAGGGCAATTTCAGATACCCCAGCAGGATACGGAGAGCTCACAAGAATTAGGAGTAGTAGGTAACCTCTCTAAATATATTTTGAACAATGCACAGATATCACTTCTTAATAAAGGTTTAAGTTTTGCACCAGTCACTCATTTTGATTTATTTAACACTATATTGGATATTAATAACTTTATACGCAAGATTGTTTTGAAAAAACATTTTCACAATGCATTAGATTCACACACACTGTTCTTTCATCACAACCACAGGTTATTGAGACATTTCCATCAGTTGGATTACAATACACTCAACTTAAAGATTTAACACAACTCATTTCACTATCATCACAGGCTAGTACACACACACAATCCACATTAGATATGAGATTCAACTTTAAAGATAAATCATATTTTTATCCGATACATAGTAGAGATCATACTATAGATATGTATCAAAGAGTGATTGAAAAAGAACTCACTATGTTGAGCAAACAAATTCAGACTGACACAACCAAATATAGGGATAATCTTACAAAAACCCAGAGAGAAGCTCTTAATGAACTAAGTGAAAATCAAGACATTATCATTACTTAGGCAGACAAGGGTGGGGCAGTAGTTATACTTAATAAGGAAGATTACCATAATGAAGTTATGTTACAACTAAATAATGGAGAACTGTATACAAAACTCTCCTATAACCCCACCATGTCTTTCAGACAAATGATGGCATCTTTATTAGATACAACTGTTGAGAATAATTTTATGGATAAATATTTGGTCGATAATCTCATTGTTAATGACCTCAGGATACCATACTTTAGAATTACACCTAAAATCCATAAAACCACTCTTAATCCACCGGGCAGACCAATAGTGGTTAGTAATGGCTCCCTTTGTGAAAGATTGAGTGAATGGCTTGACCATGTACTTCAACCAATAGTTCTGGCTTTGCCAGGATATATCAAAGACAGTTCACATCTTATTCAACAACTTACAGATATACAATGGAGTAAACAATACAAATGGCTGACTATTGATGTTACAGCACTATATTCAAATATACCCCATCAACTAGGCCTAGATGCCCTTTCCAATATGTTATACAGATATACTGAATATAATAATCACTTCATAACATTTATAATATCAATTACAGAGTTCTTACTTTCATATAATTATTTTGTTAATTAAGAAGAATAAATATTATTTACAAAAAAAGTACGGCCATGGGGGCAAAATTTGCCCAGCATTTGCCAATATTTATATGGGTTGGCTTGAGTTTTGCCTCATTTTTTCAGAAGACTGCCCTTTCAGTGATAATATAATATTATACCGCAGATTTATTGATGATCTGATACTCATATGGAAAGATGATGGCAAACGTACCACAGAACAATTTCTAGAGTATATGAATTCTAACAAGTACAATTTAAGTTTCACTAGCCAACAAAATCAAACTGAAATAGGTTATTTAGATATACATATAGAGATTGGATCTAATGATAAAATCATTACCTCTATATATAGGAAATCACTGACCAAAAACACAATATTGCAAAAAGAACAAAAGTGATGGCACTACTAATATATGATTAGGTTGGGATGGGCCTGTGATGATACAAAATTGGCCTTATACAAATTGCAGATGGCCCCAAGGTGCTGTGTATTAGTAGAAATGTTTACCAATACAACTAAAGAAAGTTGCAAAAAAAATACACATATAGCACTCTTATCCCACATGAAATGTAATAAGTATAGGATGGTGCACATCAACAAAAGAAGATAAAAAATTAAACTTTAATAGGTATAATTAAAAATGGGGGCTTTAAAACCAACTATGGAAATATAGGGCTGGTCAACAATTATGTCCTGGGTACATGTTACACCAGGGTTTAAATTCTGTGCAATAATATAGGTCAGTATAGTAATGGGGTAAACCACTAGGAGACCTATAATGTCATTGGTTCCTGTAGGTTAATATTGTGGCTATGAGATATGTCAGAGTCTGGCAAGGGAAATTCCCAAATTACGTTGGTGTTTGGTGCAAACAGTATAGGATGTTAGAACATACGTATATTCCACTTTGACAAAAATTGCTTGTGATCCTTATTGTAGCATGAAAATAGATTCATCTATTGGTACAGTAACTTAGAGCAGTTTTATGTTTTTGTCTTTATTAGATAGATTATCCTAAAAGTCCTTTGTAGGGTAACAAAATAAAGATTGCTCTACGTATTATCTGTAAAGTAAAAGAGCAGTCTGTGTACAAAGAATACAAAAGCGTAATTGATTACCAGTATTATACAGATATTGGCAAGAGCTCTATATGTTGAACTCCAATCAAAGGAACAGGGTCTATTATATAGTAAAATAACAACAGCCTGATGGTCTATGTTTCATTGGATAAACAAGTCAATGTAATATACTGGTACGTCCTCTACTAAATAGATGAGGAATCGCTTGTTCCCACATGTAACATCTATTGTAACGGGGTAAACATAGTGTTAATTGCAGAGAGTATAATCTGCTTCTATAGTCCGCTTTGTATCCTAGACACTCTAAATTAAACTACAGGGAGTGCAGAATTATTAGGCAAATGAGTATTTTGACCACATCATCCTCTTTATGCATGTTGTCTTACTCCAAGCTGTATAGGCTCGAAAGCCTACTACCAATTCAGCATATTAGGTGATGTGCATCTCTGTAATGTGAAGGGGTGTGGTCTAATGACATCAACACCCTATATCAGGTGTGCATAATTATTAGGCAACTTCCTTTCCTTTGGCAAAATGGGTCAAAAGAAGGACTTGACAGGCTCAGAAAAGTCAAAAATAGTGAGATATCTTGCAGAGGGATGCAGCACTCTTAAAATTGCAAAGCTTCTGAAGCGTGATCATCAAACAATCAAGCGTTTCATTCAAAATAGTAAACAGGGTCGCAAGAAGCGTGTGGAAAAACCAAGGCGCAAAATAACTGCCCATGAACTGAGAAAAGTCAAGCGTGCAGCTGCCAAGATGCCACTTGCCACCAGTTTGGCCATATTTCAGAGCTGCAACATCACTAGAGTGCCCAAAAGCACAAGGTGTGCAATACTCAGAGACATGGCCAAGGTAAGAAAGGCTGAAAGACGACCACCACTGAACAAGACACACAAGCTGAAACGTCAAGACGGGGCCAAGAAATATCTCAAGACTGATTTTTCTAAGGTTTTATGGACTGATGAAATGAGAGTGAGTCTTGATGGGCCAGATGGATGGGCCGTGGCTGGATTGGTAAAGGGCAGAGAGCTCCAGTCCGACTCAGATGCCAGCAAGGTGGAGGTGGAGTACTGGTTTGGGCTGGTATCATCCAAGATGAGCTTGTGGGGCCTTTTCGGGTTGAGGATGGAGTCAAGCTCAACTCCCAGTCCTACTGCCAGTTTCTGGAAGACACCTTCTTCAAGCAGTGGTACAGGAAGAAGTCTGCATCCTTCAAGAAAAACATGATTTTCGTGCAGGACAATGCTCTATCACACGCGTCCAAGTACTCCACAGCGTGGCTGGCAAGAAAGGGTATAAAAGAAGAAAATCTAATGACATGGCCTCCTTGTTCACCTGATCTGAACCCCATTGAGAACCTGTGGTCCATCATCAAATGTGAGATTTACAAGGAGGGAAAACAGTACACCTCTCTGAACAGTGTCTGGGAGGCTGTGGTTGCTGCTGCACGCAATGTTGATGGTGAACAGATCAAAACACTGACAGAATCCATGGATGGCAGGCTTTTGAGTGTCCTTGCAAAGAAAGGTGGCTATATTGGTCACTGATTTGTTTTTGTTTTGTTTTTGAATGTCAGAAATGTATATTTGTGAATGTTGAGATGTTATATTGGTTTCACTGGTAAAAATAAATAATTGAAATGGGTATATATTTGTTTTTTGTTAAGTTGCCTAATAATTATGCGCAGTAATAGTCACCTGCACACACAGATATCCCCCTAAAATAGCTATAACTAAAAACAAACTAAAAACTACTTCCAAAACTATTCAGCTTTGATATTAATGAGTTTTTTGGGTTCATTGAGAACATGGTTGTTGTTCAATAATAAAATTAATCCTCAAAAATACAACTTGCCTAATAATTCTGCACTCCCTGTATATGTTCCCCAGCAGCTGTTCCAGATATTTGTATAACTACTATACATTTCAATAGAGCAAGCTCATTGAACCAATACCCGCAATATAGCTTATAGTGTTATTAATACTAGGAGTAAAAAGTATTGTAATATTGTTGCTTAGAAAAATAACGCCTTATGCTTTGCAATGCGATGATTCAGTAGTGATGTATCTGCATATAGCTGGAAACTTAGTATCAGTTTTTTTCAATTGTTACTTAAACTTCTGTATAGTCACCATAGTATGTGGCTATATGAATAATGATTTACCACCATTGTTTACTTTGTATCCAAGACATGTTGTATAAATGTATATATTATATCTGAGTTCCACAGCAATTAAGCTTATTATAAATTGGAATGCTTTCAGTTTGCTGCCTGTTAAATACTCTTGCAGGCCCTAAGCAACACACATTCAACCCCTTCAGCACTTGTTCAAAACATCTTATAAGTTATATTCGGCTAGATTACGAGTCTTGCATTAGCCTTAAAAAGCAGCGTTGGAGGGTCCCAACGCTACTTTTTAACGCCCGCTGGTATTATGAGTCAGGCAGGAGAGAGTCTACCGCTCACTTTTTTTCCACGATTTTAGCTTACCGCAAATCCCCTTACGTCAATTGTGTATCCTGTCTTTTTAATGGGATTTTCCTAACGCTGGTATTACGATCGCCTGAAAAAGTGAGCAGTAGACCCTCTCCTGGCAAGACTCCTACCGCATTTAAAAGTCAATAGTAGGGAGTTTTATGGGCTAACGCCGGAACATAAAGCTCTTAACTAAAGTGCTAAAAAGTACACTAACACCCATAAACTACCTATTAACCCCTAAACCGAGCCCCCCCCCCCACATCGCAAACACTTAACTAAAATGTTTAACCCCTAATCTGCCGACCGGACATCGCTGCCACTTTAATAAATGTATTAACCCCTAAACCGCCGCACTCCCGCCTCGCAAACACTAGTTACATTTTATTAACCCCTAATCTGTCGTCCCTAACATCGCTGACACCTACCTACATTTATTAACCCCTAATCTGCCGCCCCAACATCGCCGCTACTATATTAAATTTATTAACCCCTAAATCTAACCCTAACCCCCCCTAACTTAAATATAATTTAAATAAAACAAAATTAAATTACTACAATTAAATAAATTAATCCTATTTAAAACTAAATACTTACCTATAAAATAAACCCTAAGATAGCTACAATATAATTAATAATTACATTGTAGCCATCTTAGGGTTTATTTTTATTTTACAGGCAACTTTGTATTTATTTTAACTATTTACAATAGTTATTAAATAGTTATTAACTATTTAATAACTGCCTAGTTAAAAGTACCTGTAAAATAAACCCTAACCTAAGTTACAATTACACCTAACACTACACTATAATTAAACTAATTACCTAAACTACCTACAATTAATTACAATTAAATTAAATAAACTAAATTACGAAAAAAAAAACACACTAAATTACAGAAAATAAAAAAAGAATTACAAGAATTTTAAACTAATTACACCTAATCTAATCCCCCTAATAAAATAAAAAAGCCCCCCGAAATAATAAAATTCCTTACCCTATACTAAATTACAAATAGCCCTTAAAAGGGCCTTTTGCAGGGCATTGCCCCAAAGTAATCAGCTCTTTCACCTGTAAAAAAAAAATACAATACCCCCCCAACATTAAAACCCACCACCCAACCCTACTCTAAAACCCACCCAATCCCCCCTTAAAAAAACCTAACACTACCCCCTTGAAGATCACCCTACCTTGAGACGTCTTCACCCAGCCGGGCACAAGTGGTCCTCCAGAGGGTCTGAAGTCTTCATCCTATCCGGCCAGAAGAGGACCTCCAGACCGGCAGAAGTCTTCATCCAGGCGGCATCTTCTATCTTCATCCTTCCGGAGCAGAGCAGGTCTATCTTCAAGACATCCGACGCAGAGCATCCTCTTCATCCGACGGCCGACGACTGAATGACTGGTCCTTTAAGTGACGTCATCCAAGATGGCGTCCCTTGAATTCCGATTGGCTGATAGAATCCTATCAGACAATCGGAATTAAGGTAGGAAAAATCCTATTGGCTGATGCAATCAGCCAATAGGATTGAAGTTCAATCCAATTGGCTGATCCAATCAGCCAATAGGATTGAGCTCACATTCTATTAGCTGTTCCAATCAGCCAATAGAATGTGAGGTCAATCCTATTTGCTGATTGCATCAGCCAATAGGATTTTTCCTACCTTAATTTCCCCTGACATGTTTCGCTGGTTACTCCGGCTTTTTCAAAGGCCAGGTTTTAAAGCACCCATTTTTAATTATACCTATTAAAGTTTAATTTTGTATCTTCTTTTGTTGATGTACACCATCCTATACTTACATTTCATGTGGGATAAGAGTGCTATATGTGTATCTTTTTTGCAAAAACACAATATTACATGCAGATTTGTGCCACATCCCACATGTCAAAAGAGGTATTCCCAAAGGACAATATCTCAGAATACGTAGAAATTGCTTGAACATTGCATTATATTTCAAACAAGCAGGAGAACTTACAGATAGATTAACACTCAGGGGCTATAATAAGAAATCACTCCTCCAGATGGAATATAATGTTTCTAAGATAGTCAGGGCCTCATTATTTAGGAAAAAACAACAAGATTCCAAAACCAGAATCCAAGATGATAATATTCTCTTTATTACAAAATACAGTCGCCAATATACTGTACAGTTATATGTAATATACTAAGAAAGAATTTACCTATTCTACATATGGATGAAGTACTTAGGTCAATAACCAACAAGAAGAAAATTAAATACATAGCTTAAAGAGCTCCCACATTGGGAGACATTACTAGAACTGATCTTTCCAAAAATAATAGATCTCCAACTAATTGGCTAAATCCAACCAATGACTTTTACAAATGTGGACATATTCCCTGCAAGAGCTGTACATATACTCAAAAAAAATATTTTATGTCTACTGTTACTAGAAAAATATATGATATTAGGAGTAGAATTGACTGTACAACTCAATATGTCATATACCTAATCTCTGCTCCCTACAGTATATTGGGATCACTACAAGACCCCTAAAAGAGAGAATTCAACAACATCTCCTATCATTAGAAGAAAAGGAAGCAAAAACACCAGTGGCAAAATATTTTAGACAACATGGAAAAGGTACCATTTTTTTTTCTTTTATAGGCATATAAAGTATACCTAAAAGCGCTAGAGGAGGAAATAGAACTAATCTCCTATTAAAGAGAGAGGTTTTTTTGGATTATTGAATTAAACACTAGAACACCTGAGGGTATAAACAAAAGACTAGACACATATCTGTTTACTAGATAATAATAATTATAAAAACACTTTAGGATATCATATATTCTGGCTGCCTCCCTTTCCGTTGTTCATGCCATCATACTTTATTGCCCTCTCTTTCTGCATTCAAAAATCCTACAATACATATGTTATGTTTAGATGTATTAAGATTAATTATATGAAATTATTGAATCTCTCTAACTATAGATTGGTTAAATGGAAGTTGTTTGTTTTTCTATTCTCTTCTTTTTTAGATATATATCTATACCAATATATTCCTTTGTTTATCACATTTAGTCATTATATACTAATATATACTAATGTAGACTATATTGCTAGGATATATTGTGATCATATTGTCAAAACGTATATCTGGTTTCTTCCTCTATACATATGATAGTTATATATTTCGTATTGTGCTGTGTACATTGCATGTATTAATATACATGCATACTATTTTATGCTGATCCTTTTTTTTGTACATATATATTTTTTTATTTTTTATCTTTCTATTCTGATGAAATTTTGATTAGATTTTACGTCATTATTGTATTATACCTCACTTAGATATGTATTAATAGCTTAGCATAATAGGGATATTGTTATTTATTGAAACAATATACACAAGTACAATCAATTACACCCTCTGGCCCTTTAAGGAAGGCCATACGTATTACTAGCTAAAACTCCCCATGATTTGCATCTTTGTGCTATATACCTGTTTATTATCTTCTATTATTAATTTTTTTTATTTTTCGTATTGTATCTTTATTTTTATTTCTATTTTTATTTTTTACTTTGAATTTTATGTTTGTTATTTTTATTTGATTTTTTATACTTTATTATTTATATGTCTGATGTTAAAAAGTTTTTATGGATCATCTTTAAATGTGTTTGCCCCCTCTCTCCCTCCTTACTGTGCCTTTGGTAATTAAAATTGCGCTACTTAGCCATCCAAGGGTTAAGAGAGAAGGAGAGGGAGTAAATACACTCCAGAATCCTTATTGGTTCACACAGCCAATAAATTATTGAACCTGTTTCTGAATTAATCACCTCTGATGAAGCGCAGGTACACCTGCGTGAAACATGGCAGGTGTTCCAGTCTGTAATGACCCCTTGACTGTGGTTGAATCAACTTTTATCTGATTTCAGCACTTCGTTTGTCAGCAGCAGTTTCTTCTTGGCTCTTTGTGTATTTAGAGAATGCCAGCCCTTTCTAATAATATAAATTCCAGGCTGAGCTGTCAGTGCACAGATATGAATGTGTGTACAATCTATGCATCTTATAGTGTTTTGTGCTATAATTATCAAAAAAAAATATCCTTTCATTTGATTTATATCTGCTTTTGTATTTGGTATAATAAATCAATTTATATATATAAAGCATTTTGTGAAACCCCAGTAATAGAATTGGATGTATATTGAAATGACCAGTTGCCAGACAATGCAGGCATTTTAATAATTTAATTATGCCAGGTATTGCTTTGCTTCTGCGTGTTTTATGCTCTAAATCATCTTTAAATAACTTATAAAGAGTTATACTACACTACATGATCTGGTGTCTCTTTCTATAGTTTCTTGGCCCATATAACCTGTGATTGATAGGGTTATATTGTCTATTATTGCTTTGATTTGTTTGTCCATCATTTGTATTTTCAGTATTATTTCTCTGATTTGAGAGTATTCCTCATCTTCTATTTTGCATTCTTCTGTGTTGAAAGATTGCATAAACAATGTAACCATGCATGATTTCTATTTAAAAAATAAATATTTTGCGTTTTCTGTGCAATAAATTATTTACAAATGTATTCTGTTTTTTTTTCATATCCGTTTTAACAGATATATAATTTCATATTATACATCTCCATATTATGTCATTCGTTATGCCCCATGTATAACAAACACTTATCCATAGGACAGCAACATACAACTATATATATATATATATATATATATATATATATATATATATATATATATATATATATATATATATATACAGTATATATATATATATATATATATTTATATATATATTATATACCTTTATATAAAAATATGTATGTATCTGAATCATGAGCTTTTAAGTTTAAATTAGTATCCCTTAGTTATATAAAAATATAAAATTCAAATAATACCATAAAAATAACCTGGTTAACACTATTAATATAATATAACCTTACCATGATTAACTCCATAAATATCAGCTAGTAATGTAATGTACCACATAAGTATCATAATGCTGGGTACACTCATTATGACATAAATAGAAAAGTGTATTTAGATTTACGTATATAATTGTACAAGCATATATTTTACATCTGTTTTAAATAAGGTCATAGGAGTGACTATATGACCATCTTTAAAACCGAATACCTGAATAATTATCCAGGAAGATATAAATATCTATATGGGTACCTAACCATATCTAGCAATACAGATATACTTATATGTGTATTAAGTGAACCACATGGAAATTACTAATCATGGCCCCTTTATAAATTTAGGTTCATCAATAGCTTAATAAGGATGTTAAAATTCTACAAAGATATATATATTTATACTTATATAAAAATGATTTAAGTCAAAACTCACTATCCTGCAACTCAGGCTTACTATCTTGTGATCACATAACAAAATACAACCAGATTACTTAAAGCGACAGTCAAGTAAAAAAAAAATTCATGATTTAAATAGGGAATGTAATTTTAAACAACTTTCCAATGAACTTTTATCACCAATTTTGCTTTGTTCTCTTGGTATTCTTAGTTGAAAGCTAATTCTAGGAGGTTCATATGCTAATTTCTTAGACCTTGAAGACTGCCTCTAATCTGAATGCATTTTGACCACTAGAGGGCATTAGTTCATGTGCTTTATATAGATAACATTGAGCTCATGCACGTGAAGTTACCCTGCAGTCAGCACTGATTGGCTAAAATGCAAGTCTGTCAAAAGAACTGAAATAAGGGGGCAGTTTGCAGAGGTAAAAAGTGTACTCACAAGGTAATCACAGAGATAAAAAGTGTATTTCTATAACAATGTTGGTTATGCAAAACTAGTGAATGAGTAATAAAGGGATAATCTTTCTTTTTAAACAACAACAATGCTGGTGTTGACTGTCCCTTTAAGCTTAAAAGAATTAACTCACACTAGCTAGTAAATAGTCACCCAATGGTAAAGTGTTATTAATCCCAGCCCTTGGGTGAATGGCTGGTGGACAATAGGGTGGGGGGTTCGGGTTCTACACAAAAGGTCACTCACAGATACAAAGAAAAACTGACTCTTTTTACCTTTTAACCTGTTGCTGTGGAATGAGATACTTATTTTGGACTGATAGACAGAGGGATCACACAGTCTTGACTAGAAATACTTAAAGCTTGGAAAGCAACCATTTATTGGGAAGTATAAAAGTATAAAAGCTATTTAATATTATAAAATAATTATTACATTTAAAATGTCTTCTAAAGAAAGGCATTATTAGTAAAGTCATAGCCAAAGCCTGTGTGTATTTTATATGTGGCTGTTCTAATATTTGTATTATTCAGTATATTTAGGAATATATCAATATATATATATATAGGAATATATAGTTTTGGGGTAATTGTATTTAATTTTAGTCATATTGTATTCTTTGATTAAGCATATTAATTTGTCAGCATTGTATAAAGCTTTCTGATTCATATAGTGATTTATACAAGACTATTTAGTCAGATGGTTAAATTATGCGTCCCGGAACGCGCTAATCTGTTGAATTTTAGTTAAGATTTGAATTGTAATACTTGGCTCATATTCGATAACTAGGCATTTTTAAGTAAGCCATATTGTGTTTTTGTTTAATGTTACTGGTTTATTTTGAATTGCTATAGAACCTTTAAATTGAGATATCAGATTTCTATTTATTGGTATAAAGCTTGGTTTTTCAAGTATATTATTTTAACCTATTTTCTGGGGTAACAGATAATAGATTTAAAGGAAAAGTTAACTCTCGCGCTCCTCTATTCAGATTTAAAAAAATAAACATAAAATTAGTGTGAGTTTAAGTCATCATTTTTCTAACATCATTATTATTCAACTTAAAAATTACCTTTTACAACGCTCAGTTCTATCGCCGTAACTCTGCCTGGCTATTTTGGTTTTTGAATGACGAATACATTCTAAAGCATTTTTATTGGTCCCCCACTGGCGTCCCAACAGACTAGATTAACGCCTACAATGCTATATACGCATGCGTGTCTCATATTTTTCGGCCACAATATATGCGCAATATATGCACGTTCATGAGACAAACATGCGTATTCTTGGCTTGTAATGTTGGATCTGGGCCATTTGAGTCTCGTACTTGGACAGTTTCTTGTCGTTGAAGGAGGGGATGACATTGCGAATCTGGTCAAACGTGTGGTTCAGCCCGTGCATCCTCCTCCTCTCCCGGGCATTGGCAGCCAGTCTCCTCTGCTTCTGCACCCCATGGGGATCTTTACCGCCTGGTCCTCATCATCAACCAACTCTTCTTCATTGTGTGTGTGTTTGTGTGTCTCAATGTAAGTTGTCAACTGTGTCTGTCTGTGTGCGTGTCAGTGTGAGCTGTGTGTCAGTGTGAGGTGATCACTGCTACGATACACAATAATGAATCTACTGATTCATTCTTTCAATGTTTATCACAGCAACAATGTTTTCTGCGCATGCGCAACGGACTCCCCCTTAACAAGAACGCGCAGTAATGTACACGTAAGAGTGGGTGGGACCGGTCTTACGTGTAAAGGAGATAAATCAGGAAATGATCGGGTGGGTGGAGGAACCACGGGAAAAAGGTATAAGATTTACCATATAAATAAACTACTAAATAATAATATAGATTTTTTTAAAGTTAGCGACTAGACTAATCTAATGGACATTAATGGATAGCATTAATGTGGAGGCTCTAAGTTTACTTTCACTTTAAGATTAAATACATATAGTAAACATTTTTGTGGTCTATTTGCAACTTAAAATGTTCTTGTATCTAATCTGTATGATTTATCGCTTATTTGCATATTGTTAATGTTTTAATACATTTGTTATATATTTTATCATAACTGAATCCTCATTACTCATTACTTCATAAATATATTCGCTGTGTTTATGATATTTTACCTAACAGAATTTAGTTATTTTTTAATTGGGATTAAATATTATTATTTGCTAATAATTTGTATTATTATTTATTAATATACATAAGCACACTCAATATACGTAACAATGATCCAAAGTACTGAGAGGAATCACACAGGGAACTATTTGCCATTATTTCAGTGGCAAAATATAAACATTTTCACGATCTATGTTTTTGAAAAATATGATTTAAAAATTTTCTTTTAAGAGGGACAGTCTAGTCAAAATTTAACATTCATGGTTCAGATAGGGCATGTAATTTAAAAAAAAAACTTTCCAATTAACTTTTATCATCAAATTTGCTTTGTTCTCTTGGTATTCTTAGGTGAAAGCTAAACCTAGCTAGGCTCATATGCTAATTTTTAAGCCCTTGAAGGCCGCCTCTGAATGCATTTGACAGTTTTTCACAGCTAGATGCCATTTGTTCATGTGTGCCATATAGATAACATTATGCTCACACCCGTACAGTCTGCAGAGGCTTAGATACAAGGTAATCACAGAGGTAAAGTAAGTATATTAATATAACCGTGTTGGTTTTGCAAAACTGGGGAATGGGTAATAAAGGGATTATCTATCTTTTTAAACAATACAAATTCTGGAGTAGATTGTCACTTTAAAAAACAAAAACAAAAAAATAGCGTAAAATAGAGAACTTGGGCGTAGTTAGCAGAATAATATAATGTTTAGAGCACTGTATAACTCTATAGAATGCATCTCACAAATAGTATGTCCTGCGAGGTAAAGCCAACGTTTTTAGATAATTATGCAAAGCATGATCTTTGCTAGTCTTGTGAGTCAAAAAAAACATATTCACGCAAGTCAATGTGAATCGTGGATCATTGGACCCTAAGTTTAGAGCTTTGGTTTACAAACAAATATCAGACAAGGAAGTGTGTGTGTGTACACAAAGTGATAACATAATGAGATCTGATTTTACCTGCAAGCTCAACCCATTGTAATAGGGTGCAGTTTCAAAGCACAAAACCAGCTACTTCATGTACACAATTAAACCTGAAAACGCAATTTCTCATAATTTTATACTCTGCGGCTGGTATAACAAGTAATTGGAAATACATTAAGGGGAAAAAAATATGCTTACCTGATAAATTAATTTATTTCACTGTGGTGAGAGTCCATGACCCATTACTCGTGGGAGAGATAAAAAAGAACATATTTTTTCACAGTGAAACAAAATTCAAAGCCCAAAAAAAGAACCCAAAAAATAAACAGGGTATATACACTCACCGGCCAGTTTAGTAGGTACACCTTGCTAGTACCGGGTTGGACCCCTTTTTGCCTTCAGAACTGCCTTAATTCTTCATGGCATAGATTCAACACTGTGTTGGAAACATTCCTCAGGCATTTTGGTCCATATTGACATGATAGCATCACGCAGTTGCTGCAGATTTGTCGGCTGCACATCCATGATGCGATTCTTCCATTCCACCACATTCCAAAGGTGCTCTATTGGATCGAGATCTGGTGACTGTGGAGTGCAGTGAACTCATTGTCATGTTCAACAAACCAGTTTGACATGATTTTAGCTTTGTTACATGGTGCATTATCCTGCTGGAAGTAGCCATCATAAGATGGGTACACTGTAGTCATAAAGGATGGACAAGGTCAGCAATAATACTCAGGTAGGCAGTGGCATTTAAACGATGCTCAATTGGTACTAAGGGGCCCAAAAGTGTGCCAAGAAAATATCACTAACAACATTAAACCACCGCCACCAGCCTGAATTGTTGATATAAGGCAGGATGGATCCATGCTTTCATGTTGTTTATGCCAAATTCTGACCCTACCATCTGAATGTCGCAGCTGAAATCGAGACTCATCAGACCAGGCAACATTTTTCCAATCTTCTATTGTCTAATTTTGTTGAGCCTGTGCAAATTGTAGTCTCAGTTTCCTGTTCTTAGCTGACAGGAGTGGCACCCAGTGTGGTCTTCTGCTGCTGTAGCCCATCTGCTTCAAGGTTCGACATGTTGTGCATTCAGAGATGGTATTCTGCATAACTTGGTTGTAACGAGTGGTTATTTGAGTTACTGTTGTCTTTCTATCATTTTGAACCAGTCTGCCCATTCTCCTCTGACCTCTGACATCAACAAGGCATTTTCATCCACACAACTGACGCTCACTGGATATTTTCTCTTTTTTGGACCATTCTCTGTAAACCCTAGAGATGGTTGTGTGAAAATCCCAGTAGATCAGCAGTTTTTTAAATACTCAGACCAGCCCATCTGGCACCAACAACCATGCCACGTGCACAGTCACTTAAATCCCCTTTCTTCATCTGATGCTCGGTTTGAAATTCAGCAAGTCATCTTCACCACGTCTAGATGGCTAAATGTATTGAGTTGCTGCCATGTGATTGGCTGATTAGAAATTTGTGTTACCAAGCAATTGAACAGGTGTACCTAATAAAGTGGCCAGTGACTGTATATACTAATGATCTGGAACAAAAGCGTGCAAAAAACCTGATGTGTGCTAAAAAATAAACCAAGAAAAAATTTAAAAGGTACAACATAAATAAATAATTAATTTGTCCCAAGGCTATATATTTATATATAATAGAAATATATAATTAAATAACCTAATCTAGCTAATAGAGTGCCCACATTACATACAAAATACAGTACTTACCTATAGGCACTTATCTACTGCAGTAGAAAGCCAAACCTGTGTTGAAACATAACAGCAGAGGATATGGAATAGGAGTAGGTAAAAGGCAGGTCCCCGCAACACCTGTGGAAGGTTTATTCCCATAAGGTGAAAAATGCGTCACTACCCATACTCCAAATGTATCCATCCATCAAACACTGCACTCTGAGGGGAAATGGTTTTACATTTATCAGTTGTCTTAATAGTATGATACTAGGGTGGTCTTGAGAATTTATAACTGAAAATCTTTAAAAAAAATCTTTTTTCTTTTTCTTTAGTGTTCTTTTATTTATTTTTTTTAGCAACATTGCATGGTATTAAAATATCTATGATAAATATGATTTAAATATTTAAATGTTAAAAAGTAGGAAATTAATTGGCAAAGAAAAACATGTTAATGTCTAGAGTTTAAGTTGTTAATCAAACATTAAAAAGCAAGGGAATTCCCAACTTAAACTGCCCCACCCTGTGTGCTTTGCCTGATATCATCAAAGACATCACTGATTACATCACACATTACATTGTTCATGAAATCATCAATGACATAACTAGTGACATTACCTATGACATCATCAATGGCATCAGTATTGACATAATTCATAACATCAACCCACAGATCAAAGAAACTGTATTTTTTAAATAATCAATGACCTTACTAATGACATCACTTATGACAACATCATTGACATCAGTAGTGACATAACTCATGACAATTTCCTACACATCAGGGAAATGAGTAAAAAAATATTACAATGTATCTCAGATTACATTATGCAATATTGTTCATATCATCACATATTATGTAACTAATGATACCGCCATATACAGAAATGTGTAAAAATATACCAATGTTTACTATAAAAAAAAGTATGTAGTGGGATATTTAATATTTTGTTTGTATTTACTTAATTGATTGTATGAAATCTGTTAACAGTGACCTAGGAGGGTAAAGATGGATAATGTATGATAGGAGTAAGAGGGTTAGGAAGATGCTCTGTGTTAGGGAAAAGGAAAAATATGCTGTAGGGGCAGTCAATACCAAAATTGTTATTGTTTAAAAAGATAGATAACACCTTTACTACCCAATCCCTAGCTTTGCACAACCAACATTGTTATATTATACAGAGTATGATTAATGGAAAGTATGAGAAGCTCTTTGTATGAGAAAAAGGAGGGGATGAACATAGAACACGTTGCCGCGATGGAAGAAGACTTCACCACTTGGAAGAGGACCTTCTCCACCAGACTTCAGGAACGGTGAGTACCTATTTGGGGGGTTAGAGTTATGATTTTTTTTATTTTTGGGGTTTTTTTTAGCATAGGGATTTTGGGCAGTGTAAAAAAGCTGAATGCCCTTTTAAGGGCAGTAAAAGAGCTGAATGCCCTTTTAAGGGCAATGCCCATACAAATGCCCCTTTAGGGGCAATGGGTAGTTAAGGATTTTTTAGTGTTAGTTTTTTTATTTTAGAGGGTTTGGTAGGTGGGGGGGTTTTACTGTTAGAGGGGGGACTTAGTTTTTTTTAAGGTAAAAGAGCTGTTTAACTTAGGGCAATGCCCTACAAAAGGCCATTTTAAGGACTATTGGTAGTTTAGTTTAGATTAGGGGGTGTTATTATTTTGGGGAGGCTTTTTAATTTTCATAGGGATTAGGTTTAATTTTTTTATGTTTGATAATTGTGCTTATTATTTTATGTAATGTTAGACTTTTTTATTTTTTGTAATCTTTTTTTTTTTAATAACTTTTTATTGACCAACAAGAGGCATGTTTATACCGTATTTCAAAGTAAAGCAAGACATAAGGAAGTTTGTCAGCATCTATAAACAATGTTACATCGATTACACAACAAAATATAAAGCAAAGTAAAATCTTTCAAATTCTGATCAGCAAAACATGCATCTTTTACATTAATGTACTTTGAGATTCATTCCAAAACTATGATTATATTTATATAGGTTAAACCTTTAAACCCCAAAATAATTGTAGCAAATATCTCAAACATACTTGTTGGAATTTTAACTATTATAATAAAGACAAAACAACACGTAAAAATAAAGAGAGAAAAAAGAAAAAAAAATCCAAAGAAAATACCTCTCCATCTCTCTCCCACCCCTAGTCTCTCAATATTACAGTATATTTTTCCAATCCACAGGATACGAATCGGTTGCTACAATTGCTAGGATGAATTCTATCGACTGTTTCATAGGGTAGAGAATTTGTAATTGAAAAGATAAAGGGAAGGATAGTAGTACCTTATCCCATTTAATTTTGCTCCCGGGAGGGCTTAAAGTATCATATTTCTCCACTGCTATTAGAATCTAATTTCCTTTAAAAAAGCCTGGAAACTGGGAGTATACTTATCTTTTCAAGATTTGAGAATAAGATGTCTAGCAATTAAAATGGCTGTATTGATTAAATCTGTGTTCTGATACTTCATCTCATTACACAATAAATTAATATGGTATTTTTTAGTATGATTTTGGTGTCTAGAAATTTATTTAACCAAAATCCAATTTGTGACCAAAGCTTTTGAACCTTAGGACATTGCCAAAAACAGGGAAGAAGATCTGCTTCCCATGACTGGCATCTAGAGCATTAACTTCTATTAGTAGGATTCCATTTTGACCTCATAAGAGGGGTAATATATGCTCTATTTACTAATTTCATATGAGCCTCCTTCCAAGATACCGATGTTGTATATTTATATTTTTTGTAATCTTAGATTAATTTAATCTTAGGTATTTTTATTTTTAAGTAATGTTAGCTTTTTTATTTTAATTGTAACTTAGTATTTTTTAATTTAAGTAATTGGGGTTAATTTAGGGGGTTTAGGTTAGGGGGTGTTAGGTTAGGGGGCTTAGTAATTGTGGGGGTTTGGCAGTTTAGGGGTTATTAGTTTTATTAGGATTATTGCATTGTGTGGGTTTGCAGTTTAGGGGTTAATAGTTTTATTAGGTTTATTGAGTTGTGGGTTAATGGCGGATTATGGGGTTAATAGTTTTATTAGGTTTATTGCGCTGTGGGTTAATGGCAGATTAGGGGTTAATATATTTTATTAGTTATTACGGTGGGGGTTGGCAGTTGACAGGTAGATAGATATTGCGCATGCGTTACGTGTTTGTTAATATTTTCAGCCAGTTACAGGAGTTACGGTACTTTTATACTCAGCGCAAGGCTTGCTGCGCCTGCTTATGTGTGGCTAGGTGAAAATGGAGTAAAATTTCTCCATTTTCGCTGCGTAAGTCCTTGCACTGAATATGTGATACCGATTTGCGATGCAGTTCTATGTTAGCTTATGGGAGTAAAAATTGCGGGCGACGGGTGAAATATACGTGCCACATTTATATGCGGTGCCGTATATGTGATACCAAAACCGTGTAAAAACCGGCGTCGCCGGCTTTTGCGGGAGACGCCACATATGTAATCTTGCCCCAAGTATGCATCCTTTGCTCATAACAGAAATTGGTGTAGCTGTTATATATGATCTCAGTCATGCTAATTTGTTTGATAGAGCTAACCTATCCTGTAGTAAATGCTCTCTTTGTTAGGCTCTTGCTTCTGTGCTCTCCCATTTTCCTTTCATGGACTGGAAAAGGCCACATTTCATAATTTAAATATATTATACTAGTTACCTACTGGATTATGGACTTCTGGTCTCCATTTTCAACTCAAGCAGGTATATGATTGGCTAAACAGAAAAGATAAAAACTAAAGAAGAAGTTAAAATTATGAAACAAAGGCTTGAGCACCTATAACTTGACTTACCTAGTATATAGTTTTCTAGTACCCTTTTCTTGAATTTTCTATTGATCTCTCTGTACTTTTATATGTAGGAATCTTGACATGATCCGTGCAACATAGTTTTTGTTATTTGTAGACTGGATTTATAAAATTTTCATGTTTGACCCAGCATTTATCTTCTTTCTGCTTAACTGAAATATGATAACCTCTATTATTGTAAGTTTCAATTTGACAAAACCACCTCTAGCTGCTGCATGCGCCTACATTTAGCTTTACTAGCTTACATTTACAAATAGAGAGCAACATCAGTTATTATGACTGCTGCAGCTGTATTTTGTTGGATAAATATTCCGATTATCCTAACTTTGTGATGTAATAATATAGATTTTATTAAAGAAACAGATATGATTATTTTGCATAATGTTTTCCTTTACTGCTCAACAGCTACAGTAATAATTTAAAAGTTTAACATAAAAAAAATGTAAATGAATAAAGTGACCAATGAAATACAACCCCGGATGGTGTGATCTAAAGCAGACCAATCAGAAAAGTGAATTTTGTTACAACCTGTCCATAATGTATCCAAACGGCCTCTTTGCTCTTTGGTGCAGCTAAAGAAAGAGTTGTTTTCATCTTAGTTATTAATCCATAAACTGAGAGAAAAAAAACATAAACAAGAAGAGGAAAAAATACAGAAAAAAATTGTAACATAGTCCACCCGACATAAACTGTGAAGGAGTATGGAATCCTGGAGGAGTTGACAAAATTTCCAAAAATTACTTCTTGACCTTGTAGAGAATTACTTGGTTCAGCCAGAGGATCAGAATCCCAAAGAGGAAGGTACTGGAGCTGAAAAAATATACAAATTAGATTATCAAGAATATTGTAAAATAGGGTAAGGGTCTAGGGAGGGAAAATAATCGTCTCTGTCTCTTTAATAAAATCTAGATTATTCCTTCACAAAGTTAGGATAATCAGAATTTTATTACAAGGACAGAGACTCATATTTTGCAAGTTTAAAGCTAAATTATATCAATCTAATAAAAGATGAGGAATAGATTGAATTTGGTTTTAAAAACTGAATCTGACCAGTTCAGCTGCATTTAGAATTTTCTGAAGAGAGGCTGATTTACCAAAGGTTTTGGAAGCAGCAGCCCCCCTGATGGAGTGGGACGAAAAATATTGATCTATACCAGCTTCATTCATAACCCATTTAACCCACCTACTAATAGTAGCAGAAGAGACAGGATGATGGGGAGGATAAATAAAGGTTAGCGTAGGTTTTATGCATCCCTGAACAGTAGAATCTTGTGGAGAGTCTTGTGGAGCAAGGCAGAGAGTTCCACAAGATGGGAGCCAGTCTGGAGAAGTCCTGTAAACGGGAGTGTGATGAGGTAACAAGAGAGGAGGAGAGTAGGAGGTCATGAGCAGAGCGAACGGGACGGGAGGGAGAGTATCTGGAGACAAGGTCTGAGATATAGGGGGGAGCAGTGCAGTTGAGGGCTTTGTATGTCAGAGTGAGAATTTTGTGTTTGATCCTAGAGGCAAGAGGAAGCCAGTGAAGGGATTGGCAGAGAGCTGCAGCAGATGAAGAGCGACGTGTAAGGAAGATGAGCGTGGTAGAGGCATTCATTATGGATTGTAAAGGAGCTAGGTGGCAGGTGGTGAGACCAGAGAGGACAGAGTTGCAGTAATCGAGGTGGGAAAGGATGAGAGAGTGGATTAAAATCTTAGTTGTGTCTTGTGTAAGGAAGTGTCTAATTTTAGAGATGTTTTTGAGGTAGAAGCGGCAGGCTTTAGTCAAGGACTGAATGTAAGGAGTGAAAGAAAGATTTGAGTTAAATGTGACCCGAGACATCGGGCATGTGGGGTAGGGGTAATGATGGAGTTGTCGACAGTTATAGAGAGATTGGGGGTGGAGATTTTGGAAGAAGGGGGGAAAATAAGGAGCTCAGTTTTGGAGATATTTAGCTTGAGGTAGTGAGAGGACTTCCAGTAAGAGATGTGAAAAAGACATTTAGTGACATGGGTTAGCAAGGAAGAAGATATGTCTGGTGCTGAGAAGTAGATTTGGGTGTCGTCGGCTTACAAATGATATTGGAAACCGTTGGACTTAATTAGGGAACATAGTGATGACGTGTAGATTGAGAAGAGAAGGGGACCGAGGACAGAGCCTTGCGGTACTCCAACAGAAAGTGGTGATGGGGCAGAGGCATCATTTAGATGATGATAAAAGACCTTCAGTAGCCCAGGATCCTCTGAAATTGTCCATGCAATAAGCTGAAGAGATCCTTGAAGTACTAGGTTGTAAAAATCTCCGTTTGGGTTGGATAGAAGGTAAGGAACTAGAGGAAACAGAATTGGCAGTTGAAATTACATTTCTAATAGGGATGGGTACCATGACTGGGTCGGCCAAAAGGTAGATATCAGAAGTAGAGAGAATTTGCTCCTCCTGACAATATTCAACCCTTTCCAATTCTGGAGAAATGCATCTATGGCTAGTGCTTCCGTAGTCTAGATAGGGAACATTTTTTTCTTTAAAAGATGTAAAATGTCTAATTTTATCTTTTTTATTTTCTCTGAAGGTAAACTTAGGGTAGATAAAGTTGTGTCTATTAGGAAAACCAGAAAAAAACAACTTCTGAGAGGGCAAAGCAACTGATTTGTTTTAATTGATAAGGAAACCTAAATTCTTTAAGATATTGATAAGATGGAGGAGCCTTCTTTTTTTTTTTTTACAAAGAACATATTGCTTATAAAGGAATCTATTATATCTGGAGCTGGTTCTATAGCTTGTTTTAGATTTAAAATTTCCTGATCTAAAAGATTTGTGTCTATTTTTGAGAAAACCCGATACAGTCTGTATAACCCAAGCATCTGATGTTATTGAATACCATTTTTTTATAAAAAGGACAATCTATCCCCAACTTTGTGAGGGAAAAAAAATTGTGTTGTGTGAAGAAAATGTTCTTTCCTGCAAATGGTCTTGGACGGGATCTGGATCTTGTAATTCTGGAATTCCATGAACGGGATCTTGAGGGAAAGAAATTTGTTAGGGATAGGTTTGGAGGTGGGAGGTGGGAAAGACTGAAACCTATTACTGAAATAGTGACGATCAGGAAAGCGGCCTTGTCCTTTCCTGGCCCAATCGAAAACACGATTTGGTTGGTATAAAAAAAAAAATATTTGTAGAAGTTTTGACCTTATTTAATGAATTAAATGTGTTAACATATGAGTTTAACTCTTTTAAACCTAAGTTTCCAAAAAGTAACCCTTCAGCTTGAGGCCCCATTTCAGTAGGGGCAAAATCTGAAATTTTAGGATCAATTCTTCATAAAACTATCCTTCTACATTAAGTGGAGAGTACAGTATTTGCATCTCCAAGAAAGTAAACAGAGCGTTGAATTCAATGTCTGACAATATAAGTATCCAACATAGATTTATTAACAATGGCTTCTTCAGACCATACTCAAAGGTATGAATTAATCTGTCCTGACATGCTTTTAAAAAAACTTATCAGGGCTTTTTTTTAATGTTAAAGTTCTTATTTTCCACAAATTTAACTATATTAGAATCAATTTCTGGGGTAACAGAAGTTTTATGTCGTAAATCAGGTTAAGGGCATTCCGCCTTAAGTGTAGATCTTGCTTTAGCTGAGAGAGATTTTCTCATATAATGGTCTAAAAACTTTGTAACCCTCTTGGATGGTCTCCATTTAGAGGAGTGTGGTTGTTGCAAGTGTTATTGTCCCTCATTATCAATTAATTTAACTTTCGATCAGAGAAAGATTTATCAGAAAATGGTTGTGTATAAATTGAATGCCAAGATTTATTATCAGTATCCATACTGCAGTCCGAAAACTCAGATGTAGAGACTAAGGGACCGATTTATTAATGTGTGGATGGACATGATCCGCTGTAGCGATTATTGCAAGGAGTGTCAATCAACCCGATCGTATGCTATAGGGCTGGTTGCTGTCTGCCACCTCAGAGGTGACGGACAAGTTAATGAGCAGAGGTCTTAAGACCGCTGCTTCTTAACTCCTGTTTCCGGTGCGGAAACAGATGTATTTGGCTGCATTCGGCTGTTAATAAATCGGCCCCATAGTCTACCTTTCTCTTGGAAGCATGCTTTTTTAGGAGCTACAGTATCAGAATCTGAATCAGATGAAATAATTTGGTTTCTAATAATACGAGAATGAACTCTTTTGTCTGTTTTCTTCAGACTAGAAGCTCCCTTATCAAATTTATTTTTGGGTAATACATTTTTAAATTTGTTAGAAAAATGTTTTTTCTTTTCCTTTGCCTTTCTAGGAGAATCATATTTTGTATGGATTCTTTAGATAAGAAATTAAAGTTATCTGCAGACATTATAAGTCAAAAAAGAAAATAAGCGCTAAGCTTAATAAATGTATATATAAAATAAAACTGTAACTGAAAAATGTATGAATAAAACTTATTTAATTCAATATATTGAGGGGAAATTACTTAAAATTATAAATACCAAACAGTTAGTTATTTTACTAATATAAAGGAACTAATATTAACTGGAATAAAGTAACTAAGGGGGATATTTATCAAATAGAAAAAAGAGGGGTATGTTGTGTATAAAGGCTGGTAAAAATAACAGCAAAAGACCTTAGCTGATCAAGGGTATTGTATTAAGCTATACGCTTCTCATAACAACCATGTTGGAAGCAAGCTGCAAACTGCAAAATGTATCCAGTCCCAGAGAGCAAGGATGGCATTCAAATCACTGTCCATGCATAGAGCAATGCTGTACAAAATGCTATTTAAAAGCAACACACGGACCCTGTGAGGACCCACACCTAGTAAGCAACAATAAAGAAGCAAGCAAAAAGCCGGTATTTACCTTCGGCCGAGCTCCCTGCTCTAGACTACCTGCTCGTTTCTGCTTTACTTGGTCTAGGGGAAACAGGAAGGTGCTTCTCGCTCTCACTCTCCCGTCTGTGTCCAGTCTGAAGGCTTGTGAGTGTATCAACCAATCGCAATTCAGATGCGCCTGATGTCATCCATGTCAGGAGTCCATCCGCAATCACAGGCAAGGAATCACGGAGGAAATGGTGTCGGACACAGCTTTTTTCTTAGTGGGAATTTGTGTCCCATGTCTTGCCCAGGAGGGTGCCTCCGTTTTTTGCTTTTTTTAAAGAATGAATTATCAATAAAGATTGACGTTTTAATTTACAGTCTCTGCTGCCTCTTCGTTTGATTTGATGGATATTTATCAAAGCCTCAACTTTGTTGCATTCGCCGGCAAAAAGACGCGCACCAAGTACGGGGCGATGACCATCGGACTGTTGTTAACTTACAGTCATTGATCTCGTGTCTATTCTGCTTTTTCACAACTTTATTTATACCCTGTCACTAAACACTGCCACTATACTAAAATGTTTAACCCCTATCTCACCGCTCCCCGACACCGCCGCAACCTAAAGTTATTAACCCCTATCCCGCTGCTCCCCGACACCGCCGCCACTAAATAAACATATTAACCCCTAAACCTCTGGCCTCCCACATCACTAACTAAACCTATTAACCCCTAAACCGTCAGCCGCCCACATCGCCATAAACTAAATTAAACTATTAACCCCTAAACCTAACAACCCGCTAACTTTAAATTAAAATTACAACATCTCTATCTTAAAATAAATTTAAACTTACCTGTAGAATTAAAATAAACTAATTTAAACTATTAATTAACCTACCCTAACTATTATCCTACAATTAAATTAAACTACCAATTAAATAAACTCAATTACATATTAAAGAAAACTAACCCTACTCAAATTATTTAAATTTACTATTAAACATTATTAAAAGCACTAAATTACAGAAAAAACAAACAGTTAAAAAAAGCAAAAAAACACTAAATTACAAAAAATAAAAAAACAAATTATCAAAATAAAAAAGAACTACACCTAATCTAATAGCCCTATCAAAATAAAACAGCCCCCCAAAATAAAAAAAACCCTAGTCTACAATAAACTACCAATGGCCCTTAAAAGGGCCTTTTGTGGGGCATTGCCCCAAAGATATCAGCTCTTTTACCTATAAAAAAAATACAAACACCCTTCCCAACAGTAAAACCAAAATAAAAAAGCCCCCCAAAATAAAAAAAACCTAGTCTACAATAAACTACCAATGGCCCTTAAAAGGACCTTTTGTGGGGCATTGCCCCACAGATATCAGCTCTTTTACTTATAAAAAAAATACAAACACCCCTCCCAACAGTAAAACCTGCCATCCAACCAACCCCCCCAAATAAAAAACCTATCTAAAATAACCTAAGCTCCCCATTGCCCTGAAAAGGGCATTTGTATGGGCATTCTTTTACATGCCCAGACCATAATCTAAAAATAAAACCCACCCAAAAAACCCTTAAAAAAAAATAACACTAACCCCCGACGATCCACTTAATTTAAAGTTAGCAGGTTATTAGGTTTAGGGGTTAATAGCTTAATTTAGTTTATGGCGATGTGGGGGGCTGACGGTTTAGGGGTTAATAGGTTTAGTTAGTGGTAATGATGTGGGAGGCCAGAGGTTTAGGGGTTAATACATTTTATTTAGGTATCAGCGATGTCGGGGGTGGCAGATTAGGGGTGTTTAGACTCAGGGTTTATGTTAGGGTGTTAGGTGTAAACGTAACTTGTTTTAAACCATATAAATCAATAGGATATCTGGCAGCATCGAACATAAGTTTTCGCTGCTTTCAGACTCTCATTGATTTCCATGGCATCCGCGGCCTCCAGGGTGGAGGATTGAAAACCAGGTACGCTGGGCCAGAATAGCCACAAGCGTACCTGTTAAAAGTTTGATAACTGGGAAAAAGTGTCAAATAGAGCCGAATGTGTATTCGTAACATCTGTAATGACGTAAGCATCGATCTGCGTCGGATTGAGACCGGCGGATCGTATGTTATGTCACAAATTTCAACATTTGCCGGTCTGTAGGCTTTGAAAATTAGGTTGGATCAATCTCGCAACAATTACGCTGCGTATTTGCGGTTGAAGCTTTGATAAATATCCCCCTAAATATTTCCTTTTAAAATAAAACAAAACTTCTTTTGAAGAGAGAGGAGGGTGGGAATGACAATTGTGTCAGAGCGGCATAAGAAAAACAGATGTGTCACAAAATGGGTGATGGGAGAAGAAAATGTCAGCTAGAGGAAAGCCTAGAACAGAATGAACTTTTCTGGTTGGTCTGCTTTAGATCACACCATCCGGGTTGCATTTCATTGGTCACTATATTCATTTCTATTGTTTCTATGTTAAACTTTTAAATTATTACTGTTACTTTGAATAGCTGTTGAGCAGTAAAAGAAAAGGTTATGCAAAATATGAGTCTCTGTCCTTGTAATAAAATTCACATAGGCTCATTGTATTCTAGATAATACTAATCTAACGGCAGTGATTTTAAATATTTTTAATGCAGCAGTGAATAAGATATTTTAGTGGCAGAGTTCTCTATGCAATGAAATGCTTTCCATAGCTGCTTACATATTAGTTTTATTTATAATCGGCCAGATTACGAGTTTTGCGGTAAGAGGGGTGCGGTACTAACTTGCACCGCTCACTTACCTACAGCGCTGGTATTACAGGTTTTTATAAACCCGGCGTTAAAAGGCAAGAAGTGAGCGTAGAGCAAAATTGTGCTCCATACCGCACTCCAATACCAGCGCTGCTTAAGTCAGCGGTGAGCTGGTTATACGTGCTTGTACACAATTTCCCCATAGACATCAATGGGGAGAGCTGGCTGAAAAAAAGCCTAACACCTGCAATAAAGCAACACCTGCAATAAAGCAGTGTAAAGCTCAGTAACGCATCCCAATTGATTTCTATGGGGAAACTAAATTTATGTTTACACCTAACACCCTAACATGAACCCCGAGTCTAAACACCCCTAATCTTACACTTATTAACCCCTAATCTGCCGCCCCCGACATCGCCGACACCTACATTATACTTATTAACCACTAATCGCCGCCACTATAATAAACATATTAACCCCTAAACCGCCGCACTCCCGCATCGTAAACACTAGTTAAATATTATTAACCCCTAATCTGCTGTCCCTAACATCGCCGCCACCTACCTACATTTATTAACCCCTAATCTGCCGCCCCCAACGTCGCCGCCACTATACTATATTTATTAACCCCTAAATCTAAGTCTAACCCTTACACCCCCCAACTTAAATATAATTAAAATAAATCTAAATAAAACCTACAATTAATAACTAAATAATTCCTATTTAAAACTAAATACTTACCTGTAAAATAATCCCTAAGCTAGCTACAATATAACTAATAGTTACATTGTATCTAGCTTAGGGTTTATTTTTATTTTACAGGCAAGTTTGTATTTATTTTAAATAGGTAGCTATTTAATAACTACCTAACTAAAATAAATACAAATTTACGTGTAAAATAAAAGCTAACCTAAGTTACACTAACACCTAACACTACACTACAATTAAATAAATCACCTAAATGAAATACAATTAACTAAATTAAATACAATTATCTAAATTAGAAAAAAACAAACACTAAATTACACAAAATAAAAAACAAATTACAAGAGATTTAAACTAATTACACATAATCTAATAGCCCTATGAAAATAAAAAAGCCCCCCCAAAATAAAAAAAACCCTAGCCTAAACTAAACTACCAATAGCCCTTAAAAGGGCCTTTTGCGGGGCATTGCCCCAAAGAAATCATCTCTTTTACCTGTAAAAAAAATACAAACAACCCCCCCAACAGTAAAACCCACCACCCACACAATCAACCCCCCAAATAAAACCCTAACTAAAAAAAAACTAAGCTCCCCATTGCCCTGAAAAGGGCATTTGAATGGACATTGCCCTTAAAAGGGCATTTAGCTCTATTGCAGCCCAAAGCCCTAACCTAAAAATAAAACCCACCCAATAAACCCTTAAAAAAACCTAACACTAACCCCTGAAGATCCACTTACAGTTTTGAAGATCCGACATCCATCCTCAATGAAGCCGGGAGAAGTCCTCATCGAAGCAGAAGAAGTCCCCAATGAAGCCGGGAGAAGTCTTCATCCAAGCCGGGAGAAGTGGTACTCCAGTGTAACTTAGGTTAGGTTTTATTTTACAGGTAAATTTGTATTTATTTTAGCTAGGTAGTTATTAAATAATTAATAACTATTTAGTAAATATTCTGCCTAGTTAAAATAAATACAAACTTGCCTGTAAAATAAAAATAAACCCTAAGCTAGCTACAATGTAACTATTAGCTATATTGTAGCTAGCTTAGGGTTTATTTTACAGGTAAGTATTTAGTTTTAAATAGGAATTATTTAGTTATTAATAATAGGTTTTATTTAGATTTCTTTGAATTATATTTAAGTTAGGGGGTGTTAGGGTTAGGGTTAGACTTAGGTTTAGGGGTTAATAAATATAGTATAGTGGCGGCGACATTGGGGACAGCAGATTAGGGGTTAATAAATGTAGATACAAACACGGCACCTGTTGCAACCGTAAGTCAATAACTTATATTTGGTAAACCACTTGTGTGAATGGAACTCCACTCCGTGAACACAAAGATTGAAAATTCAAAGGGGGCTGACACTATCAGTTGTGCAACCCTCCTCCACTCACCTCCAATGAGCCGGTCTATGTGTTGTAGACTGCCGTTACCTGTGAATATCCTGTCCACGGGTTGCGATAATTGTCTTCTGCCTCGGTTCTCAAAGCACTTTGGACCAGTCCGATAAACTGTGTAGAGACTGTTCAGGTCGACTTCTCTCCCCTCTGTAGCTCATTCACCTAATGGCGTCATCAAACATCTCCGGCTTCTGACTTGTGACCTCCAACTCGGTCGATACTGTGTGTTGCTGCGTGAGGTGAGTGGGATTGTGGAATGCAGGAAACGACATCCGAGAGCAACTGTGCAAACCTCTGTTTCAGAGAATCCAAACCGCACAAAGTAAAGGTGCGCCACAGGTGTTGATAAAGGAAAACTTTATTGTAGAATTCATAAAAATCTCTTTTGCAAAAGAAGTGTAACAAACGATGTGAATCAAGTGGCAATGTGAGCGGTGAGAACTCCACTCCAAGGACTGTCTGCTGACGCGTTTCGGCTCAAAAGGCCGTAATCGTAGCTACAGTCTCAGATTCCCATTGGCCATTTATACCTGTAGGGGCATACTGATTGGGTTAAAAAACACACACCTCTTCTTGGAGTGGAGCTCTAAACACACCCATTATTGCAAAAAGTTGCAACTATTCAAAGCAGTTACAATTTAAGATGCAACTATAAATAAGCAATATCTCACTTTAACAAAATAATGCGTTTTAAAACACTTTCACTGCTGTTTTGAAAAAACGGAGAATAATAGACCTTAGCATAAAACATCAGATGGTAAATATAGTTCAATTTATACATCAAATTGCCAAATAGAGTGCAAAGATTCATAATCATGTATGATCATTTGTGAGTAAAGCATATGATCTATTGGACTCAGAAAAATTAGATTTACTTACTAAGGGAATATATCTTTGAGTTATAATATCGAAAATAACGGAACATAAAGACTAAGTAAGATATAGATACAATGTACATATAAATGGCAACATTTAATACATATTCTAATAAATTGTTTCCTACTTTAGGCCAACGTTATATATTGAATCTTGAAAAACTAAAAAATTAATTTGTATAATTTAATAAGGAAAAACAAATGATCAAATAAAAATGTAAATAGCTATATCTATCTATCTATCTATCTATCTATCTATCTATATATATATATATATATATATATATATATATATATATACATATACAGTAAATATATATATACATATATAAATAGTAGAAACAGGATAATGAAATGAGCTATGAGACAAAACCGGGGACCTAAACAATGTTGGATGCACAGCATCAGTACCCCTATTCCCATATTTTAGTTCAATCCATCTGGAACTCTTGTCCTGAACCTGTGTATTCAATAGACCTCCCTCTTGGCCAATAATTTGTCTCTATTTCCTCCTCTCTTTTTGCATTTAACCATTTCAACTATAGTCCACTTCAAAGAGTTAGCATTTTTACAGCGTACCCGCTTGAAATGCTGTACTAGTGGTGTGGTCAGTTTACCAGCTTTTATGTTTGAAACGTGCTCCCTAATCCTATCCCTGGTCTCCATCGTAGTGAGGCCTGTATATTGAATCCCACAATCAATGCAGGTGAGTATATATACCACATAGCACGATCTACAGTTAAGACAAGAAAAATGTTTACATTTTTCCCCTGTGACTGTACTGGCAAAACCTTCTCCTTGTTGTAAATATTCACACGCTATGCATTATGCATAGCTGCACTTGTAGGTGCCTTTGAATCTTAACCAAGATGAGATTTCAGTATGCTCTGGCTTAAGCTGTGTTGGTGCTAATATGTTCCCAAGACTTCTTCCTCTTCTGAATCCATATCTGCAACCCTTTGTTGTTATATCTACCAACCCATCATCAGCCTTCAACATATGAAAGTGTTTCCTAATAATGTTGCAAACTTGATGAAACTGACTGCTGTATTCTGTTATGAAGGAAACTCCTTCGAATCTTTGTTTAACTTTATTCTTCGGTTCAAGGAATTCTTTCCTTTCAATAGCTGCTATGCTCTTTCTAGAGGCTCTGATTTCACTTCTTTTATAGCCTCTTTTGCAGAACCTCTCCTCCAACTCCAGAGATTGCTTTTCAAATTCATCATCCGAAGTGCAATTTCTCCCGAGCCTGATAAATTGTCCTCTCAGGACTGATTTGAATACTCGCTTTGGATGACTACTCCGGGCATGGAGGAGAGTGTTGCCTGCAATGGGCTTCCTATACACTTTCGTTGTTACACCACCTTCACACATGCCTACCATGGTGACATCTAGAAAGTTTATACTTTCTCCGCCAAACTCATGCGTAAATTTGATCCAAATCTCATTTTCATTGAGTATCTGTACAAAACTGTTGGCTTCAACCTCTGTACCCTTCCAAACGACCAAAAGGTCGTCTATGTACCTTCTGTAGTAGACAATCTTGTTTTTCCAATGTTCATCACATCCAAAGATGTGGGACAGCTCCCACCAACCCATGAACAGGTTGGCGTAAGAGGGGGCAAACTTTGCCCCCATGGCTGTCCCACATCTTTGGAGGTAGTGAACACCTTCAAAAGTGAAAGTGTTGTGTGTTAGCAAGATCTGTGTCACATGTAGTATGTATGTACGAAAATTTTGATCAAAATCATTAAATCTCTGAAGACAATAGCTTAATGCTTCCAATCCCTTATTATGTGGGATGGAGGAATACAAGGAGGTGACATCAATAGTCAACCAACTGTATCCCTTCTGCCAGGAAAAACTCTCCAACTCCACTAGAAGCTGCTTGGTATCTCTGAGGTAGCTAGGTAGCCCCTTAACCAGTGGCTGCAAAATTTCATCTAGCCACTGGGAAAGGGGCTCAAGCATAGAGCCAATGCCGCTGATGATGGGTCTACCTTTAACATCGACTAGAGACTTGTGAACCTTGGGCAAAAAATTAAAAACAGGGGTCACCGGGTTTTCAACCATGAGGAATTGACTAGTATGTGCATCTACAAAGCCCCCCTCACTGTAACATACTCTGTTCCTTTAACAGCCGTTCCTCCTAGCCTCCTTTTCACTCACCTTCCCCCTTATAAGGCACACCCACATAACCTTCATTGCATGGTATTGAAGGTAATACTGCTCTGTCAAGCCTCTCTGAATCTAAGCTGAATCTTGTTTAAGCATATCCAGTATCATCACGAAGACGCTGCTCCGCTCTCACTTACAGCTGATCGGCGGTGACGTCACCTCAGCTGCTGCCTGACACTTCCGTGTACGCCAGATACACGCTACCTGCCACAGATCTATCAGCTGCTTTGTCAAGGTACCATCCAAACGTGCCTTATTAATCTTACCTGTCATGAACACTTGCACTCATATCCTTTGCCAACGCTTGGTAAGGTTTATAATTCAAAATTCAGACAATCTTATAATTTTTCATTTATTATGCGCAATGTATTTTTTCTCTTGCTAGCAATATTGAGAGTCATATTCATTCTTACTGTTCTAATATGTTTATGTGTGGACAACATTAGCAACAAGACAATGTTAATGTATTTGCATAGAACTATAATATATTTTTCCAACATTCAAGCAGTATAGAGTTAAGTCTGCGTCTAGACTGCTAGAAATTGGAAACACACCTATTTTTAATTGCTAGCAACCTAGTTGCTAATCAATGAGCAGAAAAGTAACATCTTTATTTTTGTGGAATTATTACAGAATACCAAGCCAGAAAAAAATTAAGGGGTATAATGGATCCTGTGGAACTCTCTAATTATGTTGCCACACTTGGACAAAAGGTGGATCAGCTGAATCTGGGCTTAAGAGAACTACAGGTGGAAAACCAAACTTTAAGGAACATAATTAAAGAAGGGATTAGTTCCAATCCACCTCACAGTGACTCACACCCAGAACCACCTGTATGCCCCCCAGATAAGTTTAGCGGTGATAGGAAACATTTTAGGCAGTTTATTAATGCTTGTACTTTATTTATCACCCTAAAACCAAAAACCTTCCCCACAGATAAAATTAAAGCTTTAACTATAATATCCTATTTGAGGGGAGAACCCAGAGCATGGGCAGATTCACTATATGAACAAAACAATCCTATATTAAATTCATTAGATAACTTCATCACTGCCCTGTCATCTCTTTATGAAGACCCCCACAGACAACACACAGCAGAAAATAAACTCAGAAATTTAAAACAAAACAAAAAACCTGTTGAGGATTACATATCTGAGTTCAAGATCTGGCAAATGGATTCAGGTTGGAATCAAGTCTCACTTAGGAGCCAATTTAGGCTAGGCTTATCAGAAGCCATTAAAGATGAATTTGCCAGACTTGACCTGCCAGATGAACTAGATGCTTTAATGCAGCTTAGTATCAAAATTGATCATAGAATAAGAGAAAGAAAACAGGAGAAGTATTCCCATGACACAAATACCAGACACTCAGATATGAAAACAACATCACAGCACGTAAAAGTCACAGATGAACCCATGGATATAGCAACTATCAGGGGACCATTGACCTCTGAAGAAAAAAACAGACGTAAAGCAAATCACCTTTGCATGTACTGTGCCTCCAATGAACATGAGGTTTCCGCTTGTCCACTACTTAAAAGAACAAAGAGGGGTAAGATAAAAAACATTGAGGTTACCATATCACTATCTAACTCACAAGTAACCAACTGTTTAATTCCCATTTCTCTGCAGTGGGACCACCACCGCCACCGCTGTGAAGCTGTGATCGATTCTGGGGCATACTCCTCTTATATTGATTTAGCACTTGTAAAATTAAATAAAATTCCACTGATAAAAAAAATTTAACCTGTCATGGTGCGTCTTATTGATGGACAACAATTGGTCTCCGGTCCCATCACACACCAAACAGTACCACTGTTAATGACAACACACAATCAACATCATGAATACATCACATTTGATGTGCTTCCTTCACCCATTTTCTCTATTGTCTTGGGTTTGCAATGGTTAAGGGTACATCAACCAACTATTTGTTGGGTAGAAAACAAGGTAAACTTTACATCTACCTATTGTAAAACCACCTGTTTTCCACATACTCCACTCTTAGCAGTAACAGAATCTAAGATACCCCCAGAATACTTAGATTTTGAACAGGTTTTTAGTAAAAAGGAGGCAGAAAGCCTACCTCCGCACAGACCTTACGATTGTCCGATAGATTTAATACCCGGGTCTGATATTCCTTACGGCCACATATTCCCACTATCTGAAGCTGAACTAATAGATCTTAAAAAATACATTAATGAGAACCTTCAAAAAGGGTTTATAAGACCCTCCACCTCACCTGCAGGAGCAGGGATATTTTTGTAAGAAACAAGGATCAAACCCTACGCCCCATCGTGGATTACAGGGAGTTGAACAAGAGAACCATAAAAAATAGGTATCCCCTCCCCCTCATCCCAGAGCTTATTGAAAGGTTAAAAGGCGCTACCATCTTTACTAAACTGGACTTGAGGGGAGCATACAATGTCATACGCATAAGACCTGGTGATGAATGGCTCACCGCGTTCAGAACCCGCTATGGATTGTATGAATATACGGTCATGCCGTTTGGGCTATGTAATGCCCCCGCAACCTTTCAAAGGTTCATAAACTACATATTCAGAGATTTACTAGACACTTCAATGGTTATTTATTTGGATGATATTCTTATTTATTCATCTAATATTCAAGAACACATAAAACAAGTCAGAGCCGTCCTCTCCAGGCTACAGGCTCACCACTTATATGTCAAACTGGAAAAATGTATTTTCCACACACAAGATATCACATTTTTGGGATATCACATAACTCCTAATGGCGTGTCCATGGAAACTGACAAAGTCTTATCCATATTGAATTGGCCCATACCTAAAACAAAAAGAGATGTACAGAAATTCCTTGGTTTTTCAAATTTTTATCGAAAATTTATAAAGAATTTCGCTAATATTGCTAAACCCCTCACAGAATTAACGAAAAGCAAAAAAACATTTCTCTGGACTAATGACACTAATCTAGTCTTCCGATTTCTTAAGAAATGTTTTACAACAGCTCCTATACTCATTTATCCAAACCCAGAACTTCCATTTGTATTGGAGGTGGATGCCTCTCATTATGCAATAGGTGCAATCCTCTCCCAGCGACCAACACCACAAGAACCATTACACCCTATTGCTTACTACTCTCGTGTTCTAACTGTCTCCGAACTTAACTATCATATAGGAGAAAAAGAGTTATTGGCAATGAAATCTGCTCTAGAACACTGGAGACACCTTCTAGAAAGTACTGAAGTTCCAATACAGTTTTATACCGACCACAGGAACCTCCAGTACTTGAAGACCCACCGCACTTTAACTGCCAGACAAGTTAGATGGAGTCTATTTTTCTCGGGATTCCACTATAACATAATCTACAGGCCAGCCTCTAAGAATATCAAAGCTGATATCCTTTCCAGACTCCCAGAAAAACCAAATATTCCAAACCAATACGGAACTATAATCCCAGAAAACTGTTTCCAAGAAAACCTAGGCTTGGCCTTTAACGATGACTCTCGTGTCAAGACGGAACAACTAAAGGATTCATCAGTTCCAAAGACATTGCTAACCAAAGGAACTGATGGACTCTTCTACAAATTCGAAAAACTCTATATACCTCCTTCCCTCAGGTTGGAAATTCTTAAAAGTATGCATGACTCACAATTAACAGGACACCCTGGAGTTCAAAGGACCATAGAACTCACTAAAAGGTCCTACTGGTGGCCAAACATGATTTCTGAAATTAGAAATTATGTACAGACATGTGAGATTTGTACAACTTGTAAACATGAAAAAACTAAACCAGTTGGTTACCTACTATCCCTTCCAATTCCTGAAAAGCCTTGGACACATATAGCGGCTGACTTTATTGTTGAACTGCCAAAATCCAACAATAACAACACCATATTGGTTGTTGTAGACCTTTTCTCTAAAATGTCTCATTTTATCCCGTTCCAAAAATTGGCCACCTCCATGGAGACTGCAACCCTTTTGATCAACAATGTAATAAAATTACATGGACTCCCTCTTTCCATAACCACTGACAGAGGTAGCCAATTTACTTCCCGGTTATGGAGAGATCTTTGTGCCTCCCTAGGCATTGAAAGGCGTTTGAGCACGGCTTACCATCCTCAAACAAATGGGCAATCTGAGAGGACTAACCAGTGGCTAGAAGAATACCTCAGATGTTTCACAACTCAAAATCAAGACAACTGGGCATCTCTACTACCCTTCGCAGAATTTGCACATAATAATGCTTATCATTCTTCAATTAAAACCACTCCATTCTTCGCAAATTATGGATACCACCCGGTTTTTCACGTCAATCCTCAACAAGAAAGTCTTTGTCCAGTGGTGAACGATACAACCAACAGTATTGCAGAAGCTTTTTCCATATTAGCAGGGAATATTAAACATGCCCAAGACAGACAAAAAACTTATTACGACCTCAGAAGGAGACCAGCTCCTAATTATATGATTGGTGACCTAGTCTGGTTATCCACTAGAAACCTTCGCCTCTCAACGCCCTCTAGGAAGTTAAACAAGTTCTATATTGGACCTTTTCCGATCAAGGCTGTTATTAATTCCAAAGCTGTTACCCTGGATCTACCGGACTCTTATAAGATTCATCCCACCTTTCATGTCAACTTGTTGAAACCATATAAAGAACTGAGGGAACGTTCAAACTCACTTCCCATTCAACTTCCTGTCTCTCCTGATAATGAGTTTGAAGTGGAAAGTATCCTGGACTCTAGGAAAGTTTCAGGTCGTTTACAGTACCTGGTGCACTGGAAGGGCTACCCTTCGGAAGAAGACTCTTGGGAACCCTCTGTTAATTTGTCAGCTCCTCGACTGGTTTCCCTCTTTCATCGGAGGAATCCACTTCGTCCTCATCCTTGAACCCCGGTGTGGTTCATTTTGAGGGGGCCCTCTGTAACATACTCTGTTCCTTTAACAGCCGTTCCTCCTAGCCTCCTTTTCACTCACCTTCCCCCTTATAAGGCACACCCACATAACCTTCATTGCTTGGTATTGAAGGTAATACTGCTCTGTCAAGCCTCTCTGAATCTAAGCTGAATCTTGTTTAAGCATATCCAGTATCATCACGAAGACGCTGCTCCGCTCTCACTTCCAGCTGATCGGAGGTGACGTCACCTCAGCTGCTGCCTGACACTTCCGTGTACGCCAGATACACGCTACCTGCCACAGATCTATCAGCTGCTTTGTCAAGGTACCATCCAAACTTGCCTTATTAATCTTACCTGTCATGAACACTTGCACTCATATCCTTTGCCAACGCTTGGTAAGGTTTATAATTCAAAATTCAGACAATCTTATAATTTTTCATTTATTATGCGCAATGTATTTTTTCTCTTGCTAGCAATATTGAGAGTCATATTCATTCTTACTGTTCTAATATGTTTATGTGTGGACAACATTAGCAACAAGACAATGTTAATGTGTTTGCATAGAACTATAATATATTTTTCCAACATTCAAGCAGTATAGAGTTAAGTCTGCCTCTAGACTGCTAGAAATTGGAAACACACCTATTTTTAATTGCTAGCAACCCAGTTGCTAATCAATGAGCAGAAAAGTAACATCTTTATTTTTCTGGAATTATTACACTCACGGCCATCATCGATGAGATGACTCAACTCTTGTTTAAAACGATAGGAGGGATTAAAATCAAGTATCTTATACTGGGCCAGGTCTGTTAGTTGTCATACTGCCTCTTGGACAAAAAAGCTCCTGTCCATCACTACAACAGACTCGCCCTTATCAGCCGACCTGATTACCAACTGCTTATTTTCTTTCAAAAGTTTAAGTGTAGTTAACTCAATAGTGGTTAGATTTTTATGTTTTCCTTTTTGAACCGTGTATGCAAGTTTAGTAAGGTCATTTTCTATTCTTTTGTGGAACTTTTCTAGAACATTACCTCTAGTCTGGATTGGATAGAATCTGGAGGCACTCGATAGAACAGGACCTTTTACTTTAGTGCTAAGGTTAAAATTTTCAGACTCGATTGCCCCTTCAGCATATAGTGTCTCTAAAGTCTCTAAATCCCAGGCTTCTTGGAATGTTAGAGGTGTGTCTCTCTCTGCTAAACTGTGATCTATGTTACCAGATCTAGAACTATCCTCAATGGATGGATTGTTAAAGTATTTCTTGAGGGTAAGATTCCTAATCAATTTGTTTACGTCCACCAGTGTTTGGAATAGGTTAAAGTTTTCTGCTGTGCATCCAACATTGTTTAGGTCCCCAGTTTTGTCTCATAGCTTATTTCATTATCCTGTTTCTACTATTTATATATATATATATATATATATATATATATATATATATATATATATATATATGTATATGTATATGTATATATATATATATATACATATATATATATATAGCTATTTACATTTTTATTTGATCATTTGTTTTCCCTTATTAAATTACACAAATTCATTTTCTCAGAATAGTTTTTCAAGATTCAATATATAAGGTTGGCCTAAAGTAGGAAACAATGTATTAGAATATGTATTCAATGTTGCCATTTATATGTACGTTGTATCCATATCTTACTTAGTCTTTATGTTCCGTTGTCTTCGATATTATAACTCAAAGATATATTCCCTTAGTAAGTAAATCTAATTTTTATGAATCCAATAGATCATGTGCTTTACTCACAAATGATCATACATGATTATGAATCTTTGCACTCTATTTGGCAATTTGATGTATAAATTGAACTATATTTACCATCTGATGTTTTATGTTAAGGTCTATTATTCTCAGTTTTTTCAGCAGTGAAAGTGTTTTAAAACTCATTATTTTGTTAAAGTGAGATATTGCTTATTTATAGTTGCATCTTAAATTGTAACTGCTTTGAATAGTTGCAACTTTTTGCAATAATGGGTGTGTTTAGAGCTCCACTCCAAGAAGAGGTGTGTGTTTTTTAACCCAATCAGTATGCCCCTACAGGTATAAATGGCCAATGGGAATCTGAGACTGTAGCTACGATTACGGCCTTTTGAGCCGAAACGCGTCAGCAGACAGTCCTTGGAGTGGAGTTCTCACCACTCACATTGCCACTTGATTCACATCATTTGTTACACTTCTTTTGCAAAAGAGATTTTTATGAATTCTACAATAAAGTTTTCCTTTATCAACACCTGTGGCTACGAGTGCACCTTTACTTTGTGCTGTCTGGTTAATAAATGTAGGTAGGTGGCGGCGATGTTAGGAACGGCAGATTAGGGATTAATAATATTTAACTAGTGTTTGAGAAGCGGGAGTGCAGCGGTTTAGGGGTTAATATGTTTATTCTAGTGGTGGCGATGTTGGGAGCGGCAGATTAGGGGTTAATAATTTTATTTTAGTGTTTGCGTTGCAGGAGGGCCTCGGTTTAGGGGTTAATAGGTAGTTTATGGGTGTTAGTGTACTTTTTAGCACTTTAGTTAAAAGTTTTATGCTACAGCTTTTCATAACTACTGACTTTAGAATGCATTACGAATCTTGCGGGATAGGCTGTACCGCTCACTTTTTGGCCTAAAAAAAAAACTTGTAATACCGGCGCAATGGAAGTCCCATTGAAAAAAGACTGTACGCAAATTGCGTAAGTTGATTTGCGGTAAGGCCAAAAAAGTGTGCGGGACAGCTGTACCTACAAGACTCGTATTAGGAGCGGTAGGAAAAAAGCAGCGTTATGAGGCTTAACACTGCTTTTTTACTCATAACGCAATGTAATCTAGCCGAATGTGAATTAAACAAATGTCTGATTTGCAGAAAGCAATTTGTCATGTCATATAAAGGGCTAGTTTACAAGTGGTGTGCTAATGTTAGCGCGGGACACGATAACGGTTGCACTCAAGCAGAGTGTGAAACTTAGGCATTCTATAGAATGCCTAGCCTAGCCTATTTTCAGCAAAGTATGAAATTAAAAAATAAAACAAGAGAGAAACAGGGCGCAACCCCTCTAAGTGTAATATGTATGTTACAAACAATTTTATTAAATATCACACGAATTTACACTCACAAATTAGAACCTCAAACATATGATGTATGATAGGCGCACTGGGGAACAGCTTTTAGGTCTCTCAAGGCACAATGTATGCAGCTTTCATATACAGCTCACTCGGTCTGGAGGTCTGGTGTGTATGTATCAAAACATCCGTGTCAAAACAAACTCCACTCACAGTCCCGGTTTAACATATGTCCTGTTACCGTCCCCAATTAAAGAAATTCCATATGCACAGTTCAAGTAAATGATAAAAACAAATACTGTATTGTATAGATACCACCACGCTGAATCCTCAATCAGTTAATCCACAAGTTTGAAGCCGTCTCCTTGCGATTACTGTGTCGGGTAGCGTGATGACGTAATGCGGTGGGTTGTGCCTTGAGAGACCTAAAAGCTGTTCCCCAGTGCGCCTATCATACATCATATGTTTGAGGTTCTAATTTGTGAGTGTAAATTCGTGTGATATTTAATAAAATTGTTTGTAACATACATATTACACTTAGAGGGGTTGCGCCCTGTTTCTCTCTTGTTTTATTTTTTATAGTTTATCCGGTCACCAGAACTGTGTTATAATGGTTGCAGCAACCCAGTGAAGTTTATATGTGAAAATACCCTCCTGAAAATCGGATGTTGATTCACAAACATATATCCTTTTTTTATTGTTGTATTTGATGTATATTCTCACATAATTTTAAGCCTGTTTTTTTGTGAGCATTTGTGTGGAGTGTGGGGCGCTTTTTAATTGTTTGTTCAAAGTATGAAATTAGCTTATTTCATTCTGATTTTATGATTTTGATGTGCACTAATAGTGCTTCCATATTCAAACTGCTCTTTCAGTCTGTATATTGGGGACTAATCCCATAAACTGCACCCTCAGTTTCACAGGGACTAATTATCAAGCCTGTACCACTTTTTATTTATGTTACAGAATTGCCTCATCTCTTGTCCTGACATCTCATCACTGAAATTGTTCCTCCCTTTAGACTGAAGGACCATATGGTCCTGGCACTGACCCGTCTGACTGGTGGCTCCTCTTTGCACTGGTTACCATTGCCTGTTGTGACCATCTCTGAGAGCCCCTTCAGCCTTGTGCTGTACTAAATATTTTTGTATCATTATTTTTTATTGCACACTTTGCTTTTCAGTGTGCCCTGCAACCGTACCCTGGGATTTCTATATCCCTTGAACCCCCAAAAAGAGAATAACCGCTTTTCAAGATGAGGGCAGAATGTGTGTTTTTACAGTATTGAAAGGGTTTTGCACCTAAAAGAAGTTCATCACTAACTGTCATTTTATTGATGCGATAGTTAATGAGGCATCATATTCCAAATGCAATTCCTGGTAAATTCATTGATGAAAATGAAGCACCACAGCAATATGCAGATTCAATTCTTAAAATCTGTGGCAAAATAGATTTAATTTCACACATGCCTAAAACAAACCTGGCATTCTATAGACTGCTTAGGAAATGTATAAAGATGAGTTTATTATATACATTGCCTGGAAGTTTAAGGTATTCTATACAATTCCTAGGCATTTTATAGATTGCCTGAGTTTCACACTTGGGGGGCGATTTAACAAATGTCGGACGGACATGATCTGCTGTAGCAGATCATGTCCGCCAGACATCGTTAAATGCCGACAGCATACACGGTCGTCATTTAACATTATACAAGCATTTCTAGTGAGATGCTTTTGCATTGCCGCCCCCTGCACATTCACACCCAATTGGCCTCTAGCAGGAGGTGTCAATCATCCTGATCGTATCTGGTCAGGATGATTGCTGTTCGCCACTTTAGAGGTGCTAAATGTGTTACTATTATGTTCTAATTAGCTGATCACCTTATGATTAGCGTTTTGTGATGAATAGTGAACTGTGATCCTTTAGTAGATTAACATATTTGTATATAAAGTTTATTGTAAAAAGTCAGATGTTTCTTCTTTAAATATTCTGTGGACTCAATAGCTTATGTGAAGCAACAGGTCACCCTGTAAATTAACTGGTTGTTAAAAAGTATCACAATCTGCTATGGACAGTATTCTCCCTGGGTTAAGTATAACAATAATTTATTTTTCTTGTGGCCTAGAGGGAAAATGTAAAACTCTCCATATGCTTTAAATAATATTTTTTCAACTAATGTGTTATGTCATTATAATTATTTCACATTTCCCGAGCAGCAAAAATAATTTTACTACATTTCATTGGCTCCATTGTGTCTTCCCATTGTGGAAATGGTACCCCCATAAACTCTCTTCCAAAAATAGGTACAGGGAAGGAAAGTATGTGATCCAATCTGGAAAAAAAATGTAATTGAACTGTGAGATTGTTATAGGATGTGCATGAATGTATCATGACGAAAAATCCTCAGACACCTAGAGCTCTGGGAAATGGGAGGTAATAAGTAAATATAAGGATATGAAAACCTGTATGCTTCCCCTTAACTGCGTGGACTTTTCATGCCTAATTTCGGTTCATCCGAAATTAGTTTCCCAGAATATTTGTTGGCTGCACTTTTTGGTATTTGTTTCAACAGGGAATTTTAGTTTAACATTTACATTTGTTTTCATTCAAATGTAAATATTCAAAGATAAAGTCTAAAAGTTTACCTTTAGCTAGAATACTTAGCTTAACGTGCTCTGGAGAGCTTGCTAACCTGATCCTATTCTTGCCAAAGCCGCGACCCCGCTAACACCGGGCTTAACAATCTTGTTTCCCATGACCTTCACTAACTTTAGTGCAGGTCCTGAGAGTGAGTTTGCTTACCCTCCTGTTAGCGCGAACAAAGCTCTGGCTAGAAGAAGATTGGGTTCGCTCGCTCCACAGAGCATTTTTAGGTAAGTATTAATCCCTTAAAAAATTAAAAGAAAGCGAATGAATACTGATTTTCATCAGTAGTTTTTTGTTTCAATTTTCTTTGGTGCCTTCATTCAGATATTCATTTTGTTAAAAAGAAAACGAACATACGAATTTTGGATTTCAACTGAAAAAAAAAGAATGCACATCTCTCTTACTTATGAGACCTATATGGTTCAGATTCAGCATTCAATATACTTGAACAGTTAAAGAGATACTAAACCCACATTTTTTCTTTTGTGATTTAGATAGAGTATGCAATTTTAAGCAACTTTCTAATTTACTCCTATTATCAATTTTTCTTTGTTCTCTTGCTATCTTTATTTTAAAATCAGGAATGTAAAGGAGCCAGCCCATTTTAGGTTCAGCACCCTGGATAGCACTTGCTTATTGGTGACCACATTCAGACAACCAATAAGCAAGTGTAACCCAGGTTCTTTACATTCCTGCTTTTTAAATAAAGATAGCAAGAGAACGAAGAAAAAATGATAATAGGAGTAATTTTAAAATTGCATGCTCTATCTGAATCATGAATGAAAAATTTTGGATTTAGTATCCCTTTAAGACACTGTTTTTAAAATTTTGGGAAAATGTGCTTATTTTAGCAAATATCATTAGTAAGTGAACAGGGAGTGTACTTTGAATAGACCATCACACATTTTGAATCTGCTGGGGCCTCTATATTTAGTATTCAATAGATAATTCTAAAGTATGACATGTTTTGCACACAAATACACAATTTAAGCTTCCAACAAATTATTACAATTATTATATTTTATCCAAAAAAGGTTGTTGTTTTTTTCCGAAAATTTTAATTAGTGGATTGTCGTAGTGCAAGTCAGAAAAACAATATTTTCTATGCAAACATTCATGTGTTCTTATCTGAATAAAAAAACAAACAAAACAAGTAGCAGACATAAAAATGTATTTTATTAAAAGTGCTTTTGTAGCTAAAAGAGAGTCAGTGTTAATAACAGACATATTGTTATTTTCACCTTGATTGGTATTAGGCTTGAAGAAAACTTGACTTCCAACTCATGCATTTTAACATTATTACACTCTTTTCTCATTCACATTACAAATATCAGTGTATAGTTTTCTCAAAAAAGGGAGACGTCTGTTTTTATTTTTTTATATACAGACCTCACATTAGAATGAGTAAAATAGCTGTAATCCCTAAAGGTAACCAATAAAGGCATAGCATTGAGATAGAAGATTTAAACAAATTATTGAAACAAATGACATACTTACTTCATTGTATCCCAGTTTAAAAAATTACAATTAATCACTGATATTTTGTTGATTTGTTTTCCTTGTAGCAGATCTTTAAATGCATATTTGTTGGATTAGATTAGAATATGGTCAGTGACTGAGCAAACAACAAAAATCTACCAGAGTTTGTAGAACTTACTAAAATAATAATGTAATATATATGGGATATATAGTTTTATCTTATATTTATGACACCATTTTTTGTTATGATGAACTTTCATAGTAATATTTGAGAGCAACAAATAAAGTAAAATATGGATTAAAGGGATAGGAAAGTCAAAATTAAAATTGCAGGATTCAGATAGAGCGTGTCACTTTAAGACACTTTTAAATTCCCATCTATTTTCAAGTGTGCTTTGTTCTATTGATATCCCTTGTTGAAAGAGAATACACAGATATCCTACACTAGTGGAAGCTAGTTGCTGATTGGTGCCTGCACACATTTGTCACTTGTGATTGGCTAACTAGATGTGGTCAGCTAGCTGCCAGTAATGCAATGATGTTCATTCAGCAAAGGATAACAAGAGAATGAAGCAAATGTTATAATACAAGTTAGAAAGTCGATTAAAATTGTATGTTCTATCCAAATCATGAAAGAAAATGTGGTTTTTCTGTCCCTTAAAGTTATTAAGTTAAGAAAAAATTAAAAAAACAAACTGTAAAAAGTGAACTTGTATAATATAGATATAAAAAAATGTATTATTCTGTTGTTGCTTACATTGATTAGATGCCATTTAAAGAACAAAAGCCAAAAAAAAGTAACAAACAATGATACCTTATTAGGATCGCAAAAATGTCTTGTATATTACAAACAAGAATAATATTAGAACATATGTACAACCATATCTTGGTTTACTGTATTTCAAGGACACTTAAGGGGACATGAAACCCAAAAACTTTCTGTTATGATTCAGAAAGCTGCAGTAAGAGAAAGTGGAGGCTGTTTCCTTAAAATAATTTCTTTATTCTTTAAGTTTAAAATCGGCAAAACACAGCAAGGATAGGATATGGTGTAGAAGGCGCAGCACAGTCTGGCTTACGCGTTTCGGATGAAATCCGTAGTCATAGCCTACTGTGCTGTGCTCCACACCTGTTTAAAACTAGTTAAAACAAATGTGATTGGTGCAGCTAGCCCCCAGTAGTGTATTGCTGCTTCCTCAATAAAGAATACAAAGAGAATGAAGCAAAATTCATAGTAGAAGTTGTATAAAATTGTATGATTCTTTCTGAATCATACAAATGTAAGAGAAGGAAACCCAGAATATGGTAAGCAGCCTATAATATATTAACAACAAAAGGTATCTAATAAAGTGCAAGGTGCTAAATTGAAACTACAAAGTTCCTTGGTGTATCACTCATTCACTCGCTCCAGCGTGGACAATGGAGATCTCACTCACCCAATCCAATGGAGAAGGCGGGTATCGCCATTCGCGGCTGTAGGTTCTATCCGGACGCCTCTAAGGGGGCACGGCCCAATCCCGGCCAATGGAACACACTCTGGAACGAGGCAGAGATCCCTTGCTCCGCCTCAACTTATTCCAGACACTTGTTCCTCCGATAGAAAACAGTATCCCTCCGCCAGTGACGTAGCGAAAAACAGTTCCTGCTTGCAAAAGGGAACTGCCAAATGTAGGACAGCACACAATGCACTCCTTATTGAAGTGTATAAGCTCGTGATGCACAGCGGGAAACAGCCAAACTCCGGACAATAACAGCTGCAGTAAGAGAAAGTGGAGGCTGTTTCCTTAAAATAATTTCTTTATTCTTTCAGTTTAAAATCGGCAAAACACAGCAAGGATAGGATATGGTGTAGAAGGCGCAGCACAGTCTGGCTTACGCGTTTCGGATGAAATCCGTAGTCATAGCCTACTGTGCTGTGCTCCACACCTGTTTAAAACTAGTTAAAACAAATGTGATTGGTGCACACATAAAAACAACGCCTTCAAGTTTTAACCAATACCAACAGTGTATAAAATTAACCCACTGGTGTCAGGACCGCACCTTATAATGCATAACATTAGCTAATACAATCGTAATACACACACTGCAATAATTATGTGCAAAACCAATATTGTAGTATACTATTGTAAACAAAATATCCAATACTGAGGATTAGTAAATAATCATAATGTTGTTGAAAAATTCTATTGCCCAAATCCTGCGCATAGGGGACTCTATTAGTAAATCCTCAATATGAAAGAATCAAATCATCCTTCCTATCCTGTCTAATGCACTGGTGGACAACAGAATTCAAATCGTACACATATTAAAAAATGTACCACAATGAATGGATATCGGTTGACAAAATAAATGAATGTATTAACAAATTAATAAACATGCAATAAGTAAATAATTCTTAAGGGGAGAAACCTATCAAATACTAGGTGAAATAAAGATATCTTAACAAAATGACATCATACTGTATCAGGTGGGAAACAACTAGCTAACAAATGGTGCCTCCCCATATAGTAATATATAATATGATATGATACAGGTTAAGCACACTTGACGCAGTGTCGCTCTATTCAAGTATCCCACACTCTAAAGGGATAGAGGCTATTGCCTTTTTTCTGGAACATAATACTGATTACTCTGATGATTTCATTAAATACATTTTGAAGGTTACACTTTTTCTTTTGTCGCATAATTTTTTCAAATTTGAGGATGTTTTCTATCTCCAAAGATGTGGTACCGCCATGGGGGCCAAATTTGCTCCCTCCTTTGCAAATCTTTTTCTAGGCTGGTGGGAGTTTTACCACATCTTTGGAGATAGAAACCCCTACAGGAAATGTATCTCCTTTTATAGGAGATACATAGATGATCTTCTTTTCATCTGGTCGGGTAATCAATCTGACATTCAGGGATTCATTGACTATCTGAATCAAAATGACATTGGACTTAGCTTCACTTTTGAAGCGAGTCAGAGTTCAATTAACTATTTGGATATCACATTGGAGGGTAGCTCCGATGGCAAAATACTTTCCAGGATTTTCAGAAAATCCATTTCAGGGAATTCCTTACTTTTAGGAACAAGCTGTCATCCAAGACATGTTCCCTTTGCTATTGCAAAAGGTGAATATACACGAATCAAAAGGAACTGTACCTCTAATGAGGATTTTTGTAAGGAGGCAGAAAAATTAGAGATGAGACTAAAGGAAAGAAAGTATCCCAAAAAAGTGATCAAAAGGGCAAAGGAATCTGTACAAGTAATACCAAGAGAGAGTTTATTAAAAACAAAGAATAAGCACAGTACAACCAAACAGGGAATTACTTTTGTTACAACACATAGTACCCAATATCCACAGGTATGTGAGATTATTAGGAAACATTTTCCAATATTGAAGGCTGAGGACAAATTGGTTGATACAGTCCGGCAAGGACTTAGATGTGCCTATAGAAAAAGCCCCACTTTGGGCTCTATTCTTTCGCCAACCTTGTTAAAAACTGATAAAGATGATAAAGGATCATGGCTGATACATACTGGGATGTATAGATGCGGTCACAGGAAGTGCAAGCCCTGTGATTATGCCAAGGTGACTAAGGAATTTGTGAGTGCAAAAACGAAGAAAAGTTACAAAATCAATTTGTGTATGAATTGTAAAACAGAATCGGTAGTCTATATGATTGAATGCACATTGTGCCAGATTCAATATGTGGGACTCACCTCTAGAGACTTGAACTCTAGGATTAGGGAACATCTCTCCTCTTTCTCTACTAAGAGATCCACGACTCCAATAGTACAATGATAATAACCTTAAAGGATTTACATGGTGTGCGATTGAGAAAGTTTCTAGACCTGCTAGGGGGGGCAATTTGGACCAATTGCTCGCTAGACGCGAAGCCTTTTGGATTTTCACCTTGGGCACTCGGGTGCCAGAAGGTTTAAATTCAAGATATGATGTAATGAACCTGTGGGAATGAATAGTATGGTATCTCTCAATACATTTACAAACAGATCTCCTTGTTGATTAGAGTGTAAGACACATCGGGTGGTCAAGTGTGCTTAACCTGTATCATATCATATTATATATTACTATATGGGGAGGCACCATTTGTTAGCTAGTTGTTTCCCACCTGATACAGTATGATGTCATTTTGTTAAGATATCTTTATTTCACCTAGTATTTGATAGGTTTCTCCCCTTAAGAATTATTTACTTATTGCATGTTTATTAATTTGTTAATACATTCATTTATTTTGTCAACCGATATCCATTCATTGTGGTACATTTTTTAATATGTGTACGATTTGAATTCTGTTGTCCACCAGTGCATTAGACAGGATAGGAAGGATGATTTGATTCTTTCATATTGAGGATTTACTAATAGAGTCCCCTATGCGCAGGATTTGGGCAATAGAATTTTTCAACAACATTATGATTATTTACTAATCCTCAGTATTGGATATTTTGTTTACAATAGTATACTACAATATTGGTTTTGCACATAATTATTGCAGTGTGTGTATTACGATTGTATTAGCTAATGTTATGCATTATAAGGTGCGGTCCTGACACCAGTGGGTTAATTTTATACACTGTTGGTATTGGTTAAAACTTGAAGGCGTTGTTTTTATGTGTGCACCAATCACATTTGTTTTAACTAGTTTTAAACAGGTGTGGAGCACAGCACAGTAGGCTATGACTACGGATTTCATCCGAAACGCGTAAGCCAGACTGTGCTGCGCCTTCTACACCATATCCTATCCTTGCTGTGTTTTGCCGATTTTAAACTGAAAGAATAAAGAAATTATTTTAAGGAAACAGCCTCCACTTTCTCTTACTGCAGCTGTTATTGTCCGGAGTTTGGCTGTTTCCCGCTGTGCATCACGAGCTTATACACTTCAATAAGGAGTGCATTGTGTGCTGTCCTACATTTGGCAGTTCCCTTTTGCAAGCAGGAACTGTTTTTCGCTACGTCACTGGCGGAGGGATACTGTTTTCTATCGGAGGAACAAGTGTCTGGAATAAGTTGAGGCGGAGCAAGGGATCTCTGCCTCGTTCCAGAGTGTGTTCCATTGGCCGGGATTGGGCCGTGCCCCCTTAGAGGCGTCCGGATAGAACCTACAGCCGCGAATGGCGATACCCGCCTTCTCCATTGGATTGGGTGAGTGAGATCTCCATTGTCCACGCTGGAGCGAGTGAATGAGTGATACACCAAGGAACTTTGTAGTTTCAATTTAGCACCTTGCACTTTATTAGATACCTTTTGTTGTTAATATATTATAGGCTGCTTACCATATTCTGGGTTTCCTTCTCTTACATTTGTATGATTCAGAAAGAATCATACAATTTTATACAACTTCTACTATGAATTTTGCTTCATTCTCTTTGTATTCTTTATTGAGGAAGCAGCAATACACTACTGGGGGCTAGCTGAGCACATCAGTACACCAATAATATGTGATATATATATATGTTCAGCCACAAATCAGCAGTTAGCTGCCAGCTCCGGAGCCTATCTAGGTATACATTGCAATAAAGTATTCAAAGAGAACAAAGCAAATTGAGTTGTTTAAAATACTATGCTTTTTCTGAATTAAGAAAAGAATATTTTTGGGTTTCATGTCCCTTCAAAGGGAAAAAAAAAACAGATGACAGAATTTTGTTACATAGATATTTCATCTGTTTTGCTGGAGTCTGTAGCCATTAATAAAATAATTGAAACAATTACTAGGATCTTGTTATCTAGGAAGACTACTGTGGACATAAAACTTAGTGATAGCTACTTCTCCTTTAAGAGAATCATTCCAAATGATACTGGAATGGAGAAATAATACATAATAGCGTATTGTTTGAACTTGTTATTCATATAATACTGCACACATTTGCAGTTTGTGATGGACATTTTGCAACCTGTACCATATATTAGTTTGAGACATGTATGGGTCTGGATGAAAGGCTAATGAAAGTGATAGTTGGAATGATAACATATATATTACCACCAGTTTTCCCTCTAAGGTCAGATTTTAAGAGTGGCCCAGCAGTGAAACAGTTAATTAGTGAACCACATCCTGCAAACACTACGCAATGCAGACAGCAAGGTATGATTACCTTATGAACTGTTTCACTGCTGGGCTGCTCACAAAATCTGGCCTTAGAGGGAACACTGATTACCACCAATTATTATACCATTAAATATTTTATTCAAGCACAAATTTAACCTTAAAGCTATAGCTATACAGATGTTTCTTAAAGGCATATGAAACCTAAAAAAAAAAATATTTTCTGATTCAGAGCATACAATGTTAAAAAAGCTTCCAATTTACTTCTATTATCACATTTCTTCATTCCTATGTTATTCTTTGTTGAAGAAATACCTAGGTAGATACCTGAAACACTACATTGCAGGAAATAGTGCTGCAATCTAGAACTCTTGCAAATGGATACAATTTTTACACAACTGCTGCCATTTAGTGCTCCAGACACACTCCTGAGCTTATGTCCCTGCTTTTCAATAAAAGATACCAAAGAAAACTTGATATTAAAAGTAAAATAGAAAGTTGTTGAAAACCGCATGCTCTATCTGAATCATGAAAGAAAAATGATGGGTTTCATATCCCTTTAAAAATGTTTTCCAAAAATTTTAATCTCAATTTCGCATTTATAGGGCTTGGTATCAAAAGGGACAGTAAAGTTAAAATTAAACTGTCATGATTCAGATAGAGCATGCAATTTTAAACAAATTTTCATTTTTTAATATGCGTCTGTTATATTTTTTGCTGTATTCTCTTAGCATCCTTTGTTGAAAAGCATAGCTAGGCAGGCTCAGGAGCAGCAATATACTACTGGTAGTTAGTGGCTGATAAACGGATGCAATATATGCCTCTTGTCATTGGCTCACCCCATGTGTTATGCTAGCTTCCAGTAGTGCATTGTTGCTCCTTCACCAAGGGATATCAAGAGATTGAAGCAAATTTGTTAAAGGGACAGTCTACACCAGAATTGTTATTGTTTTAAAAGATAGATAATCCCTTTATTACCCATTCCCCAGTTTTGCATAACCAACACAGTTATATTAATATACTTTTAACCTCTGTGATTATCTTGTATCTAAGCCTCTGCAAACTGCCCCTTTATTTCAGTTCCTTTGACAGAATTGCAGTTTAGCCAATCAGTGCCTGCTCCCAGATAACTTCACGTGCACAAGCACAGTGTTATCTATATGAAATACATGAACTAACACCCTCTAGTGGTGAAAAACTGTTAAAATGCATTCTGAAAAGAGGTGGCCTTCTAGGTCTAAGAAATTAGCATATGAACCTCCTAGGTTAAGCTTTCAACTAAGAATACCAAGAGAACAAAGCAAAATTAGTGATAAAAGTAAATTGGAAAATTGTTTAAAATGACATGCTCTCTCTGAATCATGAAATTTTATTTTGGCCTAGACTGTCCCTTTAATATAAGTAAATAGAATCATGAAAAAATAGGTAAGTTTCATGTGTCTAAAATGTATTTATTCTCATTCTGATACAATTCTGTATAATATATGCTGTTTGAATACTTTATGGAATTTCTCCCTAAATTATACTAACATAACATATAACATCATACCTTAAAGCATTTATTCATTGTGTTACAATATTTGCTACTGAAGGTAACTCCTGAAAGATGTTTTCTATCATGATTCTTGTTCCAAAGAAAGTTCTTTAAATATGTTTGCCCTTGTTGAAGGAAGAGACAATATTTCTTTGATCTCCTTTACTTTGTTTTGCAAAGCCTTCAGCTCCCTTTGTAGAGCAGTCTGTATGGAGAGGTCTTTGAATTTATTCCCTGCAGGAAAGAATATATCAACTTATATGGTCTATAATAAATCAATACAATCAAAAACCTGTGGGGAAAAAAAGGTTAAGGTTTTCAGAAAGATCAAATATAGTCACCTTCATTTTGGCCACCGTTTATATCAAAAAGAATTATGTTCATCAAAAATATATATATTTCATTTCATGTAGAACTGTTATAGAGAAATACTGCATAGTGTCACAAGACATTAGAAGAATCTGTACAATAGTACATAGTGTATATATTATCTCTGAGGAACATCCAGCATGGAAATTAGCATAGTCTGTGAAGTGTTGCTACTGCAACAACAGTAATCTAATAGTAAATTGTACTGCAAGAGAACCAGTGATGCAACTCCATCATATAGTGTCAACGGTGTGGCGTCCTTATGTTGTAAGGCCTCAGAATTGGCCGTCAGTATCTGTTTCAGAAGGCAATGGCAAATGGGCTCCCATACGTCTTCCATCTACAGCTGAACACTGAAGTTGCTATTTCTAATTGGATTGGATCTTCAGCAACTAATGTTCATCCAAGACATTCCATCTACTTGTATCCTTCAGTTTCAATATTCATTTCAATTCAACATAACCCAGGTGCGCAATGCAAAGCAGTCTTCAAATCACATAAGCACCTGAATGGATGCTGCTGGCAACATTTGAAGTTTAGATTTATGTTCAAGTAGCAGCTGTGCTCATAATTTTGTGGCTATGTTATTCTCATTTTTTTCCACAGAAATCCCATCAGTCTGTTTTGTTTTGGATTGGGTTTCCTCTATATACTGCTGTACAGCCTTAAGTACAGCATTTTCCACCAGCCTTTTGCTCAGACTCACTAACTCGGCATCATCAGGCTCTCTCCCGTTCTTTTGACCTGTACACCACAACAAAAAATGAAGTTGCTATTAAAAATCTTCCTCTACAATGAATTCCAAAGTATAATAAACAAAGACTAAAATGCTTGAACACTTTCCTACAACTTTCCATCTATGTCTGCATTGCTTGTGAATGACTCATACAGTAAAGTATTCTGAAATGTTTACAGCAGTAAAAGAATTCACCATTGGTTACCTGGAATTAAATAGATACTTTCCTTTCTCATTTACCCCTAAAGGACACAGTTTCAGTTTCCTCAATTGTTCCATGACGGAATAATTCCATCATTGGTCATTAAGGGGTTAAAATAGTGATTGCTGCATATCAAAGGTATATGTTAATCACTTAAAAACAAATACAGGGACATTTCTGGTTTTGGTTGTCTCTCTGGGGGAACAACTATAAAAATGACTACAGCAAATTACCCAGGGGTTTTCATTTAACAGAAAAAATAGGGGTTTTTTACATTTCCTGGTGGGGGGAACACAACATTACAGTTTTACATTTCAATCAAGAGAAAGCTTGAGTGAAAAAGTAAACTCTTGGTTCCGCTTAATTTTTGGGGGGCAATTTCTCTTTTTTTATTATTTAAAACGATATATGACACATACAAATATCCTTAAGCTTTTGCATCCAATAATTTTCTATACATAAGCCAATCGCACAAAAAAACAAAAGCTCAGCTACAGGGGCATATTCATTAAGCTCCGTATGGAGCTTGATGCCCCGTGTTTCCGGCGAGCCTTCTAAAGACCGCTGCTCCATAACATGTCCGCCTGCTCTGAGGCGGCGGATAGAAATCGACAGAAATAAACCCGATTGAATACGATCGGATTAATTGACACCTTCTGCTAGCAGCCGATTGGCCGTGAATCTGCAGGGGTGGCATTGCACCAGCAGTTCACAAGAACTGCTGGTGCAATGATAAATGCCGACAGCGCATATTATCGGCATTTATCGATGTGCATCAGACATGATTCACTATATCGGATCATGTCCACTCGCACCATAATAAATAGGCCCCTTAAAGTCCTACTTCTGGTTATTTCTGTATGAGCTATAATACATGAGTACCATATCAAAGAAAAAAATACTGGCTTGTACATTGTACATTACAAACTGAGTTTAATTTCCCAATCAAATACATTTTATTAGGAATTTAATCTCTTGTATTATCTTTTTTTTTCCATAGAATTTCCAATATCTGGTATTGCAACTCCCACAATCCTTTGGTGCTAAATCACTATTGACATTGTCTTCACTTATTTTTGTAGCTATTTAAATCTATTGAGCATACTCAAAGTATATCAAAACAGGAGACTAATCTTTATAACTCAACAACCACTGCACTTGTTTACCAAATGAACAAGGGTTTCTAAACTGTAGTCATTGGGAGAATACTAACAGAATAGATTTAAATGATTTCACTGCTTAACAATTCAGCTGTTCAACAGTCCGAAAAGGTAAATACTTAGGGGTCGAATTATCAAGCTCTGAATGGAGCTTGATGCCCCTGTTTCCGCACAAGCCTTCAAGCTTGCCAGAAACAGTAGTTATGAAACAGCGGTCTAAAGACCGCTGCTCCATAACTTGTCCGCTGCCTCTGAGGCTGCGGTCTTCAATCCGTCCGATCCTAGACACCCCCTGCTAGCGGCCGTGAATCTGCAGGGGGCGGTATTGCACAAGCAGTTCATCAGAACTGCTTGTGCAATGGAAAATGCCGACAGCATATGCTGTTGGCATTTATCGATGTGCAGCGGACATTATACGCTACATTGTATCATGTCCGTCCGCACTTTAGTAGAATCGGCCCCTTAAAATCTTGTCTTCCCCAGGAAGGAGGACTGCTTCATTATAGAGACACAGAGCATAACCACAATCCAGTGGGTAATAAATGACAAACCATGATCTGAAGGTTTCACTACATTGCCTTTAGCAGCTGTGACGCCCCCTATACAATGACATTGGACTTTATCTTTTATATGGAACTGGAGCACAATCGGTCCAGCAGCAGAGGGAGGAGGGAGGCGGAGGAAGTGGAGTGGCCCTACAGTAAAAATAAATAAATAAAGGAAGAGGGAGTGATGGGGAGAAATTCCTTCACAAAAAGTGCGAATTGGGAGGGTGGGAGCTCTCCCTAAGGATCCAGAGGGGGGAGGTGGGGGGACCACTACATTACAGAATAAAAAAAAATGGCGGACAATAGTTAGAGGGGAGAGGGTTAAAAAGCTGTTTGGGAGGGATCAGGGAGGTTGGAGGGTAAGGGGGCATCCCACACTGCAGAAAATATTAAAACAAATAATAAATATTTTTTTTTAAAATCCTACCTGATTAACCCCTTTACCGCCAGGAATAATAAGTGTGGTGCGCAGCTGCAATTAGCAGTCTTTCTAATTACCAAAAAATAATGACAAAGTCTGCTATTTCTGAACAAAGGGGGCCTCAGAGAAGCTTTTACAACAATCTGTGCCATGATTGCACAAGCGGTATGTAAATAATTTCAGTGAGAAACCCAAAAGTTGTGAAAACATTAACAATTTTTTTAAATTTGAATGCATTTGATGGTGAAATGGTGGCATGACATATACCAAAATGGGCCTAGATCAATACCTTGAGTTGACCACTTAAAAATATATATATATAGTTTTGACAGGTAAATAAAAAAAAACAATGCTCTATTGCTGTTTAAATTGAGTGATAGAAAAAAAAAGGCTAAAAATGTTCCGGTATTTTGTGCAAGTTTTTCTCTGTAAGTCCAATTTATCAAACTCTTCTCCTCCCTTACGCACAAGAAAACCTGCAGTCAAGATTTATCAAGCAGTGGTCATCAGACCGCTGATTCCCTACTCTGTTCTCCCCCTCTTAGGTGGAGAATTTCAATCTTCCCGGTCTCGCTGCTTTGTGCTCATGTGCAACACCACCCCCTGCCCACGTACAGGAGGCGGGGTTGCACACAAGCACAAAGGAGCACTTGCGTGCAATGTTAAATTCTGGCAGTGGATTGCTGCATGCCAGCGGAGACACGGGCGAATATGATTCTATTTATAACCTTCCTACAGGAATAAGGTATACACTACATTTCAAGCCTTTGAAGAAAATAAATTTTTTATTTTGTTTTTCAATATGAAATATGATCATACACACTGAAACTCAGCCTTTCCCTTCTGCTGTCCTGCAGTGTTTTCCAAAAGCATTTATTTTATGTGACATAATATGATAAATTACAGCACTAATATTCAGTATAAGGAGTTTATTTTCAGAACAATGTGACCTTAGAGTAGTTACTAAATTTATTGTTGTTTTCCTCTTCTCACCGCAGGAAGCTATGAGCACAGAACAAATAAGTCAATCAATCTCAATTCATCTTTATACATAATTTTAGCCCATGGTAACACACTGCTATCTTTCTAATAAAAAAAACCCAGCATTAATAAGCATGAATAATAGAGTGTGTCAGCTAATGTATAGAAAATACATTTATAGAAATAAACTCATTTTTACAGAGTTTAAAGATTAAGGATAATGATGCGCTATTGGACATATCCCACAGATACATCTTTTTTTGCAGCAAGAAATATAACACATTTCATATGAAAATACTAAACAGCATTACTTTAGGATTAGTAGATAATATTATTTATAACATGCAGCTGAAACAAAGTCTTGAAATAAATATTTCCATTTAAAGATCACTTTGAGACTCAAGTAATGCTACTGCATATATTACATAAAAGCATTTAGTAAGATGTTTAAAGGGACTTTGTAGTTCAAACATTACATGCTCTAATTCATTAGAGCACATTATTAGAGCACTATTGATTTTTTTTAAGTCTATGTGATTAATCAATGCAAATGGGTTAAACACATGTTAAATTCCCATTCAGGAGATGCAAAGACCTGCTGTTCCCGAGCAGACAACGACAGTGAGCCAATCAGCAGTGGCCATTGCATGACCAGCTAATCATCAGCAGTTCCTACTCACGACCAGTAGTTAGCAGGGACGTGCACTCATAGGAGGCAGGGGAGGCAGTGTCTACCCTGCTATATGTGGCCAAAGCTTAATTAAATTTTAATTAAAACAAACAAAAAAAGTCCAAAAAAATATATTTCCCCCCCATGTAATGCTATGGAGAGGCAGGTACAGGAACGCTTCTCTCCATTGCAGTACATGGGTCAAAGGAAAAGCTGTACTGCAGCGCCACCTGTGTTCTGTCAATATATTAGCAGCAAAAATTTGGACCAATAGGAGGCACCCCTCTTGATGCCTCCTAGCAATTGAAGGATATATAGATTAATCAGGAGGAGGATGCAGTGAGCAGGGTCATATGACACAACTGGAACTGAGGTAACCTAAGAACAGATGACACCAAGCAGAAGAGTAAAGTATTATTCTACATCTCTTGTGATTCACAAATTGTGTTCAAATACAGCTCATTAACAGGGGGGACAGTAAGTGAGCATAACCCAAGCAGAAGAGTAAAGTAGTATTCTACATCTCTTGTGATTCACAAATTGTGTTCAGATACAGCTCATTAACAGGGGGGGGGGGGGACAGTAAGTGAGCATAACCCAATACTGACAGGAAGTCAAAGGGTCAATTCAAAATTAAATCCATAATTTAAAACCCAGAGTTTGAAGTTAAGTGTGCAGTGTCCACATTATTTAAATTAAAGTTTTTGACACTGAATATTGCTAAGCCTCCCTTTTTCATGGTTATTTGATTTAATTAGGTACAAACTCCATATATGTTATGTCTGTTCAGTCAGAGGATGCAGTATCTATTTTTATTTTTCTCTGTGTCTCCATTTATTTAAAGACTGCTGTTAACTTGTAATTCACAACTCAATTGAAAGCTGTTGCATTGTGTTTTTAATATGTGCTGCTTTTATACAAGTTTATATTAATAAAAAGGAGATAATGAGTCATTTAAAAAATATATGTAATTATTGCAGTTAAATGTTTTTAGAAACAATACCACTGTAAAGTAACTGGTTAAACACATAGTCAAAGGGAGACATTTAAAATTAAACTTTTATGATTGAGGTAGAGCATGCTATTTTAATAGACTTTTCTAGTTATTTATATTTTGAGAATTAGCATCAACTGTTACTGGCCCCATGTCAGCAAATCAAATTAGTTTTTGAAAGGAACATGAAAGTCATAATTACATTTCCATAATTCAGATAGAAATTGCACAAACAAATAAATAAATAAACTTTCTATTTTACTTTTATTATTATGTACTTCATTCTTTTGGTATCCTTTGGTGTCCTTTGTTGAAGAGCATACCTAAGTGGGATGTGCACGTGCGTTTCTTGAACACCATATTGCAGCAGCTGTGTTGGCAGTATTGATAACTTGTCCTTTGTGTAAAACTTGTATGGTAAATTATTTCTATTTTTACAATACAGTAGTGAGTAGAGAAGAGATTGTGGATCATTCTAATTGCTTAGTAACTTGCACTGTGCCACAGAATTGTGTGAGTGTGTATGTGAGCAGAGTGTGTGTGGGTGTCAGTGAGCAGAGTATGTGTGCTTTATTCTTCAGGTAATCAATACATTTCCGATGAGTTGGTGCTTTAGTGCAGTGTTTCTCAACAATGGTCCTCAAGAACTCTAACAGGCCAGGTTTTCATTATAGCTGAATCAGTGCACAGGTGAAGTAATCAGCTGATCAGTAACTCAGTGGTTACTAACTTGCTCTCACCATCATCTGATTATGTCACCTGTGCACTGGTTCAGCTATCATTTAAACCTGCCCTGTTGGCGGTATTTGCGGCCCTCTGTTTCTCCGGCGTATCATATCTAGTGCCTCACCAGCCTCTGACCTCACTGCACGTCACTGGTAGTTAGTTGTCTGTAGCTCCCAAGAGGGAATTTAACTATGGGGTTGATCACAGTTCTTTACATAAGCTTACTGTATGTACTGTGGGGGATTGCACCCAGGGGTGGAATGCCCAAAAAGAAAGGAGGAATCAACAGCCAAGGGTAATCAGAGAGGATTGCCTAACAACAAGGGCATCAACACCCCTGAGGCTGGACGCACTAAGCCCCTGGC